>NC_090929.1:896166306-896475579 GCF_040938575.1 Ambystoma mexicanum
GCATGACTTCAGGCCAGCTTACTCTTTGCCCTGCGCTTTAGGTCATTCCAGCGCTTATAGCAATCATTGGCTGTGCGCCTCACGATTCCAAGGGCACTTACGATGTCCGCAACGGTCTGCCAGTGTGCCTGGCGTTGTGCAGGTGTGGTCTTGGATCCTGCAACAATGACCATCTCGTTATCATGTGCGGACACATACTCGACAAGTGCATTCAGTTCGTCATCCGTGAAGCTGGGCTTCCTCGACGGGCCGGACTGTGTAGCCGTGTCTGGGGCATCAGCCTGTGCCAGACGAGCACTCTTCCTCTTCCGCTTGGAAGGTGGTGGTGATCCTGAGTGTCCTGCGCCGCTCTGGACACTAGGGGCAGGAGCCCTGGTGGACTCTGTATCAGGAGTGTGGGATTGCACACTCAGCATGGGGGTTGGTGCAGGCATTGGCTCAAGTGTAATGGTGTCAGGGGGAATGTCAGCAGGATGGACTAGGACCGACACTGTCCTGGCTGGGTGTGTGAGAGCTGGGGTGGATGGAACCGCAGCTGCCCCTGCAGCCTCTCCGCCCTGCCTACTTGGGGCAGCAGATGACCTTGCTGCCCCAGATGCACGTGGCATGATGACATCAACGTGCACCAGCGCACGTGTCATAGGCCTGCTGACCTGGAAGTCAGCCATGGAGTCAGCCAGGTCTGGTGCCACAATGGGCTGGTCCAACATGGGCTGAGCATGGATGGTGTCAGCCACATCAGCCTCAACGGGAGGGGGGGGTGGGGGGGGATTATGGGTGCCCTTGACTGGTCCTCCACACATGGGGGGACAGGCTCACCCTGCAAGTAACGACCACGTCCCCTACCGGATCCACCACGGCCACCACTTGTGGCTCTTCCACCTTTGCCACCCTTACGGAATCCTCGCCTCCCAGCCATGGCACTGATGTTAATGTGCGTATGGGAGTGGCTGTAAACTATTGTCCTGGGCAATTATGGGTCAAAGGGGTTGGGTACCAGATGGTAATTGTACCCTAGTGCTCTTGCAAGGCTGAATGTAACCCCTGGGGAAAGATGACGGGTCACGCTACGCACAGAAGCCCCAAAAAAGGGAGATGACGTGCACGCAACCCCTCCTAGACCACGTGTGCAGAAAGAAAAACCTGCACTACGCTGTGGCACCCAGTAACACAAGAATGAACGTATGCGTGTCACACGCAGCCTAGAATGACCTCTGAAGGGGTAGGCTACACACGGGGCAAGCACAGATGTTAGATACGTGCGTGACTCACCGTCTGCCAGGTAAAAGAGCGTGAAAAAGGAGCGCGTTTGGTTGGCAACACCCCTGCCAAAAGAAGATTTGTACGCTGTCTGAGGAGACAGGACAACAGTAGAAGGGAACACTGTTTGAGGGAACAGGCCCAGGTAAACCAGTAAAAGAGAAAAAAGAGAAAAGCTGTCAGAGGTAACAGGGAATACGAACTTGAAACGCCGTGAAGTAAATCGCGTGTGAAACGACAAGAAGTACAGAATTCACCCACTCGCTCTCCACGAAAAGCACGTACAAGGAAATGGTGTTCTACACGTACCTTTTATACAGGCCCACACGTCCAGCGTCACTTACGCGGCGTGTACGCGCTAGGGCCATTTCCACCAATTACACGCTTTGTCACTTCTGCGTGTAAGGCCATTTCCACCAATTACACGCTTTGTCACTTCTGCGTGTAGGGCCATTTCCACCAATTACACGCTTTGTCACTGCCGCGTGTACGCGCTAGGCCCATTCCCACCAATTACACGCTTTGACACTCGGACGTGTCTTTCATTTTTTTCACACGCAACATTTTCAAACGTGTGCCCAATTCAACATGCACGTGACTTCATAGACGCGCATACGCTGGCGACGCGTTTACGCGCTAAGGGCCTTTCCTCGAATTACACGCAGACGTGTTGGATTTTTCACGTGCAAAATCACTCCGTATCAAGCTGGTGTCATGATCACTGCTTCCAAGGAGTCAGGAACAGCCCAACGTCCTTGGAAACAGGCCCCTAACCGTTATCTTAGGCACCAGCCGGTCCCCACTGGGACCTTTTGGACCTTGTCCTGGCGCCGGTGGCACCAGGCTCATCAAAGCCATCGGTCCCGGCACTGGAAGCGCCGGGCTCATAATATGTATGAAGATGCTTGGGTGGACTTACCTACAGCAGACCATGCTGCTTACTTACCAGCCACTTAGGAATCCTCTGTGAACAGGAACTACTTTCTTACCTGGGTGGGGCAAGCTCCACTCCCTGGATACAACACGGGAACTCTTCTGGAACTGGAACTCTTTTCTTACCTAGGCGGGGCCGTGGAGGAAGACGCCTCATCACTCCAAGGCTATTTAAACCACACCCGATTGAACAAACGTGCTTCGCGTTATTCTGCATCTGCAGCAGAACGCTCACCGAGTCTGTTCCAGCCTTTCTTCCTTCCGATCCTGAACCTGCAAGAACAATACTTACCACTCCTGTATCCAGTATTCAGCAGCACCTGCAAAGACAAGAAACAACAGGTTAGCACTGCAACCTTTACACGCAGCGCTTTCCTCACCTGATCCATCGGCAGCGAATATTTCTTCACGCTGCACCTCCGCCTGTGAAGACAAAAGCATTGTTATTACGTACCGGCACTCCGCGAATTCCGGATTTCTTCAACGCTGCAACCCAGCATCTGAAAGACAAACGAAGAGACATTAGACAGGTATTTACTCACGTCCATCGCGCTCGCCACAGTAGTACGCCTGCAAATACTCCGGCGTTTTCCAGCATCTCTTCAGCACGAACTCACAGCTGCAAGGGAAAAGAGACAGTTAGAGCGCTTGCATTTACTTACGCATTTCCAAGCGCTTCATTCCAAGGCTCTGGCTCCAACTTCGGCTCTCTTCACACCATCTCCTATCTCAAGAGCCCTGCAAGACAAATAGGAAAAAGCATTATACAGAGTCCTGTTCTATATTAACGTGCCCGCGCACCTAAAGACTAAAAGGACTAAAAAGGTGTCCAGCAACTCACCGCTCGTGCAGTTAACGACGGTAGCGATCCTCTGATGTCAAGAGGCCTATGTTTCACCAGTGAAGGAACTGGCAACGGCACCCTGCACCAGACGCAGATGGAGAGTCCAACATTCACCTATCTAAGGTGAGCACGTTGACCTGGGGGCTCTACGGAGAAGCTAAGAAGAGAGAGAGAGAGAGAGAGGGACATTCAACAACCCAGATCATTAACCCCCATATTCTTTCACCTGCAGAAATCTCACTCTTCGAGTTCGACACACAGTGCGAAGAGGTTCGGCCCCAGAAGCAAATCGAGTCCTGCACATCACTTTTCGGGTCACAGACACCTTCCTGCCAAGACCAGCGCCTCCGTGGGAATCAGGTGAGCGTTACAGAACGCGAAGCCCACCGCAAAACTCCTACCCAGGCGCAATGGAAACCTCAGACACTGATCAATTAGCCCAGTTGCTTGGGGAACTAAGAGCAGAAGTACATGCAGCTCGTCAGGAAACAAACTCTCTAAGAAGAGAGCTGATAATTTCCAAGGAGCGAACAGAGGACCTCGCTAGGCAATTGCTACAAACGCAGGCAGGACAGACACCTTTGCCCGCTCCAGGAGGAAGTTATCCTTCTGCATCATCCTTAAATCCTGTGCAAATCAATCTTCCAGGCAATGTGCCCTTGGCTCCGCCCGAACGCTTTTCTGGTGACCCAAAGAAATTTGCAGTGTTCATTAACCAGTGCCGCCTACACTTCTTATGTCGACCAGCTGCCTTCCCAACAGATCAGACCAAGGTGGCTTTCGTGCTTTCTTATCTCAGTGGCAGCGCCGCAGATTGGTCGATCCCTTTAGTCACTCAGGATGATCCGGTTCTGCATGATTTCCAGGCCTTCCAGTCCAGCATGGAGAAACTGTTCGCAAGACATGCACAAGGGCAGGCCTTGGACAATGAACTTCTTTCGTTACAACAGGGTAATCAAGACCTCTTGACTTATATAGCCTCATTCAACAGACTTATAGTGGAAACTCAATGGCCTGAGGATAAGAGAATAACGCTCTTCTACAGAGGCCTGCGTGGAGAGCTCAAGGATGTGTTAGCTCAAGTCGTGAATCCTCCACAAGAATGCTCAGACTATATTGACTTAGTTGTCCAATTGGACCACAGATTACAGAACAGGAAGGCTGATCGTTCCAAATTTGATACCCGAATGTTTTCTAAACCACAGACCTCTACTAGGGGAGCTGACACTGTGGAACCCATGCAAATAGGGGGCATGAAAGGACCTTTAACCCAAAAGGAGCGGGAAAGAAGAAGACAGCTGTAATTATGCCTCTATTGCGGAAACTCGGGGCACTTTCTTCGAGACTGTCCAGTGAAACCAGCTAAGAAGGCTGTAGGAGCTGCAGATACCTGTACCACAAATTCTGAGCAGGGAAACGACCTAGCCCGACAAGTGTAGAGGTCCTCTTGCCGAGCGTTAAAATCTGTCCCGTGACCTCGCATTTCGTGGTGCCTATGGTCCTCATTAGTCCTGAACGTCCGGATCGTTTGCATGCAATTGAAGCTTACATCGACAGCGGAGCAATCGGTAATTATGTGGACCGTGAACTGGTATCAAGGATTAATCTACCCCTTGTCCCTAAGGCAGTAAAAGACGTCATTACTACAGTGGATGGCACGGAGATAGCCTCTGGACCAGTAACGCACGCCACCCAAGAAGTGACGTTAGTGAGCCAAGATGGACACCGGGAGAAAATAGTGTTCGATGTGATCAAGGCCCCTCAGTTCCAGATCATTCTGGGAATCCCTTGGTTAGAGAAGCACAATCCTCAGATCGATTGGCGAGCAAAGACGGTTCAGTTTCCAGAATGTTTTACCACTTGTTATCCTCGGCCTGATGTTTCACTGGCGGCAATCTCTTCTGAGGTTCCCAAATTACCTCCCGAATACCAGGAATTCCAAGACGTCTTTCGGAAGGACCAAGCTAACACCCTGCCTCCTCATAGGTCTTACGACTGTCAAATAGATCTGATACCCGGAACAACTCCTCCTTGCAGTAGGATTTATGCCCTCACCGAGCCAGAGAATCTTCACCTCAGACAATATCTGGACCAGTACCTAGCTAACGGGTTTATCCGTCCTTCAAAATCTCCAGCTTATCGGCTTTGTTCTTCGTTCCGAAAAAGGAAGGAGACCTTAGGACTTGTATAGATTACCGCGCCCTGAATCAAATCACCGTTAAAAACAGATACCCGTTACCTTTGATCCCTGAACTCCTGGACCAAGTCAAAGACGCATGTATATATACAAAGTTGGATCTCAGAGGAGCCTACCATTTGGTACGAATAAAAGAGGGCGATGAATGGAAGACGGCCTTCCGCACCAAGTATGGGCTGTTTGAATATCAAGTTATGCCCTTTGGACTTTGCAACGCTCCTGCCGCCTTCCAGTATTTTATGAATGATGTCCTTAGAGAACTCATTGATGTGTGTATTGTTGTCTACATTGATGACATCCTCGTCTATTCATCATCTGAAGAAGAACATCGGAAACACGTTAGAGAGGTCCTCGAGAGATTACGTCAACATAACCTTTTTGCTAAGCTCGAAAAATGCATTTTCAACGTAACTGAAGTTGAGTTCCTGGGATTCATATTGTCACCTAACGGAGTCCATATGGATTCAAAGAAAGTCGATGCAATCATCAAGTGGCCTTCACCAACCTCTGTAAAAGGAGTCCAAAGCATGTTAGGCTTCGCTAATTTTTACCGCAGATTCATCCCTGAATTCTCTCGAATAGTCCAGCCCATCACCGCTCTGTTAAAGAAAAACAAACGTTTTGAGTGGTCTACCGAGGCAGAACAAGCTTTTCAGGATTTAAAGACTAAATTCATTTCTGCACCTGTTCTAAAACATCCTCGCCCAGAACTCCCCTACATCGTAGAAACAGATGCTTCTAGTCTTGCTATGGGGGCAGTTTTATCACAAAGGGATCCGGTCACACACCAATTACATCCTGTAGCCTTTTGGTCCCGCAAATTCTCGGCTCCCGAGATCAACTATTCAATTACAGACAAGGAACTTTTAGCTATCAGATCGGCCTTTAAAGCCTGGGGGCATTATCTTTTGGGAGCCAGACACACAGTCACCGTAATGACTGATCACCGCAACTTACAGTATCTGAAGACAGCCAAAGCTCAGTCTTCCAGGCAGCTTCGCTGGGCTCTGTTTTTGGCTGAGTTTGACTTTATAATTACTTATCGACCAGGCAGTAAAAATGGAAAAGCAGATGCCCTCTCCCGGATGGGAATAGATGAACATTTGACCAATCCAGAACCAATACCCATAATCCCAGAACAAAGGATTTTGGGCTTGGTCTGCGCTCAATCCTTTGAAGACATTAAGACTACAGTCAAATCACTTTTAACTCCGGTCGACTTACAGGACTGGCAATTAAAAGGAAAAGAATTCTCAGTGGATCGAGACCTACCATATTTCCGAGGACGATTGTACTTGCCCAGTGAGAAAATACAAAAACAGGTAATCTCCTGTTATCACGATTCACTAATGGAGGGTCACCCTGGCATAACCAAAACCATGGAAAAGGTCAAAAGACATTTCTGGTGGCCATCATGGAAGAAGGACATTAGAGACTTTGTAATCTCCTGCGGTGTGTGTGCCCAGAATAAGAGTCAGAAGGAGAAACCAGCCGGTCTCTTACACCCACTAGACATCCCTCCCTGTCCATGGCATACCCTGTCCATGGATTTCATCACGGACTTACCTCCATGCTCAGGGTATAATACCATTTTAGTAGTCGTGGATCTATTCTCCAAGATGGCTCACTTCATTCCCCTGAAGGGCCTACCTTCAGCTTCAGTATTAGCCCGAGAATTCTTAGAAAACATTGTTCGGTTACACGGTTTCCCCTCGGTTTTGGTCTCCGATCGGGGAAGTCAATTCATCTCCCACTTTTGGCGAAGTTGCTGTCGTTTAGCCCAAATTGATGTGAGACTTTCTACCAGTCACCATCCCCAAACTGACGGACAAACCGAGAGGACAAATCAAACTCTAGAGCAATATCTACGTTGCATGCTCCAACAAACTGAAAACCCTTGGAAGGACATTCTTTGGATCGCTGAATACGCCTATAACAATTCGACTCATTCTGGAACCGGGAAGACTCCCTTCTTCCTATTATACGGACACCATCCTAGAACCTCTAACCTGGATCCTCCCCAAGAATTCGAAACACCTGCTGTGGATCACTTGCACTCGGAGATCACTCGTGCTTTTACGGAAGCCACTGCCCATCTGCAAAGAGCTAAAGCTCAATTTAAGAAAGGAGCAGATCAGCACCGTAAAGAGGCCCCTCACTACGCCGTGGGAGATCAGGTCTGGTTATCCACTAAGCACCTACCTCTAAAAGGACCCCGCACTTTCATCCCGAGATACCTTGGACCCTATCTTATCTCTACCATAATTAATCCGGTGGCTGTTAAATTGGAATTGCCTTCGCATATGAAAATACATCCAGTATTCCATGTCTCCTTACTAAAACCAGTGCAACCAGGAACCCGATTGACCGAACTCCCGGAACCTGTTTTAGTAGATGGAGAACTTGAGTTCGAAGTAAAGAACATCCTAGACTCCAAAATCTCCAAATCTAAATTATATTACCTGGTTGATTGGAAAGGATACGGCCCCCAGGAAAGGTCTTGGGAACCCTCAGAGCATGTCCACGCACCTCGTCTGGTCAAGAAATTCCATTTGAATCACCCCGACAAGCCAAAACCCCCGGAGAAGACACGCTTGGGAGGGGCCTTGAGGGGGGGTGCTGTCATGATCACTGCTTCCAAGGAGTCAGGAACAGCCCAACGTCCTTGGAAGCAGGCCCCTAACCGTTATCTTAAGCACCAGCCGGTCCCCACTGGGACCTTTTGGACCTTGTCCTGGCGCCGGTGGCACCAGGCTCATCAAAGCCATCGGTCCCGGCACTGGAAGCGCCGGGCTCATAATATGTATGAAGATGCTTGGGTGGACTTACCTACAGCAGACCATGCTGCTTACTTACCAGCCACTTAGGAATCCTCTGTGAACAGGAACTACTTTCTTACCTGGGTGGGGTAAGCTCCACTCCCTGGATACAACACGGGAACTCTTCTGGAACTGGAACTCTTTTCTTACCTAGGCGGGGCCGTGGAGGAAGATGCCTCATCACTCTAAGGCTATTTAAACCACACCCGATTGAACAAACGTGCTTCGCGTTATTCTGCATCTGCAGCAGAACGCTCACCGAGTCTGTTCCAGCCTTTCTTCCTTCCGATCCTGAACCTGCAAGAACAATACTTACCACTCCTGTATCCAGTATTCAGCAGCACCTGCAAAGACAAGAAACAACAGGTTAGCACTGCAACCTTTACACGCAGCGCTTTCCTCATCTGATCCATCGGCAGCGAACATTTCTTCACGCTGCACCTCCGCCTGTGAAGACAAAAGCATTGTTATTACGTACCGGCACTCCGCGAATTCCGGATTTCTTCAACGCTGCAACCCAGCATCTGAAAGACAAACGAAGAGACATTAGACAGGTATTTACTCACGTCCATCGCGCTCGCCACAGTAGAACGCCTGCAAATACTCCGGCGTTTTCCAGCATCTCTTCAGCACGAACTCACAGCTGCAAGGGAAAAGAGACAGTTAGAGCACTTGCATTTACTTACGCATTTCCAAGCGCTTCATTCCAAGGCTCTGGCTCCAACTTCGGCTCTCTTCACACCATCTCCTATCTCAAGAGCCCTGCAAGACAAATAGGAAAAAGCATTATACAGAGTCCTGTTCTATATTAACGTGCCCGCGCACCTAAAGACTAAAAGGACTAAAAAGGTGTCCAGCAACCCACCGCTCGTGCAGTTAACGACGGTAGCGATCCTCTGATGTCAAGAGGCCTATGTTTCACCAGTGAAGGAACTGGCAACGGCACCCTGCACCAGACGCAGATGGAGAGTCCAGCATTCACCTATCTAAGGTGAGCACGTTGACCTGGGGGCTCTACGGAGAAGCTAAGAAGAGAGAGAGAGAGAGAGGGACATTCAACAACCCAGATCATTAACCCCCATATTCTTTCACCTGCAGAAATCTCACTCTTCGAGTTCGACACACAGTGCGAAGAGGTTCGGCTCCAGAAGCAAATCGAGTCCTGCACATCACTTTTCGGGTCACAGACACCTTCCTGCCAAGACCAGCGCCTCCGTGGGAATCAGGTGAGCGTTACAGCTGGCCACGCGTAAGCACACGGAAGACCACGCTCCTGCCCAGAAGGCCGAACTACTGCCCCCCAGAGCCCCGAGCATGCTCCCACCTGCCATCTGCTGCTGCCTGACTGCCTGCTGCCCATGTGCACTGCCATTTGCTGCCTGCACATCAGCCAGGGGTGCTGTTGCTGTGACCACCCCTGCTGGAACCGAAGACTCCCGACTGGGATTCCATCGCTCCACAGCCCAGCCCCAGGACCCAGTTGCCCACCCACTCCTGCCTCTGGGGTTGTCATGTCGGGGCAAACACCATCTGTGACCACTGACAACCCCCGGCCAGAGAGGCAGAGGGGCACCAGCTTCAGTGCCACCGAAGTTGGTGTCCTGGTGGAGCAAGTCCTGGGGCAGTATGATGCCCTCTTCGGAAGTTCCCGCGCCGACAAGGAAGGACGGACTCGGATCTGGACTGACATCGTGACTGCCATCAACGCGGAGGGGGTGGCAGTCCGCGACTTACAACATGTCAGGAAGCGCTGGGAGGACTTCAGGTCCAGGACCCTGAACAAGGCCCGGTGCCTCTTGAAGGCAGCGGATGCCAAGGGGCGCCGGGGCCACTTGTCGGAAGAACAGATGAGGGTCCTGGAACGCATATCCCCAGCGCTCCACGTCCAGGTCCTAGAGAAGCAGACCCGTCTGGAGTCGAGCGGTGAGTGTACATGCATCCTGATTGTGAGCAGTGCGTGTGGTGATTATTCGGTAGTGTGCAGGTTGCACATCTGTTTGTATGGGGTCGAGTATGGGTGGGGGTGTACAGGGCCGTGGGGCTGACACATGCGAGGGCTGTAATGTGTGAGACATGGATGGTGCTTGTGTGTGTAGGCTTGAATGCCAAATGCAGTTGTGTTGGCACACATGTTTGGATGAATGTGTATGTAAGTAGACATGTCCGTGATGTCACGCATGTATGTTGTTTTCGGCTGCATGTATGTGCACTGTGTACATGTGCATGTGTGTGTATTTGACAAGGGTGCAACAGTGATGCAACATGGATGCATGTGACAGCGGTATGTGGAAGCCTGATTGGCAGATGTGACATGGATGCCCGTCTGAACAGTGCGACACTTGGCAGAGGTGTACACAAGCATGCAAGTGTGGTGGTGTGTGTACATGTGTGGTGCACTTCCTGTGTTGCATGTGATGTCTGGCTCACCTTTGGCTGCTCATGCTGTTGTATGTGTAGGGATGGTGCTGGCAGTTGCGATATGGCTGTGGTATGGCTCATGTGTGCGAGTTGTAATGACATGTGTGTTGGGGATTGTGATGACATGTCTGAGGTTTGCCAATGCCACTCATGTGCAACTGTCATGTGTGTATGTGTCCATTGTACAGTGCCCTGATGCCTGTGTTTTGTTTCTCCCTGTCTGCAGCGTCAACTGATGAAGAGGGCGGAGAAGGTGCTGTGGAGCACAGCGGCGGGGATCCCACCGCCAGCCGGAGACGCAAGGCCCAGCTCCCCTCCCGTGTTGTCATCTCGTCGGGGAGTGAGGAGTCCGGTGCCGCGTCCCAGGCCGCAGCTGCCGGGGGGAGGTCCAAGAGGCGGAGGTTGGAGTTGGACTCCTCGGCAGCAGAAGGGGCAGCTGGGACCCCACAGGGCCCAACAGGGGAAGATGGCACGGATTCATCCAGGTTGGTGGGGGGTTTGGTGGAGGAGGAGGCCGTGCAAGCACCAGAGACGGGGTCTGGAGGTGGGGATCCCACTGGTGCTAGTGGTGCAGTGCAGGACCAGGGACAGGAGGCAGCACAGGCCGCCGCGGAGGTGCCTGTGTGCAATCCTGTCCCCGATCCTGTCCCTGCATCATCTTGCACCAGCAGGGATGCCTACGTCCAGACCCGTTTTCAGGCAGGGGATGAGCTGACGTCAACTGGCCTTCCTCTGCCTGCGGACGTGGCTATCCAGGTCCGGGTTGAGCCTGTCCTGGCTGGTGTGGCGTTGCGTCAACGGGCCATGCGAGGTGACCTCCAGTCTTTTCATGGAGAGACTGCACGTCATCTCGAATGGCTCGTTGACCACGTCAGCCTGCTGGGACAGGTCACCCAGGCCGGATTCCTCCGTCTGATGGGGCTTGCTCCGACCCCCTCCTCAACTGGACCCCCTACGCGCCAGTCGTCCTCTGTGCCATCTTCCCACCCATCAGTCACCTGGGTGCCCTGTGGAGCTGCCTCTGATGGTGCGGCCAGGCTGGTGGAGGAGGCATCCCTGCCACAGTCGGGAGTCGGACGTCCAGCAGGGGTGGCCACATCAACAACTGCACCCCAGCCGGCGGAGGATGTGCAGGCAGCAGGAGGCAGTGCACGGGCAGAGGCAGAGCAGCAGCAGCAACATGGTGGGAGCCATGAAGGCTCGGGGCCTTCAACATCGGAGGGGCAGGCATCGGCCGGAGGGCAGGAGGACCCAGGACAGAGAGTGTTTCTGTGTGGCAGCGGTTGGGCCACGCCATAGGTGCGGAGCGGCGGCGGGCGGAAGAGGCGCGGCTCACAATGGTCAGGGCGGAGAACTCCATGCGGAGGGCCCTGAGGCGGGCCGAGTGCCTCGAGGCAATCCGCAGGGGGTTGGAGGAGGACACGGCGTCGTCCCTGCGGACCCTCGGGGCCATGGAACAGGACCGCCTCCGGGACATCGAACAGGAGTTCGATGATGCCCTGGCCCGGAACACCACGGAGTGAGCTGCTGGACTTGCCCGCCGCCTTTGTATATAGTTCTTTAGTATTAGGTTTCCTTTGTTTGTTCTTATGATTTGGAGTCGACGGACACTGCTCCACTTTTTGTATATAGTTGCATTTTAGTTAGGGTTTTTTGTAGGTTTCCTTTGTTCAGTTGGGCTCATGGACCCTTGGATGTTTTGTACATAGTTCTTCATTGGATTGATTTTATTTTTCATTTGACTTTGGACGACATTTTTTTGGATTAGGATTTGGTGTTTTTATTTTTTTAAACGGACATGCAGCTTATCCTTTTTTCATTCCCATTGTAGTTTGTTTCATTTCTTTTGCATTCTTTCTTTTTTTTAATACAATTTTGTTTTCATACTTCACTGTGTGGTATCATCTCATTGGTTTCATGCATGTCATGTTGGGTGTTTTCCCATTCAATTGCAACCATTGTGTGTGACGGACATGGGTTCATTAGCTTTATGAACATTGGGGGTGTAACATGTAATTTCCATTTCCATGTGGGTGAATGGGTTACTTGGTAGGGCTTTTTGGCTGTGGAGGCTGACCATAACGCACATGATTGGGGATTGTGAGGACCTGGTGGAGGCTGCCCATGGTGGCTGGGGGGTGGGGGTGGTGGGAGACATGGGTGGGGGCCTGGTGGAGGGTGCCCCTGGATGCTGGGGGGTGGGGGTGATAGGGGCCATGAGTGGGGGCCTGGTGGGGGCTGCCCATGGTGGCTGGGGGGTGGGGGTGCTGGGAGACATGAGTGGGGGCCTGGTGGAGGCTGCCCCTGCACTGCTGGAGGGTGGGGGTGGTGGGAGACATGGGTGGGGGCCTGGTGGAGGCTGCCCCTGCACTGCTGGGGGGGTGGGGGTGGTGGGAGACATGAGTGGGGGCCTGGTGGGGGATGGCCATGGTGGCTGGGGGGTGGGGGTGGGTGGGAGACATGAGTGGAGGCCTGGTGGTGCTGACCCTGCACTGCTGGGGGATGGGGGTGGTGGGAGACATGAGTGGGGGCCTGGTGGAGGCTGTCCCTGCACTGCTGGGGGGTGGGAGTGGTGGGAGACATGAGTGGGGGCCTGGTGGAGGGTGCCCCTGGATGCTGGGGGGTGGGGGGGGTGGGAGACATGAGTGGGGGCCTGGTGGAGAGTGCCCATGGTGGCTGGGGGATGGGGGTGGTGGGAGACATGAGTGGGGGCCTGGTGGAGGGTGCCCCACACTGCTGGGGGGTGGGGGTGGTGGGAGACATGAGTGGGGGCCTGGTGGAGGGTGCCCCACACTGCTGGGGGGGTGGGGGTGGTGGGAGACATGAGTGGTGGCCTGGTGGGGGATGGCCATGGTGGCTGGGGGGTGGGGGTGGGTGGGAGACATGAGTGGAGGCCTGGTGGAGGGTGCCCATGGTGGCTGGGGGATGGGGGTGGTGGGAGACATGAGTGGGGGCCTGGTGGTGCTGACCCTGTACTGCTGGGGGATGGGGGTGGTGGGAGACATGAGTGGGGGCCTGGTGGAGGCTGCCCCTGCACTGCTGGGGGGTGGGGGTGGTGGGAGACATGAGTGGGGGCCTGGTGGAGGCTGCCCCTGCACTGCTGGGGGGTGGGGGTGGTGGGAGACATGAGTGGGGGCCTGGTGGAGGGTGCCCCTGGATGCTGGGGGGTGGGGGTGATAGGGCCCATGAGTGGGGGCCTGGTGGAGGGTGCTCCACACTGCTGGGGGGTGGTGGGAGACATGAGTGGGGGCCTGGTGGCGGCTGCCCATGGTGGCTGGGGGGTGGGGGTGCTGGGAGACATGAGTGGGGGCCTGGTGGAGGGTGCCCCTGCACTGCTGGGGGGTGGGGGTGGTGGGAGACATGGGTGGGGGCCTGGTGGTGCTGACCCTGCACTGCTGGGGGGTGGGGGTGGTGGGAGACATGGGTGGGGGCCTGGTGGAGGGTGTCCCACACTGCTGGGGGATGGGGGTGGTGGGAGACATGAGTGGGGGCCTGGTGGAGGGTGCCCCTGGATGCTGGGGGGTGGGGGTGATAGGGCCCATGAGTGGGGGCCTGGTGGAGGGTGCTCCACACTGCTGGGGGGTGGGGGTGGTGGGAGACATGAGTGGGGGCATGGTGGGGGCTGCCCATGGTGGCTGGGGGGTGGGGGTGCTGGGAGACATGAGTGGGGGCCTGGTGGAGGCTGCCCCTGCACTGCTGGGGGGTGGGGGTGGTGGGAGACATGGGTGGGGGCCTGGTGGAGGCTGCCCCTGCACTGCTGGGGGGGTGGGGGTGGTGGGAGACATGAGTGGGGGCCTGGTGGGGGATGGCCATGGTGGCTGGGGGGTGGGGGTGGGTGGGAGACATGAGTGGAGGCCTGGTGAAGGGTGCCCATGGTGGCTGGGGGATGGGGGTGGTGGGAGACATGAGTGGGGGCCTGGTGGAGGCTGCCCCTGCACTGCTGGGGGGTGGGGGTGGTGGGAGACATGAGTGGGGGCCTGGTGGAGGGTGCCCCTGGATGCTGGGGGGTGGGGGTGATCGGGCCCATGAGTGGGGGCCTGGTGGAGGGTGCTCCACACTGCTGGGGGGTGGGGGTGGTGGGAGACATGAGTGGGGGCCTGGTGGGGGCTGCCCATGGTGGCTGGGGGGTGGGGGTGGTGGGAGACATGAGTGGGGGCCTGGTGGAGGGTGCCCCACACTGCTGGGGGGTAGGGGTGGTGGGAGACATGGGTGGGGGCCTGGTGGAGGCTGCCCCTGCACTGCTGGGGGGTGGGGGTGGTGGGAGACATGGGTGGGGGCCTGGTGGAGGGTGCCCCGCACTGCTGGGGGGTGGGGGTGGTGGGAGACATGAGTGGGGGCCTGGTGGAGGGTGCCCCTGGATGCTGGGGGGTGGGGGTGATAGGGGCCATGAGTGGGGGCCTGGTGGAGGGTGCCCCACACTGCTGGGGGGTGGGGGTGGTGGGAGACATGAGTGGGGGCCTGGTGGGGGATGGCCATGGTGGCTGGGTGGTGGGGGTGGGTGGGAGACATGAGTGGAGGCCTGGTGGAGGGTGCCCATGGTGGCTGGGGGATGGGGGTGGTGGGAGACATGAGTGGGGGCCTGGTGGTGCTGACCCTGCACTGCTGGGGGATGGGGGTGGTGGGAGACATGAGTGGGGGCCTGGTGGAGGCTGCCCCTGCACTGCTGGGGGGTGGGGGTGGTGGGAGACATGAGTGGGGGCCTGGTGGAGGGTGCCCCTGGATGCTGGGGGGTGGGGGTGATAGGGCCCATGAGTGGGGGCCTGGTGGAGGGTGCTCCACACTGCTGGGGGGTGGGGGGGGTGGGAGACATGAGTGGGGGCCTGGTGGGGGCTGCCCATGGTGGCTGGGGGGTGGGGGTGCTGGGAGACATGAGTGGGGGCCTGGTGGAGGGTGCCCCTGGATGCTGGGGGGTGGGGGTGATAGGGGCCATGAGTGGGGGCCTGGTGGGGGCTGCCCATGGTGGCTGGGGGGTGGGGGTGGTGGGAGACATGGGTGGGGGCCTGGTGGAGGGTGCCCCTGGATGCTGGGGGGTGGGGGTGATAGGGGCCATGAGTGGGGGCCTGGTGGGGGCTGCCCATGGTGGCTGGGGGGTGGGGGTGCTGGGAGACATGAGTGGGGGCCTGGTGGAGGCTGCCCCTGCACTGCTGGGGGGTGGGGGTGGTGGGAGACATGGGTGGGGGCCTGGTGGAGGCTGCCCCTGCACTGCTGGGGGGGTGGGGGTGGTGGGAGACATGAGTGGGGGCCTGGTGGGGGATGGCCATGGTGGCTGGGGGGTGGGGGTGGGTGGGAGACATGAGTGGAGGCCTGGTGGTGCTGACCCTGCACTGCTGGGGGATGGGGGTGGTGGGAGACATGAGTGGGGGCCTGGTGGAGGCTGTCCCTGCACTGCTGGGGGGTGGGAGTGGTGGGAGACATGAGTGGGGGCCTGGTGGAGGGTGCCCCTGGATGCTGGGGGGTGGGGGTGGTGGGAGACATGAGTGGGGGCCTGGTGGAGGGTGCCCATGGTGGCTGGGGGATGGGGGTGGTGGGAGACATGAGTGGGGGCCTGGTGGAGGGTGCCCCACACTGCTGGGGGGTGGGGGTGGTGGGAGACATGAGTGGGGGCCTGGTGGAGGGTGCCCCACACTGCTGGGGGGGTGGGGGTGGTGGGAGACATGAGTGGTGGCCTGGTGGGGGATGGCCATGGTGGCTGGGGGGTGGGGGTGGGTGGGAGACATGAGTGGAGGCCTGGTGGAGGGTGCCCATGGTGGCTGGGGGATGGGGGTGGTGGGAGACATGAGTGGGGGCCTGGTGGTGCTGACCCTGTACTGCTGGGGGATGGGGGTGGTGGGAGACATGAGTGGGGGCCTGGTGGAGGCTGCCCCTGCACTTCTGGGGGGTGGGGGTGGTGGGAGACATGAGTGGGGGCCTGGTGGAGGCTGCCCCTGCACTGCTGGGGGGTGGGGGTGGTGGGAGACATGAGTGGGGGCCTGGTGGAGGGTGCCCCTGGATGCTGGGGGGTGGGGGTGATAGGGCCCATGAGTGGGGGCCTGGTGGAGGGTGCTCCACACTGCTGGGGGGTGGGGGTGGTGGGAGACATGAGTGGGGGCCTGGTGGCGGCTGCCCATGGTGGCTGGGGGGTGGGGGTGCTGGGAGACATGAGTGGGGGCCTGGTGGAGGGTGCCCCTGCACTGCTGGGGGGTGGGGGTGGTGGGAGACATGGGTGGGGGCCTGGTGGTGCTGACCCTGCACTGCTGGGGGGTGGGGGTGGTGGGAGACATGGGTGGGGGCCTGGTGGAGGGTGCCCCACACTGCTGGGGGATGGGGGTGGTGGGAGACATGAGTGGGGGCCTGGTGGAGGGTGCCCCTGGATGCTGGGGGGTGGGGGTGATAGGGCCAATGAGTGGGGGCCTGGTGGAGGGTGCTCCACACTGCTGGGGGGTGGGGGTGGTGGGAGACATGAGTGGGGGCATGGTGGGGGCTGCCCATGGTGGCTGGGGGGTGGGGGTGCTGGGAGACATGAGTGGGGGCCTGGTGGAGGCTGCCCCTGCACTGCTGGGGGGTGGGGGGGGTGGGAGACATGGGTGGGGGCCTGGTGGAGGCTGCCCCTGCCCTGCTGGGGGGTGGGGGTGGTGGGAGACATGAGTGGGGGCCTGGTGGGGGATGGCCATGGTGGCTGGGGGGTGGGGGTGGGTGGGAGACATGAGTGGAGGCCTGGTGGAGGGTGCCCATGGTGGCTGGGGGATGGGGGTGGTGGGAGACATGAGTGGGGGCCTGGTGGAGGGTGCCCCACACTGCTGGGGGGTGGGGGTGGTGGGAGAAATGAGTGGGGGCCTGGTGGGGGATGGCCATGGTGGCTGGGGGGTGGGGGTGGGTGGGAGACATGAGTGGAGGCCTGGTGGAGGGTGCCCATGGTGGCTGGGGGATGGGGGTGGTGGGAGACATGAGTGGGGGCCTGGTGGTGCTGACCCTGCACTGCTGGGGGATGGGGGTGGTGGGAGACATGAGTGGGGGCCTGGTGGAGGCTGCCCCTGCACTGCTGGGGGGTGGGGGTGGTGGGAGACATGAGTGGGGGCCTGGTGGAGGGTGCCCCTGGATGCTGGGGGGTGGGAGTGGTGGGAGACATGAGTGGGGGCCTGGTGGAGGGTGCCCATGGTGGCTGGGGGATGGGGGTGGTGGGAGACATGAGTGGGGGCCTGGTGGAGGGTGCCCCACACTGCTGGGGGGTGGGGGTGGTGGGAAACATGAGTGGGGGCCTGGTGGAGGGTGCCCCACACTGCTGGGGTGGTGGGGGTGGTGGGAGACATGAGTGGGGGCCTGGTGGGGGATGCCCATGGTGGCTGGGGGGTGGGGGTGGTGGGAGACATGAGTGGGGGCCTGGTGGGGGATGGCCATGGTGGCTGGGGGGTGGGGGTGGGTGGGAGACATGAGTGGAGGCCTGGTGGAGGGTGCCCATGGTGGCTGGGGGATGGGGGTGGTGGGAGACATGAGTGGGGGCCTGGTGGAGGCTGCCCCTGCACTGCTGGGGGGTGGGGGTGGTGGGAGACATGAGTGGGGGCCTGGTGGAGGGTGCCCCTGGATGCTGGGGGGTGGGGGTGATAGGGCCCATGAGTGGGGGCCTGGTGGAGGGTGCTCCACACTGCTGGGGGGGTGGTGGGAGACATGGGTGGGGGCCTGGTGGAGGATGCCCCTGCACTGCTTGGGGGTGGGGGTGGTGGGAGACATGAGTGGGGGCCTGGTGGAGGGTGCCCCTGGATGCTGGGGGTGATAGGGCCCATGAGTGGGGGCCTGGTGGAGGGTGCTCCACACTGCTGGGGGGTGGGGGTGGTGGGAGACATGAGTGGGGGCCTAGTGGGGGCTGCCCATGGTGGCTGGGGGGTGGGGGTGGTGGGAGACATGAGTGGGGGCCTGGTGGAGGGTGCCCCACACTGCTGGGGGGTGGGGGTGGTGCTAGACATGGGTGGGGGCCTGGTGGAGGCTGCCCCTGCACTGCTGGGGGGTGGGGGTGGTGGGAGACATGGGTGGGGGCCTGGTGGAGGGTGCCCCGCACTGCTGGGGGGTGGGGGTGGTGGGAGACATGAGTGGGGGCCTGGTGGAGGGTGCCCCTGGATGCTGGGGGGTGGGGGTGATAGGGGCTATGAGTGGGGGCCTGGTGGAGGGTGCCCCACACTGCTGGGGGGTGGGGGTGGTGGGAGACATGAGTGGGGGCCTGGTGGGGGATGGCCATGGTGGCTGGGTGGTGGGGGTGGGTGGGAGACATGAGTGGAGGCCTGGTGGAGGGTGCCCATGGTGGCTGGGGGATGGGGGTGGTGGGAGACATGAGTGGGGGCCTGGTGGGGGATGGCCATGGTGGCTGGGGGTGGGGGTGGGTGGGAGACATGAGTGGGGGCCTGGTGGAGGGTGCCCCTGGATGCGGGGGGGTGGGGGTGATAGGGCCGATGAGTGGGGGCCTGGTGGAGGGTGCTCCACACTGCTGGGGGGTGGGGGTGGTGGGAGACATGAGTGGGGGCCTGGTGGGGGCTGCCCATGGTGGCTGGGGGGTGGGGGTGCTGGAAGACATGAGTGGGGGCCTGGTGGAGGCTGCCCCTGCACTGCTGGGGGGTGGGGGTGGTGGGAGACATGGGTGGGGGCCTAGTGGAGGGGGTGGGGGCAGTGGGAGACATGAGTGGGGGCCTGGTGGGGGATGGCCATGGTGGCTGGGGGGTGGGGGTGCTGGAAGACATGAGTGGGGGCCTGGTGGAGGCTGCCCCTGCACTGCTGGGGGGTGGGGGTGGTGGGAGACATGAGTGGGGGCCTGGTGGAGGGTGCCCCTGGATGCTGGGGGGTGGGGGTGATAGGGCCCATGAGTGGGGGCCTGGTGGAGGGTGCTCCACACTGCTGGGGGGTGGGGGTGGTGGGAGACATGAGTGGGGGCCTGGTGGGGGCTGCCCATGGTGGCTGGGGGGTGGGGGTGCTGGGAGACATGAGTGGGGGCCTGGTGGAGGGTGCCCCTGCACTGCTGGGGGGTGGGGGTGGTGGGAGACATGGGTCGGGGCCTGGTGGTGCTGACCCTGCACTGCTGGGGGATGGGGGTGGTAGGAGACATGAGTGGGGGCCTGGTGGAGGCTGCCCCTGCACTGCTGGGGGGTGGGGGTGGTGGGAGACATGGGTGGGGGCCTGCTGGAGGGTGCCCCACACTGCTGGGGGGTGGGGGTGGTGGGAGACATGAGTGGGGGCCTGGTGGAGGGTGCCCCTGGATGCGGGGGGGTGGGGGTGATAGGGCCGATGAGTGGGGGCCTGGTGGAGGGTGCTCCACACTGCTGGGGGGTGGGGGTGGTGGGAGACATGAGTGGGGGCCTGGTGGGGGCTGCCCATGGTGGCTGGGGGGTGGGGGTGCTGGAAGACATGAGTGGGGGCCTGGTGGAGGCTGCCCCTGCACTGCTGGGGGGTGGGGGTGGTGGGAGACATGGGTGGGGGCCTAGTGGAGGGGGTGGGGGCAGTGGGAGACATGAGTGGGGGCCTGGTGGGGGATGGCCATGGTGGCTGGGGGGTGGGGGTGGGTGGGAGACATGAGTGGAGGCCTGGTGGAGGGTGCCCATGGTGGCTGGGGGATGGGGGTGGTGGGAGACATGAGTGGGGGCCTGGTGGAGGGTGCCCCACACTGCTGGGGGGTGGGGGTGGTGGGAGACATGGGTGGGGGCCTGGTGGAGGCTGCCCCTGCACTGCTGGGGGGTGGGGGTGGTGGGAGACATGGGTGGGGGCCTGGTGGAGGGTGCCCCGCACTGCTGGGGGGTGGGGGTGGTGGGAGACATGAGTGGGGGCCTGGTGGAGGGTGCCCCTGGATGCTGGGGGGTGGGGGTGATAGGGGCCATGAGTGGGGGCCTGGTGGAGGGTGCCCCACACTGCTGGGGGGGTGGGGGTGGTGGGAGACATGAGTGGGGGCCTGGTGGGGGATGGCCATGGTGGCTGGGGGTGGGGGTGGGTGGGAGACATGAGTGGAGGCCTGGTGGAGGGTGCCCATGGTGGCTGGGGGATGGGGGTGGTGGGAGACATGAGTGGGGGCCTTGTGGTGCTGACCCTGCACTGCTGGGGGATGGGGGTGGTGGGAGACATGAGTGGGGGCCTGGTGGAGGGTGCCCCTGGATGCTGGGGGATGGGGGTGGTGGGAGACATGAGTGGGGGCCTTGTGGTGCTGACCCTGCACTGCTGGGGGATGGGGGTGGTGGGAGACATGAGTGGGGGCCTGGTGGAGGGTGCCCCACACTGCTGGGGGGTGGTGGTGGTGGGAGACATGAGTGGGGGCCTGGTGGAGGGTGCCCCTGGATGCTGGGGGGTGGGGGTGATAGGGGCCATGAGTGGGGGCCTGGTGGAGGGTGCCCCACACTGCTGGGGGGTTGGGGGTGGTGGGAGACATGAGTGGGGGCCTGGTGGGGGATGGCCATGGTGGCTGGGGGTGGGGGTGGGTGGGAGACATGAGTGGAGGCCTGGTGGAGGGTGCCCATGGTGGCTGGGGGATGGGGGTGGTGGGAGACATGAGTGGGGGCCTGGTGGTGCTGACCCTGCACTGCTGGGGGATGGGGGTGGTGGGAGACATGAGTGGGGGCCTGGTGGAGGGTGCCCCTGGATGCTGGGGGGTGGGAGTGGTGGGAGACATGAGTGGGGGCCTGGTGGAGGGTGCCCATGGTGGCTGGGGGATGGGGGTGGTGGGAGACATGAGTGGGGGCCTGGTGGAGGGTGCCCCACACTGCTGGGGGGTGGGGGTGGTGGGAGACATGAGTGGGGGCCTGGTGGAGGGTGCCCCTGGATGCTGGGGGATGGGGGTGATAGGGGCCATGAGTGGGGGCCTGGTGGAGGGTGCCCCACACTGCTGGGGGGGTGGGGGTGGTGGGAGACATGAGTGGGGGCCTGGTGGGGATGGCCATGGTGGCTGGGGGTGGGGGTGGGTGGGAGACATGAGTGGAGGCCTGGTGGAGGGTGCCCATGGTGGCTGGGGGATGGGGGTGGTGGGAGACATGAGTGGGGGCCTGGTGGTGCTGACCCTGCACTGCTGGGGGATGGGGGTGGTGGGAGACATGAGTGGGGGCCTGGTGGAGGGTGCCCCTGGATGCTGGGGGGTGGGGGTGGTGGGAGACATGAGTGGGGGCCTGGTGGAGGGTGCCCATGGTGGCTGGGGGATGGGGGTGGTGGGAGACATGAGTGGGGGCCTGGTGGAGGGTGCCCCACACTGCTGGGGGGTGGGGGTTGTGGGAGACATGAGTGGGGGCCTGGTGGAGGGTGCCCCACACTGCTGGGGGGGTGGGGGTGGTGGGAGACATGAGTGGGGGCCTGGTGGGCGATGCCCATGGTGGCTGGGGGGTGGGGGTGGTGGGAGACATGAGTGGGGGCCTGGTGGGGGATGCCCATGGTGGCTGGGGGGTGGGGGTGCTGGGAGACATGAGTGGGGGCCTGGTGGAGGCTGCCCCTGCACTGCTGGGGGGTGGGGGTGGTGGGAGACATGCATTGTTGATCAGTAGTGCAAGGTGACATGTGGGTTGGCTGGGGGGCATGCCCATGGTGGATGGGCTGCCTGCGGGACATGAGCAGGGGTGCAGGGTAGTCCCCCGTGGTGTGGGCTGCCTGCAGGGGCCGTGGGGGTTGTCGAGCGTACACCTGGGAGGACCCACACGGCCAATTCACGTGTAGTACTCCCCAGAACCCCTGAAATACACGTACCCTGATGAAATCGCGTGTGGAACTTCCCGCGCACCCCTGAAATACACGTACCCTGCTTGCACGGGGCCAATCGCGTGTGGAACTTCCTGCGCACCCCTGAAATACACGTACCCTGATGAAATCGCGTGTGGAACTTCCCGCGCACCCCTGTAATACACGTAGCCTGCTTGCACGGGGCCAATCGCGTGTGGAACTTCCCGCGCACCCCTGAAATACACGTACCCTGCTCGCACAGGGCCAATCGCGTGTGGGACTTCCCGCGCACCCCTGAAATACACGTACCCTGATGGAATCGCGTGTGGAACTTCACGCGCACCCCTGAAATACACGTACCCTGCTGAAATCGCGTGTGGAACTTCCCGCGCACCCATGGAATACACGTACCCTGCTCGCACTGGGCCAATCGCGTGTGGAACTTCCCGCGCACCCCTGAAATACACGTACCCTGCTGAAATCGCGTGTGGAACTTCCCGCGCACCCCTGGAATACACGTACCCTGCTCACACGGGGCCAATCGCGTGTGGAACTTCCCGCGCACCCCTGAAATACACGTACCCTGCTGTAATTGCGTGTGGAACTTCCCGCGCACCCCTGTAATACACGTACCCTGCTGATTTTGGTGTGGAACTTCCCGCGCACCCCTGATGCACACGTACACAGGACAATCGCGTGTGGAACTTCCCGCGAACCACTGAAATACACGTTCCCCGCTTGGCGTTTGCTGTTTGCCAGCCCGGTGAACTGGTCCAGGGTTAGCGCAGCCCTTTGCGATTATTTGGGGATTTTGAAGGCTTTTCCTTGCGCGAGGGCGTTCTTGGGGGCGTAACTGGCGCTGCTGCAGGGTTGCTGCGCCACGCTGCGCCACGGCTGGTTTTGGATGCGAAAATCCATGAATGCGCTGTGCGCGGAAATCGATTTTAGCGCACGCGGCTGGCGCAGACAGTCGCACGCGGACACTCTGCGCCAGCCGCTTGCGACACTTTTCTGCGAAATTCTTTGAATTACCCTGAAAGTGTTTAGCAAGATACCTAGCAGGAAGATATACAAGGGAATACTTTCAGGAGCGCACTGATTGCCCCATTGAAAATGACAGTTCCAAATTGCATTGCATCAGGGGAAATGTATGCAAGATATGTTATATGGAATTTGTATGTCTGTATATGGGGCAACAGATTCCAGCATATCCTTTTCTACAGAAATGACTGTTGTATGCTATTTACCAGGCCAATTAATCTTGGGTGTAGACAGGGTATTACACATGTTTAGTCGTTATCTTGCCCTACAAGAAAAGTGATGTTCATGTCCATTAAAATAGACATGATACTCTGCATCTGCTTGCCATTATTTGAAGGCTTGAATCATTTCAGGGTAATGCAGCTCATCTTAGGATACTAACAGGGGCACCAGCTCATTATAAGCATGTGCTGTTATCCATAGGAAGATGAAAGGTGAGCCCAACGTTCAGTTTGGGTTATAGTTCAGTTTGATATTATCCTTCCTGACCCACCTGCCAGACTCGACACGAACCTTAGAACAGCTGTTCGTATGCGTAACCTGAAGTTCCTAATGCCCGAAAACGTCTCCCCATTACTACAAGAGAATTGGGGTGCTTTCGAAGATTATGAAAATGTGGATGACCTTGCGCTACATATTACAAATTCCCTTACTGATGTCACCAATCAGTTTGCACCTTTAAAAATCGGACACATTAAAAGTGAAGCCATCCAGAAATCTTGGTTTATTGAAGACATTATTCTTTTTAGGCAGAAGAAACGTACAGCAGAACGGTGCTGACAAAAACATCACCTGATATAACGTTAACCAATTATAAAAACTTGGAAAAAAAATACAAGGAGGTCTTTACCAATGCCAAATCCGATGCATACAATAATAGGATTCGGAATGCCAAGTCGAATTCAAAGGAACTTTTTTCTATCTTGCGTGACTTCAAGAGTAAACCTTATTCCTCACCAGCACCAGTGAAAGATGAGGACTGGTGTCAGTCTATTCATGACACATTTAATAACAAGTTCATCCTGCAACAAACCAATATTCAATAGGCAAGGGACACTTGTCCTGTTCAAGGCAGCCGACCTGACAAAGAAGCAGTCCCTACATCATCTGTGCCCCCTGCTTTTGCTTTCACCCTGTGTTCTGAATCTTTCATTACACAAACTATCTAAGGTATGAAACCAACTTTGTGTCAGGATGATGTTTGCCCATCCAGTCTTTTTATAAAATGCCTGGACGTTCTCTGCATATGGGTTACCAATTTCATCAATTTCTCATTTACTGAGGGTAGTGTTCCACTTTTTCTCAAGGAGGCGTGGGTTACCTCCCTCTTAAAAAAGGAGTCTCTTCACCCATTAGTACCAGACAATTACCACCCTATTACCAACGTGCCATTTCTGCTAAAGATTCTGGATAAGGTTGCGCATTTGCAATTCCAGAACTTTGTAGAGGATATTCTATATATCAATAATATTCTCTTGCCCCACCAGTCTTGTGTTAGGAAGGGTTCCGGTACTGAAACCGCTATGCTTGATCTCAAGTCCAATCTGTTACAGAACATTAATCAGGGGCAATTATCAATTCTGATGCTGCTGGATCTATCCTCAGCTTTTGATCTTGTTGATCATACTCTACTAGAGGATAGACTCCAGTTGGTGGTAGGCTGCTCCCCCAAAGCTTTTCTGTGCCCCAGGAATTCGAGGGTGGGTGTAGGCAAAGTCACCTCAGAACCCACTGTTTTTACCTGTGGTGTACCACAGAGGTAATGCATTTCCCCTAACATTGTTTAACGTGTATATGATCCCGTTTCTATAACTACTTGCCAGCCTGGGTGTCCAGGTGGCAAATTTTGCGGCTGACACCCAGGTTGTTGTGAAACTCTCAGGCTTGTACCTCGAGGACTCAATAAACCTTAACATCACATATAACTCGATTCATCTTTGGATGGCTGCCAACTTGCTTGCACTGAATACAAGCAAAACAGAGCTTTTGATTGTTGCCTCCAGCTCAAAACTGTAGTCACTCCCTGCAGAGTACAAGAATGTTCTTATCCTGGGCACATTGATACCAGTGGCCAAAAAGCTTAAGACTCTCTGCATTGTTTTGGACGCCAAACTTTCCATTACTCATCATGTGGGCCAGATTAGATCTTCTTGTGGTTTGATTAACAAGCTCCTGTGTAATATTCGACCCTTTCTGACCCAAGAGAATCTAGCTGGCTTGGCCTCAGTCCTCATTAATACTCGCCTCGACTATTGCAACAGTCTGCTTAGTGGTTGTTTGCATTCTATCATAGCCACTTTACAGGTTACGTAGAATGGGGCACTGCGGGCGATTATCGGTATGGCTATACAAACCCACATTGCAGGGTTTACTCTGGTTACCAGTCAAACTCAGAATCAAACAAAGTCTTTGGGCCTCATTACACGGTAGGCGGTGAGCCATGGCGCTATTAGCTATTAGTGCCATGGCTCATGCCGGTAAAATACCGGCACCGCCTTGGCGGAAAGGGGATTTACCGCCCCATTCCAAGGTTGGAGGGGCGGTAAATCCCCCTTCCACCATTGCCCTTCCCCATTCCCATTTCTGCCCCATAGTGCTCTATGGGAATGGGGAAGGCGCTAATTATGGCACCGCAATTTTGCGGTGCTGTAATTAGCTCCGAGGTCCCTTAGCGGGTTGGATTTTAACGCCTGCAAAAAGCAGGCGTTAAATCCCCCAACCCGCAAAGGGACCTCGTAGTAAGGCGGTAAGGATTTACCGGTACCGGTATTTACCGGTACCGGTAAATCCCTAACGCCATCCATGTAATGAGGCCCTTTACCTTAACGCACAAGTGTGTGGTTGAACATGGCCCCCGAGTATCTTATGGCGCGTCTTCGACCACACGCCCCAGTTCGCTCTCTCAGATCCCAACGTCTCATCAAACTGATTCAACCCTAATTTGGGTTGGTGAAGGCCGGCGGGCGCCCTTTCAGTGTTCAAGGCCCCAATGCCTGGAACCTGCTCCCTCTCGACTTTAGAGCCCACGAGACGCTGGCTAAGTTTAAATTTAATCTGAAAACGTTTCTCTTTGACTTGCCGCTGGGTTGGGATTTATTTTTGATCATGGAGTTCTCTCCACATTGACTTCTGAGTTTCTGCATTGGTCTCTCTTTTCTCGTACCGTTTAAATACTCCTTGTGTGCTGTTTGTTTTATCGATTATCTGTGCGTGCCCTGAGGCCCATGGGCATGTAGCGCACTGGTATAAGAATTCTTAATAAATAGTGTAATAAGGAAATCTCTTAAGGTCTGTTCCAGCAAGCCAGTGTGGGACAGTTTAATGACTTGGTGTACTGTGTTACTGGTCCAATATGTTTTAAGATGGACCATTTTACACACATTTTCTTATCAAATGTCTCAACAAGTGATTTCCAATATTTTTTTCTGAAATGAACAAATTGTGATCCATGAAAGTGGACCACATATTTTCTTTTGTTTTAATTTTTTTTAAAACTCTGTGTATTGTTTTCATTGTCAAAAAGACACAATATTAAAGTCGATCAGTAGATCGCCCCTTCACCCATCCCCCAATTATAATGACTATTGATATTGATATTTTATTTCTATTGCACTCGTACACAAGTGTTTTCAGAGCGTGACAAGGCGAGGGAGGAGAACAGGGGAGAACAAAACAACTATCTTACTAGCCCCAGTGACATTAAGAACGTGCAAGTGCATGGGATAGGGGGAGGGGAACAGTGCATGGGATAGGGGGAGGGGAACAGTGCATGGGATAGGGGGAGGGGAAAAGTGCATGGAATAGGGGGAGAAGTGGAGAGTGCAGAGCAAAGGAGAAGCAGATAAATAATAATGAATAAATACATAATAAAGACAACAAACAGTGGTAGTGCCGCCAGCAACTGGCTTGTGCTTGGCTTAAGGCAGCAGACATGGTAGGTCTGATAAGTGCAGGGAAAAAAAGGAGGGAGGGTGGCCAGGTGCACGGTGCCAAGAGAGAACAGATCAGCAGGGGGAAAGGGGAGCGAAGGCAGAAGCAAAGAGTAAGGTCTTGAGGTTCTTCCGGAACCGGAGATCTTTCTCCTCAAGTTTTAGAGTTGCAGGGAGGCTGTTCCAGAGGGAGGCCCCAGCTGAAGACAGAGATCTACCCCCAGCTCGTTTCTTTGAAAAAAGACTGACCCTGAGGGAGTTAGAGATAGAGGAGAGAAGAGCTCGAGAGGGGAGGTATTTGCAGATAGCTGAAGGTATTTTGGGCCCAGGCCCCAGAAAGCCCTGTGGACAATGCAGAGGGTTTTGGATTTAATCCTTGCATCCACTGGGAGCCAATGGAGAGATTTCAGAGATGGAGAGATACGATCTCAGGGCTTGAGGCCAAGGACAAGACTTGCAGTCCTGTTCTGGATTAGTTGCAGAGGGCAGAGAGTAGAGGCAGGTAGATTTAGAAAGAGGCTGTTACAATAGTCCAACCTAGAGACAACCAGAGTTTGGGAGACCATCGCAGGTGGGGGTAGGAGGAAGGCCAAGGGAGGCCGGCCAGAGAATGAGGGGAAAGGATGGTGAAGGTGTGCCGATGAGGAGGATCTCCGTCTTGCTGGCATTCAGACAAAGATCATTGGCGGCACACCAATCTTGAATGGCAGTTAGGCAATCAGAGATGAGAGAGGGAGAGGAGGTGGCCGAGGGCAGCCTGAAAATGAGTTGAGTGTTGTCAGCGTAGCACTGGAAATTCGAGCAGAAAATGGCAATGCAGTGGGCGATAGTTGGCAGGTATTGGTTGAAAAGCCAGTGCGAGAGGTTAGACCCCTGGGGAACACCACAAGTAGAGAGGAAGATAGATGATAGGAAGGACCCAAGTTGGACCTGGCGGGGTTGTTCAGAGAGGAAAGAGGTCAGCCAAGCCAGAGCCTGATCAGTGATACCCAGGTCATCATGGAGACGGTTGAGCAGGATGGTAGGGTTGACAGTGTCGAAGGCAGAAGAGAGATAGAAGAGGATGAGGACAGAGGGAATGTTAGAGTCAAGGTTGGAGAGCATATTTTCACAGATGTTCAGTAGAGCAGTTTCCATGCTTCTGGCAGCTCTGAAGCCAGACTGGTGGTCATGGAGACAGCCAACAGAATTGGAATGAAGGTTAAGCTGAGAGATGGCCAACTTTTCCAGGAGTTTGCCGAGAAAGGGAGTAATGGAAAGTGGGCGATAGTTAGACGGACAAGAAGGATCTGCTGTGGGTTTCTTGAGAAGAGGATGCACAAGGGAGTGCTTCAGAGGGGAGGGGAAGGATCCTGAGGTAAAGGTTTGGTTGCAAAAATCAGCAAGGGCCAGAGCGAGGGTGTCAATGTGGTCCTTGATGGTTTTAGAGGAACAGGGATGAACCTGTTTTGACGAGGCTTTCATAGATCGGACTTGTCTAGCGACCTCATCAGGGGAGAAAAGAGGAAAGGACAAGAAGGAAGGTGGGCGGTGGCGGAAGGAGGGTCAGCAAGCACAGACAGAGAAGGAAGAAGGGGAGAGGGGGAGAGGTGGAGAGGGCGGACACGATGTCCTGGGTTTTTGAGATAAAGTGAGAGGCAAGGGCATTGCAAAGAGCCTGGGAGGCAACAGGAGGGGTAAAGACTACAGGAGGGTTGGCCAGCTCCTTACAGATTTTAAAGAGTTCAGCCGAGTTGTTACATGCCGCAGAGACACAAACTTGAATGTGGACTCTCTTCTTGGTGAGGACAGAGAGTCGATATTGCCTTTGGAGATGGCGACTAGCCAGTTTGTCAGAGGATGAACAAGAAGCACTCCATTTCCTCTCAGCCGCCCTACACTTACGTTTAAGTGTAGCTAGGTCGGAGTCATACCAGGAATTGCACTTGGCTTTGGACTTCAAACAGATCGTCATGACAGGGGCAAGAACATCAAGAGTATCAGAAATTGAAGAGTAGAGCAGAGACAGGGCTGTGCCAGGATGTGAGACAGCCAGAGGTGGGGGGGTTGTCAGCGAAAGCCTCAACTGACACACGCTTCATGGGCCGGCTGTCCGAGAAGGTAGGTGGCCGTGTTGGGGTAGGCTTGGCTTGGGGGGGAAGAGAGGGAAAGATGAGAGGAGAGGAGGGAGTGATTGTTCTAGGAGAGAGGAGTGGTCAGAGGGATGGAGAGGGGTAGGTCAGAGTAGATCAAGACATCAAGTGTGTGCCCTGGGGTGTGTTCCATCTTCATTTCAATTTATACACATTTCAGCACCCAAGGAAAACAGAGCAGCAAGTTAATCATATCATTCCTCCATTTACATGACTCCTCCAGTGGAATTGCTTCCCCATGACAATTGCAGGCTTGTGCCCTCCACACTGTATCCCACATGATCTCCACCGTATCTGGCAGAAGTAAGGGAGATGAGGGGAAGAGCCCCCTCTTACCATAAACCTGTACCTCCTGGCAGTGATAGTCTTCCCTCCATCCCCCCAGTCCTCATTCACTTTAGATTCAAGATTGGTCCCCCTCGGGGTCTGATGCCGGATATTGTGCTTGTGCAATCAGATAGTGATCCCATATGGGTCCCATATGTCCTTAGGTATGGCACAGGGGTGCACTAATCTGACGTATTCTGTTTCCATCTCGTTACAATATAGAATATTGTCTTTCCACTTGTCTACCACAGACCACGAGGCCTGCCCCACACCAGTGACACTCTTCTTTAGCCAGTAGTAGTAGTAGCACGCTAATCTTCTTACTTGATGGAAGACCCCTCTGGTGTACCCCTAGTAAGGCCATCCCTGGTTGTGAGTCCACCTTTCCCCTATTATATCACTCATCACTGGAAAAACCTGTTCCCAGAATCACCACAACTGGGGGGCAGCTCCAAGCCACATGCATAAAGTCAGCATGTGCAATGGTGCACTTGGCACAATTATCTGAAGTAACTGGAAGGAATCTATGTAGCATCGCAGGTGTGTAATTAAACTGGTGTTGGTACTTGTAAGGAATCAACTTAAATCGTCCGTTGAGTGCAATCTTCCTTGTTTCCCCACAGCAGTATCTCGACATTTTCTCCGGGACACTGTCCCCTAAAGCGGCTTCACACTTCCTCCTGGAAAGCTCTGCCCAACCTGCCCAAATATTCTGCCTCTTATTAAATATAGTGGTCACAATTCTACTACTGTCTACCCGCTCTAACATCCCATCTATTATAGGTGCCCCCCCCGGTTACTTGGCAAAGGACAGGAACAAGTCTCAGGGTTTGTTGCAGTCTAAAACACAAGAAGAGATCCAATGACATGAGTGCCCCTTTGCTACGCATTACCTCTGTCGTTATAAACTGTCCCTCTGGAAAGAGATCCCAAAAAGCATGATATTCCCAGGTGTTTCATGTAGCATGTGAATCCTGGTTCACTGGTCAAAGGTAAGCTCGCAATATGTATAACCGGAAGCCGAGGAGAATGAACAACGTCACCTTTCGCTTTCCCCTCAATCCGAACCCATGATTTACATGTCAACTCTACCATATTACCAGGTCTGGTTGATCTTCCGGGCGCTGTCAATACAACTGTGCGCATTAGGTGTGGTGGTGCCGGGGGATCTTTCCACCTCTACATGACTCCTATACTGTCTCAAAACCAGTAGATCAGAAACCCTGCCTGGCCCGCATCATAATATGCCTCAAAATCCGGTAGTGCGAGCCCCCCCTGATCAAGGGCCGCTTTAACAGCTCCCAGACCACTCACGTATGCTTGCCCGCCCAAATAACTCTGGAAACCTCTGACTGTATTGTTTGGAAGTACGCCCTCGGCACCAACAGGGGCACATCTAAGAACACATTGAGAAACCTCTGTAATAAAACCATCTTAACCAGCGAGATCCTCCCATATGAGTTGAGGGACAGCCCCATCCACGTGTCCACCTCAGTCCGCACCTGTTCCAAAACCTTTGTATAATTACACATATATAGCTCGACTGGGGACCTTGTGATGTCTACACCAAGGTACCTAGTATGCTCCATATGCCACTGGAATCCATAGCTGTCCATAAACTGCCTAATTAAATTAGTAAGCAGGAAGAGCACTGATTTTATAATGTTAACCTTCAGCTCAGAGAAACCCGTGTATCGTAGCACATCTATCATAATCGGTCCCAGGTTATTGTGCAGGTTTTGTATATATTACCATGTCGTCCACATACAGAGAGACCACTACCTTATGTTCATATACCTTAATTCCCCTGTGGACATGTCTGTCTCTGAGCCGTTCCGCCAAGGGTTCAATTGCTAAGGCATATAATAGGGGCAAGCAGGGACATCCCTGCCGCGTGCCTCTCTCCAATATTATATTCAGGGTGAACTGGCCATTCATTCTGACCCACACCACAGGTAAAGTATATAGAAGCGAGATCATAGAAATAAACTCCTCCCACATCCTCCAAAGTACCATAAAAAGAAAGGGCCATTCAACTGATTCAAATGCTTTTTCAGCATTCAGTAGTGCTGCCACTACTGATTCATCCTGTTGAACCACTGACATCAGTCCAAACATCTGTCTGAACCCATACGAGGTGGAGCGCCCGGGTATAAAACCTGACTTGTCCAACCCTGCAACATTTATGCATCAACGTTGCCAGTCGTGTCATCAATACCTTAGCTAGGATTTTTTTATCAAGGTTGATCAGTGAGATAGGGCAGTTGGATGAGCACTCATCTGCCGCTTACCAAGGCCTTCACAAACCAGCAACCAGCGCCGCTCTCATAGGCTCCAGTAATTTACCATCTCTCAGAGCCTGCTGATATCCCTCCAGGAGATGTGGGCGTCTTTCCACGTAAAATACTGATAAAATTCAGCAGTCAAGTCATCAGGCCCCGGGGCCTTCCCAGATGTCAACGCCATAATCGCCAGTTGGGTTTCCTGCACCGTTATGTGACGGTTCAACCACTCACACTCTACATCCATACACCAGTATAGCACCACCTGGTCTAAGCATCTTTGTATTTCAAGTTGTGACACCTGAGTTTGTGAGGAATAGAGGCGGGTGTAGAACACACTAGACTCCCGAGCAATATCAGCATCTGCATGTTGCACCTCCCTCCTCGCATTCTTAACTGAGTAGATATGTGTCTTAGGTGCGTCTGTTCTCACAGCTCTGGAAAGTTATCGCCCTGGATGTCGGCCTTCCCCATTTTGCCTAACTGCTGCCTTTCCCAACAGAAATGTCACATGTCTGAGCAATTTAATTCATTCTATCTAGTTCCTCCCTAATGGCATCACACATTTAAAACTTTCCCAGAGCACCATGTCCGAGTCAACCAAGCCCACATTCTCCTCAAAAATGTTATCAATAGCATACAGTAACTCAGTCCGAAACACCTCATCAGAAGCCCTTCACTTTTAAACACCCATGGCAGTCTCCTACCTTTCCACCCTGGTATCTCCAAGGCCAGAAGCTCTGGCACATGGTCCGATAGCATGCATGCCAGTATTGTGGGCTCGGTCACCCATCCTCTTATTGTGTCCGAAATCAAGAAATAGTTGCGTCGTGATGCCGATTGGTTGTGAAATGTTTAACCCCCCCTCTCCCTCATGTCTAGTTCGCCATATATGTCATTAAGCTCCTAATTGCAACACATGTCCTGCAGTTTACAAGTTGTACCCCCCCTGTCCTGTCAAGGTCTGGTTCCATTACAGCATTGAAGTCCCCTGCCCACATAATCATCCAAGGCGTATGCCTATCCAACTGTTGGTCTATCCATTCAGGGACTCCACCGTGTCCTGATTGGGACCATCATAATTAAACAAAGTGAGTGCTTGACCAGCCACTGTTCCCAGGACCATCACCACTCACTCCTCCCTATCTTTAACCACCTCAGTGAGGCGAAACCCAACTGAGCTTCGCACCAATATGCAACCACCCATGAGTAAGAGGAGTAGGATGAGAAGTAGTGGTGGCAACCCCATTTCTGCCCAATTCGTGACCCCCATCAGAGTTTGATGTGTCGCCTGAAGAAACACAATATCAATATGATGACGTTGCATATACAACAGTACCTTGCAGAATTTAGATGGGCAATGCAGACCCCTAATGTTCCACGTCATACACTTAAGTGGTGCGGCCATGCTTTGTACCTACCCAACAGGATATTCTGTGAATCCATGTATACTTCCAGCTATGCATGGACCAACACATCAATGTAGGATATTTAGGGACAGAGCAAGAGTTGTCCCCAGAACCACTGTTGTCCCCCAAGCCACTTGTACCCCTCCCATCCCCCGTCCCCACCGACAGCTCCAACTCGCAGGTTCCCTGAAGTCAACCCCACAGAAATCCCCCCACCTCCTGCCGGCAACCCTAACTCACCAGCTCTCACCCCCCCAACCCATTAACGCTCAAAAGCTTTCGCATGAGGCAGCCTAGCACCCAGCCACTACTTGCATCCACCATTTGCAATTTGTACCCCCTCACCACATCCACAGTGTATGTCACATAGAGCAGCATCCGCAACATAGGGCCTGATCACGACCTCGGCCGTAATGCTAACGCTATTAGGGCGGGGGCTATTAGCGCGACCGCCATAGCCCTCGGCGCTAATAGCGCGGGATCACGAGTTGGGCGGACTTGGAAGTCCCCATTCCCCATTGAGCCCATTCGAGAATGCCCCATTCCCCATTGGGCTCAATGGGGAAAATTTGCGCTCTTACCGCCAGCGGCGAAGCCCTGAATCGGCGGACCCTTAAATCCAGCGGTAATAGCGCTACCGCTGGATTTAAGGGTTACCGCCGAGGTCGTGATCAGGCCCACATAGTGCTAATCCCATGACGGCAATTCCACCTCTCAATTCATTATTACTGCTGCATCTAGGAAGTCTCAGAAGCAAATCAATGAGAGTATTAGCCTCCTCTGGTCCTTGAAAAAAAGAGTACCCTTCCTTCGTATTCCACTCTGAACTTAGCAGGGAAAAGCATGGCGTACCTCATGCCACTCTCCCTGAGCCGTTTCTTGATATTGATGTATGTCTGTCTTGATGCCTGCACTTTGAGAAATCCGGGAAAAGCCTCCTTTGTATGTCAGAGTTCCTTTGTCCCTAGCATTCTATACTGCAAGGTCCCTATCTTGAAAATTCAGCATGCAGGCTATTATTGGGTGGGCCGTTGCCCCTGGAATGGGCCTCTGCCACTGGGTAATCTATGTGCTCTCTCCACAATGAACACTGCCACAAAGTCATACCCTCCCAGGGTCTCCCGCAGGACTGCTTCAACCAATGGTTCCATAGCTCACTGATCTACCAATTCTGGCACTGCCACTATCCTAAGATTGTTTCTCCTGGACCTTGACTCGAGATCCTCTTGCATGTTGGTCAGTTCTTTCAGACCCCTTTGCACCTGAAAAAACCCTTGGGATGTAGTGAACGCCTTGTCGTCATTTGTGGACACCCGTCCCTTCACCTCATCCAATCTCTCTCTGTGTTTATCCAGGCGGACCTGCATGTGGTCTACCTTGCAGGTCACGATGTCCATCTTTCCATCTAGCAACTGCATGCTACTTTGTAGTTGAGCAAACATAGTTTTGATATTGTTAGGTGCTCCACTGGCGTCTTGCTATCCCTGCTGTGGGCTCACTCCTCCAGCGTTTTCTATGTTTTTAGAGCTTTCAGTCTGAATAGGTGTCTCAAAGTGTAATTTGGATTGTTGCCCAACTTCACAGTACTTGGGGAATTCCCTCAGCTGATAATTCACCCAATAACTGCCCATGGAGGTCAGTTAGTCCAAGAGTTCCAAAGGGGATCAAACTGCTCTGATACTCCACAAGCTCTGTCACCACATTGTTATGCAGCACTGCCCGCAGCCTCCACTGATCACCCTGCAGGCCCAGTGAGAGCAATGTCAATATGTGATATCTGGGGGACTCACCCATCAGATATGGGCCAAATCTCCCTCCTGTACTGTGTATCAGGAGGGCGCCCTTTTGCAGTACAGGCACTGCTGTAGTTGATCAGAATCTTCAGCCAGGCTAAGCACCATGTACCCTTACACAGATGTCGCTAGTGCCCACATCCTTGTCTAGTGCCACCATCCACTACTGCTCTATTCAACACAGTCTCCCATGCATTCGTGCAGTTGAATCCTTGCAGCATTCAAGGAGAGGAGCCCAGGAAGCATGCAGGTCTCCAATAGTGTTTAAAATAGCTTCCTCTGCTGTTCCTTGCCACACGCCATGAGGCACTTCGGTGGGGGATCTCAGTGATTATATCATTCCTAGCATTGCCTCCTGCTCAATTCCTCCACTGCAGATCTCTTTCAGGCTGATGACTGTATGCTGCATGCACCCAGTCAATGTCCCCCTCACACCTTCTCCCGGTGCCTCTCACTCACCTCCTCAGATACTTTCAGTGAGAGCCCAGCTGCCTGATTGTTGCGCTCCACCCGTTCACTGACAACAAATTACACTGGTGTCTCCGCTTTCTCCCTTCCGTTGAAGAGTTAGTTCCTCTGTTGGGATCCAGGCTGCCTGCACTCCCAATCTCCCCGTCCAGCCCGCAACTCCACCTCCGGTGCCGGATGCAGCTGCCAACATCAACAGAGTTAGCCACAGGGTCCACCATCGCCGCTGTTATTGGCTCTCCAGTAATCTTGCGGCCCAGCGCCTTTATCAGGCCCTCCTCCACATCCTCCCTTCCAGGCAAGGCTCGAGGCTGTGTTCCGTCACTTATGATCCAGCTTGGACTGCAGTCTCCTTATTGGCCGACCAGGCCAGATGCAGGTAGTGCTCTCGTCAGGCCTTTTCGTGCTATCTGTGGCAGGTACCGCTCAGGATCTCCTTTCGTCAAACTAAGTCACAGCGCGATCTGGGGCCTCCAAAATTCCCTGGTGGAGTGCGCTGGGTAAACGTCTGCAGATGCCACGCAGATCAGTTCTGTAGCTGGTCTGGGGACTCCAGTATACTGTCATGATTTTTTAGGATGCTTTGGAGCTCAGAGGCTCGTGGCCATCTTGGCTCCATGGACCACATATGTTGATGACTGGTCACAATCTTGCCCCGGTCTGACCTTGGCAATCCCTGAAAGTAATCCCTATCTTTTGGAAGTGATGTCCACCCTCAGAATGCCCCTTCTTTAGATAACCTTTCTAGGGTGTATTCAGATTCCAGACTGTGATGCTGAAGAACATGAAACCCACTGCACTTTCCCACTGGTGACACTGCATTGTGGCACAATATGACATCCCTTCTTCATTGTTACGAAAATTAGGTTTCTGAACTGAGATTGTGATCGTTATGAAATGGCTCACCACAAGGAGTGCTGTTCCATTCCTATGCATACATTTATAATTAAATGCATTCATTACCCACAATCTCTTTAGAGACTTTCCCTGTTCATGTGACAGGAGCCAGAAAGCAGGGCTATGGGGTTCTCTGCTCTTCTGGATTCTCAAACTCTGTGGTCACATAGCACTCTCTGAGCATTAGTAAAAAGCATGGACTAAATTCATGCCAATTAACGGTCTGACCTCTTAAAAGACAGACTTTTCCACAAAAATGCCCTTAATCAAATCCTTTGGATTTGAATTGGAGAGTAAAGGGGATAAGGATGGCGTTCTGCCGGGTTGGCCCGAAGGATCACTCTGCTGCTCCTTTTTTCCTTGACTTCTTATGGCCATGAGACAAAAATCGCCCTTGGCCCATTGGTGGCAGGTATAAAGAAACATGTCACCCCAACAATCATGTTTTGTAAATTTATCTCTACCATCATTTAACTTTGATTCAAAGGCAGGAGAGCAGCAATTCCAAATTTGATAATAGACAGAGGGCCTAATTCTGAGTGCGGCGCTAAGGGGTTAACGGCACTGGTAAGGATGCTGGTGCTGTTAACGCCCTACCGCCGCATTCCGAGGTCCCTTAGGTGGTCCCACTATGGCTGGACGGTTTTACCAGCCGCCCTTAGCGGGACCCGCTAAGGGACCATGGAGCTAATAACGGGCCCGCTATTTGAGGGCCCGTTATTAGCTCCTTCTCCATTCCCATTGAGCCCTATGGGGGATCGAATGGGAATGGGGAATGGTTTTCAGAATGGGGATTTACCTGGTCCGCAAAGGTCGGAATGTCCTGGTAAATCCCCATTCCGACACCACGGACCCAGACACGGGTTGGGAGGTAGCCATGGTGCTATTGGCACCATGGCTACCTCCAAACTCGTAATGACCCCCAGAGAGTCGAAGGGACAGACTCCAGAAATGGGTGCAGGCTGAACGAGAATTCTACCTCACCCCAACAATCAACAAAGACTAAGCTGCTGCTGTGCTGAGCACAGAAGCCCTTGTTAAACATTAAGCACACAGAAGACTCTAATTTCCAGGGAACACAAACATACATTACAGGAAACCATATGCCCCATAGCACTGTCAGATCATGCCCTATGAGCTCTCAGTGAAATTAGGGTTCTATTTATCTTTAATTAAGAGGTAAGGTGCCCGCTCTACAATATCACATGTGGGAACACACTCCTCTGTTTGCTAGAAACATGCAATGTGATTCTAGAATCCACTACTAGTCTCACCTATACATCCCTTACAGATCATATTGGCACATGGGTAAAGATGGCTATGCCTTGGAATAAAGGTAGCTAGGCTAAAAAATATAATCTGGTCCAGCACTATACAGGCCTTTGTGCCTAGTTGTATGATTGTAAATTTCAATTCAGTGCTGTATCTATGTTATTTAAGGGTTTTACTCACAATCATTTATTTTCGGTTTACCATGTGGTCCTCTCCTTCCTGGATTAATTCAATGCTACTTAAAATGTGTCACTGAAGTCAACCAGCAGTAGCTCTGTCTCCACTCATCCTGACACCGTCTTTCCCTCCCATGGCAGGATCTCCTGCCTATAAACTTCTGTACCTCTATCCATATCCATCCAAGTGTGCTCCTTACACTCTATCCTGACTCTATCAACAGTAATGCATTCCCTTGTTGTACGGTGTTGTTGTGTTACAGCCAGTTTCATGCTACATGAAACCAACACATACATACATTCATACATACATATAATTTTCACATATTGAAACATAAAATACTTTGCAGCCAGGAAAACATCAAAAATATCACTGGAGTTAAGTCCCACCGCTTCAACCTCATATCTACTAACATTTACTCTGAGGAGCAATACACTATGAAACGGCCACCATTAAATACTGAGTTCTACTAAAGGGTAGGATTGGATTCGACAGTCCTCAGAAAACGAGTTCCACAGTTGAAGTGAGCAGTAAAACGTATTTCATCATAGTGGCTACCAGAAGCCACAGGCTATGACAGCACACATGTTTCATCTCTCAGCTTTCTCAAGTCTATAAAGTGCGAGTGCAAGAAACTCCAACTTTTTTTACCAAAGCTATTATCGAACATAAATGAAATTTTCTGTGAAATAGACAATTGCTGAGGTTATAGTACTTATCATATTTCCATGGCCAGCGCACTAGACCTATTCAATCTCCTTATATCATGCCAATGTAACTTCCATGTTGGCTCTCATTAAAACACGCACAGACCCCAAAGTTGGCCTGCTTACGTCAACTGTGGAACTCATTTTCTGCGGATGGCAACTTATCTATTTTTTACAGGTAGAGCATGCATTGTAAGGTTAACATCACCAGTTAAATTATATTGCAGGCTCCAATGCTTGACACATTTGTCCTGAAAAATATGTTATGCACTGTCTACATTTTGAGGACTCACTCGTTTGGTTGTAAATTGGAAAACTGAAGTGAAAAATAGAAATGTTTAAAGAAACTCATCTACATTAAATGAGCTCAGATATTTTGGACATTTTTGTAAATAATTATATTTCACAAAGATTAAGAACAGAGAAGACAAGTCGTTTAAGTGATGTAAAATTGGATAACCTCGTAAATAGGACTGAATACAATTAAATGCTTTAAATAATCTTGTGTATTGTTGGACCTTTTTTGGGAACAGAGATGAATGTCATGTTAAGAATCATTAATTTTAAATATAACTTCATAAAACAGCAATCAAAAAGACATAAAAGTCACTGAAACACAAATTCCACTGATCAATAATAACTTCCATAGTCCGCTTTGGTTATCAATTTTCTCTACTTGTCTGTCTTATATGCATAGGACCTCTGACAGATAATGTTCTAGGCATCAGCATATAGTCAGATAATTTGCTTGCATTCAATATTCAAAAGCCTCACAAACATGGCAAAAGTGCATTTTGTAAAAATATTATTATGTAGCAGTTTCTGTACGAAATATACAATTTTCCAAGAAACACAATTTGCATGTTAGTTCTTTCAGAAACGAGGTCATACGCGGAGTGCACAGTCCAGTGCTGTGCAAGGAAGGATTGCTGTAGCCAGTGCTCCGGAGGACTTTTCATTGACTAACTTCGCTAAGTGGAAAACCTCTGCAGAAGCAAGAAATCACTGTTTCACTTTAATGGTATGCCTATAACGGACCTTTAACATTTTCAGATGTTAGTTAAACAACCTTAATTCTACTAATATCAATATTATTCTTTTCTTTTATAGCGCGGCATAGCCACCCCATTTTAATTTTACCTGCTCGTGACCATAAAGGCTCCTGCTCGCGCGCACACGTGGTGTGCACAGTCGAGTGCTGTTGCTGTTGCACTGTTGCGGTGGTGCACAGTGAGCAGTACTCTACTGACATGGCCCATGTAATTTCTTTGAGAGCTTATATTTCTAATTTCTTATAAGCCATTGTGCAGGATTATCTGGTATCACTTGCTGGTTAGTAAAAATGACGGCCTACAATTTACAATCTGATGTGCCAGTACAGAGTATAATGAATCCTCGGGAGAAAGCTCTTAGTGGTTTAAATGGAGCACATGGTGAGTCACGTTTCCTGCCATGTCCTCCATGAAGCTAAAAAACACATTGAGAGCCCAGCCAAGATTAGTCTGAATCGTGCAGAAGAGACAGGTATCAGTGAGATTCACTGTGGGCCTCATCACGACCTCGGCGGTAGCGGTAGCGCTATTAGCGCGGGGGCTATTAGCGCGACCGCCATAGCCCCCGGCGCTAATAGCGCGTGATCAGGAGTTGGGCGGACTTGGAAGTCCCTATTCCCCATTGAGCCGATTCGGGAATGCCCCATTCCCCATTGGGCTCAATGGGGAAATTTCGCGCTCATACCGCCGGTATTAGCGCGAATTCTCAGCGGATTTCACACCAGCTCAGAGCTGGTTTGAAATCCGCCGAAGCCCTGATTCGGCGGACCCTTAAATCCAGCGGTAATAGCGCTACCGCCGGATTTAAGGGTTACCGCCGAGGTCGTGATGAGGCCCTACAGTCTGTTGCACGCCTTGCACTCCCAACCCTAATGCTCAAAAAACATGTGCTTGAGAAAGGCATCACTGACATTCGAAAAATTCTGCAATAAAGCGGGTAAAAGCATTTCTGCAAATGTCACTTAAGGGTTGGCTACTGACAATGAAGGCAGATCCCAGCCAGATGCATTACAAAGTCAGCCATCTGACGCCAAAGTTCTAGATTGTTTAACCCCAGTGTTTAACCTCAGCACAAGCTGAGCAGGAGATTTTTGCCACTCCTGAGTGTACTATGGAACCCAAGAACAACAAACAAAATATCCTCATGGTCCATGAAGCGGAGCACTCAGAACGACCACTACTTTATTCACAAGTAATTAACAATGGTGGACAAGTAGTTCTGAATGAGGAGATGGGAAACACTCTAATGAACAATGTAGTTAAGCCCACATCAAAGATACAAACTAGTAGTCGAACAAGCCCAGTTTAATGAAGAGGTCCCAATTCCTACATGCTCCCCAAAACAGAAAAAGCACTGTGACTCACAAGTTAGCTCAAACCTGTCTAACTCGCTGATTATCATACCGGAAACAGCAAATGTGGAGGATTCAACATTTTCATCGAACTCATCAGAGCGATCATTTGCTAGACCAACCCCACGCCCACCATTTGGTTTTATATAACTGCCTTCAACAATGATCGAGTCTGCATTTTCTGCAATTAACACCTCCATATACTTGATTTTGAAAATGTATGAGGCACAGGAAAAAAAGATAGATTTAAGTACAGAATTTGAAAAATTGGTGCTAGCAAAGGTGGACTGGCTGACTGCGGCTCACTACTATGGCCACATGAAGACCGAGAGTGAGAGTCGCACCAAGCAAAACACACAGCTCTAAGCTAATATTGAGCATACTAAGGAAACATCAGTGGGACTGAGTGATACGGGAGTAAATCAGAGTACAGTTATATATACAATTATAGATCTAATATCGCAAAATAAGGTTAACAGTGAAGCAACAAAGCGGCAAGCCTGAGATTGTTGCAGAACTGGAGGATTTGCCTGTGGCAGATCATGAACCTCCACCTTCTGAGGCACTAATGGCAGCTCAAACGCATGAATTATTTCAACCCATCCCACGCAACGAAAAAAAAAAGAAAAAAAAAACTGTCATACCTAATTCGACCCAAATTACAAAAACAAAGAACAACCATCCCCAAAAAGAAAGCTAATCGAATTAGTGCAAATAAATTTGCAGAAACGATAGTGTTGACAGCATCGAACCTTTCAAAAAAACGAATTCCAACTAAATGCTACGAAATTGAAGATCGGGTAGATCTAACTGACCAGCCATGCAGTGTGATGGAGGTTGCGCTTGAGTGCCCTAGACAATGAGTCCAAGAGAATAAAGTACAAGAAATGTCGATTTTTGAAAGTATTGTGGAATTGGCAGATTATGGCGAACTAATGAATGTATCTACCTATTCGACTTCCTCTCTTCCACTTGGTGATAGCATTGTAGAGGGCCTAGACTATCCACAATCATCCACATCAACGATCTGTCCCATGATCCCACGATCCGGAAAAAAATACTAAAGAAATTCTGAGAGAAGCTTACCTCCAAGATAACACACAAATAAAGTGTAATGATCGCTTAATATTAACAATGATAGGTCAAACTAATTCGGACCCATTCCCAAAAAGAACAATCCTGATCACAGCTTTGAATTCAATCCCAAAACTAGAAAATATAGTGTGGGTAGACATCAAGGCGATAAGCTTTACCTCAAGTGACACCTATAATAGTGTGGAACTTCAAATCCCATCACTCATAGTTAAAGAGTTACTATTGCAGACAAGAGACAGATTAGCACAGCAAGGGTGTCACAACCCACACTCTGAAGACCCACTGGCCAACCTATGGGCCAGGGAGAGTCTTGATTCCATTCCCCACTAAACCCAAGAAATTGCAGCCTGTGCCTTCTTGGGGCCAGTCCTGGCGCCTTTGGCGCCAGGCTCATGTTTGAATATGGACTTGTGCTTGGGAACTACTTTTCATTAATGCCAGTCATGTGGAGGCATCCTCATAACCTGGCTCCTTGAAACCAAGCTTGCAGTGTAGTGTTTTTGGGTGTGGTACCATGGGGACTATTTTACCTGGACTTCTTTCTTGAAGCTATTTAAACCACACCCGAATAGACTGACACGCTTTGCGTTAGTTTGCATTTCTGCAATGTAATGCTCACCGTGTTCAGCTTCAGCCACGAACCTCGGAAGAACACCTCCTGCAAAGGAAAGGAAAAGACATTGGGCCTCATTACGACCCTGGCGGAAATCGCGGTGCTAAATGCACCGCGGAGCACGGCGGAAAGCTGCCGATAGCGCCATGAGGGTTGGCGGATTTTCCGCCCCATGCCGACCTTGGCGGGGCGGTAAATCCCCATTCCCCATTTTACCCTTCCCCATTCCCATTTTTGCCCCATAGGGTATAATGGGAGTGGGGAAGGCGTTAATTGCGCCACCGTAAAATACGGTGGCGTAATTAACAACAAGGTCCCGTAGCGCCATGGATTTCTCCGCCCGGAAAAACCAGGCGGAAAACGCTCCATGGCGCTACGGGAACTCGTAGTAGGGCGGACGGGTCCGCCGCGAATAACGCTGGCGTAAACCCACTCCGCCAGGGTCGTAATGAGGCCCATTGTGAGAAAAGGCAGCCGCTTACCTGAACTTCATCGCCAGCGGTCCGCAGCTCTCCCAACTATCATCCTGGAACCGCGCTCCTTCGGATCGACGGACCTGTAAAAGAGAAGAAACAAGGCATTAGACATTGTACAATTAACAAACTGTGCCGAAAGGCTTACCTCACCAGCCGCTCTCAATCAGCATCACTACGGAAATTCCATACTCCGGCCGAGTACTGCGACCTGTGGAGAGGAAAAGATATCAGGTTAGCAAAGGCAAGGCATCTTAAGCGCACTGCATAGCGCCTACTCACTGCATCGAGGCACTCCAAATACGCCCATACTTACCGGCGAAACACAGATTCCGCCTTGCCACATATTGGACTTCCGCGTACCTAGGAAAAAAAAGACATTGTTTAAAAGGCATGCAAGAACAGCAATATTCACAGCAATGAGACCTACCTGAAAGACTCAAGACGGGCCGGCATCAGTGAAGCAACTCGATCGCCATTGCCCACCAAGCACAACGCGCCCCTGCCAAGATAGCAGGACGGAGAACCAGCCAACATCTAAAACAAGGTGAGGAGAAGTCCAGAAGGGTCGCAGACCTACAGGGAGGTGGGAGGCTGTTTACCCCGGTTGCCCAGCCCTGAACATAGCTTACCTGTATTCCAGGCAGAACTCTTCCGCTGGTCGCATCTGGAAATCGCAAGGAGGGACATCTGAACCCCAACTGCTGGGTGGCGCCCCCGTGGAACCAGGTGAGCGTAACAGAACGCAAAGCCTCCAAAACTAAATCCACCTGGGCGCCATGGAAACCTCAGAATTAGACCAATTGGCCCAACTAATAGGAGAACTGCGCGCTGAGGTTCATTCTGCCCGTCAGGAGACTAATGCTCTCCGAAGAGATTTAATAGTGACTAAGGAGCGCACTGAAGACATTAGCAGACAATACTTGCAATCACAAGCGGGCCAGACCCCCCTACCGGGAAGCAACCCAACGATGCAGAATCCTACCCTGCCATCCACTTCTTCTACTCCGGTGCAAGTCATGCTACCAGGAACAGTTCCTTTGGCCCCACCGGAGCGATTTACAGGTGATCCGCGGAAATACGCCACATTCATGAATCAATGCCGCCTTCCCTTTCTTTGCAGTCCTGGAGCATTTCCAAACAACCAGGCTCGGGTGGCCTTTGTCTTGTCATACCTGAGCGGTAGCGCAGCAGACTGGTCATTTCCATTGGTGACACATGATGATCCTTTGTTACATGACTTTGGGGGATTTCAAAGGGAAATGGAGAAAATTTTGCTCGTCATACCCGAGAACAAGCAGTGGACAATGAACTCCTTTCCCTCCGACAGGGAAATCAGGACCTGTTAACGTACATTGCTACATTCAACAGATTGGTCGCTGAAGCTAGGTGGCCTGAAAACAAAAGAACCACGTTGTTTCATCAGGGTTTACGAGGCAAATTAAAAGATGTTCTAGCTCAAGTAGTGGACCCTCCTCGAGACTGTTCGGAGTTCATAAATTTGGTTGTACAATTTGACCAACGGCTGCAAGACCGAAAAGCAGATCGCTCCAAAATGGATCCATAGGCGGTGTATGCTTGGTCTAGAGACAATGTAACTCATGCACAAGAAAACCCTGCTGAACCCATGCAACTTGGAGGAGTGCGACCCCCATCAACAAAACAAGAGCGAGATAAAAGAAGGCAATAACAACTGTGTCTGTATTGTGGAAAATCTGGGCACTTCCTGAAGGACTGCCCGGTGAAACCCCTTAGGAAGGTCGTTGGGGCCACGGAAAAAGACAAAGAGAAAGAATATCAATCGCAAAACTACCCAGCTCGGCAAACGTAGAGGTCAGTTTGTCGAGTGAGGGAAAGGAGCCACCGACCTCACACTTTGCAATACCAGTGATCTTGATCAATAACCAACGGTCATCCAGAATACATGCCATAGAAGCTTACATCGACAGTGGGGCAGTCGGGAATTATATTGATCAAGATCTGGCTGCAGAGATGGGACTTCCCTTATGTTCCAAGCCGATTACAGATAAGGTGACTACAGTGGATGGGACTGAAATCGCTTCCGGACCCGTAACCCAATGCACAGCTGAGATAACAATGCTGTGCCAGGACGGGCATAGGGAACTCATTTCGTTCGACCTCATCAAGGCACCTCAATTTCGGCTTATACTAGGGATGCCATGGTTAGTCGCTCATAATCCTTCGATTAACTGGCGAGCCAGGAAATTAACCTTCCCCAGTGATTGCTCTCCAGGCTGTTACTATCATGAACAGAAGACTGCTTTCAGTATTTCTACGACTCCCAGAACCACAACATCTATTTTAGGTGTAACCAGTACTTTACCTGAGGAATACCGCGATTTCCAGGATGTATTCCAGAAGTACCAAGCCAATACCCTGCTGCCCCACAGGCCCTACGACTGTCAAATCGACCTTGTTCCTGGTGCCCAAGTCCCCTGTGGGAGAATCTATGCTCTGACTGAACCTGAAAATCTTCATCTGAAGTCCTATCTAGACCAGTACCTCGCAAACTGATTCATCCGTCCATCGAAGTCCCTGGCAGCCAGTCCTTTGTTCTTCGTGCCGAAAAAAGAAGGGGATTTAAGGACCTGTATTGATTACGCGCATTAAACCAGATCACGGTGAAGAACCGTTACCCTTTGCCACTTATTCCAGAAATGCTGGACCAGGTCAAGGATGCTCAAATTTACACCAAATTAGATCTTTGGAGAGCGTATAACATGGTTCGGGTCAGAAGCGGCGACGAATGGGAAACCGCTTTCCATACTAAATGTGGGTTATTCGAAGATCAAGTCATGCCCTTTGGGTTATGCAACGCACCGGCAGCATTCCAATACTTCATGAATGACGTCCTGAGAGAGTTAATTGATGTCTGCGCCCTAGTGTACATAGATGATATCCTGGTGTACCCAACTTCTAAACCAGACCATATCAAGCACATCCGTTCAGTCCTCGCCAAGCTCCGTGAACATCGTTTATTTGCCAAGCTGGAAAAGTGCTTTTTTCATGTAACCGAAGTGGAGTTGAGTTCCTAGGCTTCATCCTTACTCCCGGAGGCATCAGGATGGACCTGCACAAGGTCGACGCCATTCTGAAATGTCCATCACCAACGTCAATAAAGGGAGTACAAAGTATGTTAGGCTTTGCGAACTTTTATCGTCGGTTCATACCAGACTTCTCCCAAATCGTACACCCAATCACTGTGTTGTTACGAAAAAATAACAAGCAATTCGCCTGGACTGAAGACGCAGAAAAAGCCTTTCAGGAACTAAAGAAAAGATTCACCTCAGCACCGATCTTACGACATCCACGTCCAGACCTCCCATATATCGTAGAAATGGACGCTTCCAGTATAGCAATGGGAGCTGTCCTCTCACAAAGAGATCCCGAAACTGGCCAGCTACATCCAGTGGTCTTCTGGTCAAAGAAGTTTTCACCTCCAGAAATTAACTACGCCATCACTGACAAAGAACTCTTGGCAATCAAATCCGCATTCAAAGCCTGGTGACACTACCTCCTGGGAGCCAGACACACCATTACAGTTATTACTGACACCGAAACTTGCAGTATCTTAAAACAGCAAAGGCCCAATCTTCACGCCAGCTGCGATGGGCTCTCTTCTTCGCTGAATATGATTTTGTCATAACTTTTCGATCAGGCGTCAAGAATGGAAAGGCTGACGCACTTTCTCGTACTGGAACAGATGACTTGGTTTTTACAGCCCAGATCCAGTCCCCATCATACCTGAAGATAAACTCTTAGGCCTGACTACAGCCTTAACACACATGGAACTGAAAAAGGAATTTCAACAAATCATGAATCCGGACACCCTCCTTTCATGGCAAATGCAGGGAGAACAATATTCCATCCAAGACCGCTTACCCCTTTTTAAGGGGCGTCTATACATATCTTCCAAGGACCTACAACAGCAAGTCATTTCAGGTTACCACGATTCCCTAATCGAAGGGCACCCTGGAATCACCAAGACCTTAGCCAAGGTTAAACAGAACTTTTGGTGGCCTACCTGGCGGAGAGATATAATCAAATACATTCAATCTTGTGGAGTCTGCGCACAAAACAAATCGCAAAAACACAAACCATCTGGTCTTTTGAGACCTTTGGACATTCCTCCAGCGCCATGGCACACTCTTTCCCTCGACTTCATCATGGATCTGCCTACCAGTGAAGGGTTTAACACCATCCTTGTAGTTGTAGACCTATTCTCGAAGATGGCCCACTTTATTCCACTCAAAGGCCTTCCAGATGCATCCACTCTAGCCAACGTATTTCTGGACAATATTGTTAAATTACATGGGTTCCCATCAGTCCTGATCTCTGATCGAGGTAGTCAGTTCATTTCCAACTTTTGGAGAAAGTCCTGTTGTGCAATGGCGCAAATTGACGTCTGGTTATCCACTAGCCATCACCCCAAATGGACGGTCATACCGAAAGGACCAACCAGACCCTTGAGCAATACCTACGGTGTATGTTGCATCACGAGCTCAGAGACTGGAAGGACTTACTACGGATAGCTGAGTACGCATATAACAACTCCTTACATTCCAGTACTGGGCAAACACCTTTTTATACCTTATATGGTAGACACCCGCGTACCTCAGAATTGGATCTCCCAACCAATTTGGAAATGACTGCGGTTCAAACCCTTCACACCAGCATCACTCAGGCTTTCAAAAAGGCCAGAGAACATCTAATTCACGCCAAAGCCAAGCAAAAACAATTCGCCGACCAACACAGGACGAAGGCCCCCGATTATCAAGTAGGAGACAAGGTTTGGCTAGCCACCAAGTTTATACCCATCAAAGGAACCCGGACCTTTCAACCCAGGTATTTGGGACCCTACACCGTCAAGACGATTATCAGTCTAGCGGCCGTCAAGTTAGATTTACCATCCAATCTACGCATCCATCCGGTATTTCATGTGTCCCTTTTAAAACCAATGCAACCTGGTACACGGATTGAAGCAGCACCAAAACCCATTCTTGTCGACGGAGAACTTGAATTTGAAGTTAAAGGCATACTGGATTCTAAGTACTCAAGGGGGAGACTATACTATCTAATAGATTGGAAAGGTTTTGGACCCCAAGACAGATCCTGGGAACCCTGTGAAAATGTTCACGCACCGCGTCTGATCAAAAGCTACCATCGAAACTTCCCAACTAAGCCTGGGCCGGACAGAAGGAACACGTTGAGAGGGGCCTTGGGGGGGAGTGCTGTCACGACCCACACTCTGAAGACCCCCTGGCCAACCTATGGCCAGGGAGAGTCTTGATTCCAGTCCCCACTACACCCAAGAAATTGCAGCCTAGGCCTTCTTGGGGCCAGTCCTGGCGCCTTTGGCGCCAGGCTCATGTTTGAATATGGACTTGTGCTTGGGAACTACTTTTCATTAATGCCAGTCATGTGGAGGCATCCTCATAACCTGGCTCCTTGAAACCAAGCTTGCAGTGTACTGTTTTTGGGTGTGGTACCATGGGGACTATTTTACCTGGACTTCTTTCATGAAGCTATTTAAACCACACCCGAATAGACTGACACGATTCGCGTTAGTTTGCATTTCTGCAACGTAACGCTCACCGTGTTCAGCTCCAGCCACGAACCTCGGAAGAACACCACCTGCAAAGGAAAGGAAAAGACATTGTGAGAAAAGGCAGCCGCTTACCTGAACTTCATCGCCAGCGGTCCGCAGCTCTCCCAACTATCATCCTGGAACCGCGCTCCTTCGGATCGACGGACCTGTAAAAGAGAAGAAACAAGGCATTAGACATTGTACAATTAACTAACTGTGCCGAAAGGCTTACCTCACCAGCTGCTCCTCTATCAGCATCACTACGGAAATTCCATACCCCAGCCTACTCACCGCATCGAGGCGCTCCAAAAATGCCCATACTTACCGGCGAAACACAGATTCCGCCTTGCCACATATTGGACTTCCGCGTACCTCGGAAGAAAAAGACATTGTTTAAAAGGCATGCAAGAACAGCAATATTCACAGCAATAAGACCTACCTGAAAGACTCAAGACGGACCGGCATCAGTGAAGAAACTCGATCACCATTGCCCACCAAGCACAACGCGCCCCTGCCAAGACAGCAGGACGGAGAACCCGCCAACATCTAAAACAAGGTGAGGAGAAGTCCAGAATGGTCGCAGACCTACAGGGAGGTGGGAGGCTGTTTACGCCGGTTGCCCAGTCCTGAACATAGCTTACCTGTATTCCAGGCAGAACTCTTCCCGCTGGTCGCATCTGGGCATCGCAAGGAGGGACATCTGAACCCCAACTGCTGGGTGGCGCCCCCGTGGAACCAGGTGAGCGTAACAGAGGGTTCGATATACAGATCAAATCAGAATCGGTTAAGACCCATAGGGAACAAGAAAATGGTCAAAGAAGGGACACGAGAACCACAAGATTTGCTAATGATAGGAGAGAGAAGAGCCCCAATAGGTCTACTAGGGAATACAGTAAGAACGACATTGAACCAAGTCATTACCAACCTCTACAAGTCAATTTTAGCATTGAAAAACAACAATACTCTAGAGAAGTTAAAATCAATGATAAGATTGTCCCTGAAACAAAGTGGACTTGGCTGACCAAAGCTATAGACAATTCAGACAAGGCAAATAAATGTTAGCGCTGGTCACTTACCACATGAACAACTGAGTTTTGCGATATGGAACACCAGAGGGTTCTCCCATTTAACGGACCCAAAACAAATGTTTTAAACAAATATAATATCATTATGTTGCAAGAAACTTGGCTTTTAACACAACAAGTCTTGCTCAATTTTGAACTTGCCTGTGTCAAAGCGACCAAATCATCCTGAGGGCCACCTGCTGCAGGGCGACTAACAGCTGTTCACTTGGGTGAAGATTTAACAATAATTCCTTGGACCTCTCCACACTCAGGGATTCAGTTAGTAAGACTAGTAATGTCAAATCCTGACTCTCCATTTAGTCCCCAATCAGCAATACTCAACATTTACTGGAATCCCAAGGCAAGCGATGAAGACACCTTTATTAATTTGGTTGCACAAATGATGGATGTCATTGCATTAGATGGACAAACATATACTACTGTCATAGCTAGGGATTTAAATATAAAATGTCGATCAACACAGTCACAACCCCTAATTGGGAGAGCAGCTAAATGGATTAGGCTGATGGAGTCGAGGGCTTTAACCATGCTGAATGGCACAATAACAGGTGATTGTGCCCCAGCTCCCAAGGGGGAACGTGGTCCCTCTCAAGCTACCCTTGATTACGCTTTTGTGTCAGTGCATGCCATAAATAGGATTGCAACTTTCAAAGTGGTCCCAAATAAAAATAGCGATCACAATATTCTTGAAATTACTTGATCCCAAAGGACACGAGGAAAGCGCAATGAATATCAGTATCCACTTCAACTAAACACTGCAAGAAATAGAATGGTATGGACTCCACGTTCCTTGGGTTTACTAACTGACCAGGTCAGGGTTGCAATTTAAGACACAGGGAACTCAATGATGGAATATACTGACATGATCACCGTAATTACAGAAACTCACAGGAAGAACGAGAGACCCATGTTCACCCATAAGTATCCCCAAAATAGCGACATTAAAAATCTTAAAATCCAAATGCAGCAACAACTGAAAAAATACTCCCTCCTGAAAGATAAAACTAAGATACGCACAAGACATAGGAATGCCATAAAACAATGGAAAGCAAAAAGGGAGCAAGAAAATGGAGAAGCTTTGCTGACAGCAATCAGCAACAAGTCAACAAAACAAATGTAGCACCTATTTAGAAAGGCTTCAGTGGGTGGTGAATCTATAATAAAGATAAATTCTGTTAGTGAACAAATGTGGATCCTGTAATATTCCTCACTATACACTGAGATGAAAACTCCAAACTTGAATGTTTCAACAAATAAGGATCTCAAGCTTAGCTTCGATCATACCGACATCGTGATGGTTATCAACAAACTTAGCTCATCTCGTGGAACAGGCCCTGATGGTCTATCCAATTGGGTCTTAAAAAAATATCTAGAAGAGTGGGCCTTTATACTTGAAGAGATATTTAAAAACATCCAAAAATCAGGGAAAATACCTAGTTCATAGAGAACATACATGATCCTACCAATATTCAAAAAAGGCAACTGAAACGATCCACTTAACTACAGACCTATTGCGTTGCGAGACATTACTGCCAAGATCTATGCTCGTTTGATACTAAAAGATCTCAATCAGTGGATCGAATCCAAGAACTTGTTTGACATAACACAATCAGGATTCGTAAAGAATGGTAATGCAATGAAACAAAGCATATTCCTGGCATTCATAGACTTCAGTCAAGCATTTGACTCCATATTGAAAGAAAGGCTATGGCGAAAATTACAAGAAGAACATTACCCACAGCACATTTTTAATGCCATCTATCAATTCCATACTGATACTGCTATTCAAATAAAATTAACTAAAGAAGGGATTTTAAGTAAAGACATTTATACTTTTAATGGTCTGAAACAAGGTTGTGTTTTAGCGTCAATACTTTTAAACTTTTATATTAGAGATATTATACTTTTTTTTTAAAACATGAGATCATTCCCACCCAAACTAGGAGATTTTAAAATTGACTGTTTTATGCAGATGATTTGGTTTTAATCGACCAGACCCAAATAGGACTCCAAAGGAAGGTTTATGCATTGAATGAATATACAAAAATAAATGGGCTGGTAATAAATGTCTCCAAATCAAATGCCATGATGCTTACCGATAAGAGTAAAACTTCGAAATTCAAGTGGCATTTGGCTGAATTACTATTGACAACTGTGGAAGAATGTAAAGACTTAGGCCTGCTAGTAAGCAACAAATAAAAAAAAAAAAGGTAAATTCTCATTTGTACCTGCAATAACCACTACAGACAGAACAAGCCGATAGTTTGTTAGTCAGGTCAAACAACGTCCTTTAGAACTACCCCTTTATAAGAGTAAGCAAAACAAAATATGATACATGGACAGGAGAGGTTCTCTAAATTTTAGCTACATTTGAGGACAAAAGTTGCCAACAGCCAGTGTCTAGCACCAACTCTTGGTTCAGGATGGGTTCTTTAAAGGAACATTATCATCCATCACTGAGTCCATGTTATCAGTTATATGTTCAGTTGGGTCTGTAGGGGAGAAACCTGACTCTTACTTTGCTGCACAATTTTATTATAACACAGTATAATTGGCTAGACATCGGCAGGCGTTGTACTGTGCTAGACACATAATGTCCCTGCAATACTGGTGACCATGAATAGAACAGGCTCTAAGCACAAATAAAAACACCACCCATGCTCACAGTTATGCACTTGATTTGAAAATATTCAAACATGTTAGCAAGAAAACAAACGCTTCCATTTGCATTGTTTATGGTGAGGAAACAAAATATGACAACAATTTGCATTGGTGAATGTGAGAACACGAAATACATTTTGAACACAGATATGTTTCTTTTGTCCCGATAAACCCTGACTGACGTTCATTGGTATAGCATGAGATAGAACAATTTCACCCTTAGCCACACCCCAACCCTTGTCTAATACTAGGTTAGTGATGGGATTAGGAGACTATGAACCCTTCCACATAGCAGAACAACCCACCACTACTAAATTTAGATTCAGGCTACTTCATCAGTCCCTCAATACTGCAGAGACAGAAGATGTGACTTCCATGTCAGTTTGACACCTTGCTAGATTACCCTGCAGAAGAGCCCTGGATAATTCACACCCTATTGATACTCAGCCCCAATTTTCTGTGACTCTGGTGCGGCCACCCCCTATGGGATGCCTTCAGCTTGCCTTGACTTGAGTTGACTGCCCCTCCTTGCAGCTAAGAAGGATCTCTGCCCAGCTGTCAAGACACTGCCTTTGCAGAACAACCTGCACCGCTCAGTCTCTCTCTCTCACCTTCCAGAGGTAACATGTGCTCGCCTGTCAGTAGCCCCAAGGCCCCAGCCTCTCTAGCTGGGCAGGAGTCTTATACTCTGGAGTAGCACAGTTAAAGAGCCAGTCCCAAGTTTTCTCACTTGATGCAATCAGAGGTGGCAGTAAGGTTCTCTGTTCACCACATACAACAATCAGCCCATGTTTCCAGTTTAAAAACATTTTCCTTCTCTTTTCTTCGATTCAGCTCCAGATCTTGTAAGTCCCAGTCTCTTGTAAGAGCCAGGTTTTGTCAAAAACCAAAGCTGCCCAGGTCTTGTAAAGGGCAAAAGCCCCTCCTTGCTTTTCCCAACACCTTATAAACCTGTCTCAACATCCAGTCCTTTTCCATATGGCTCCTATGGATTTGTATATTTTTCCCTCCTATTCTTTGATGTCACCTGTCACCACCCCCATATTTTCCATCCCCTTTCATGAAGTCACTTCCAACTTCATTACATACCAATTCACGCCCCCTTGTTCCTGGCAAACTTTAAGCTGCATGCCTGCTCATGGTCTCTTCCTGCAGCCCAGAGGAAAATGAAACATTCCCCCATTCTTCCTTTCGCTGCTTGCTGTGTATGAACAAAGAATGTGTTCCTTTTCAAGGCCCATCATGGTGCACTCGGAATCTCGCCTCGCAAACGCAGCTGTTCAGTTTTCAATGTTTGCTTTATTTTCTGAATCTAGCAATCACCAGCAATGCTGCGTATTCATGGGCCTGCTGCAATGTTAGTTATATTAGGGCCTGCAGCCTACAACTCAAACCCCCTTGGATTGCCCCAATACTATATGTTAGTACCCAAAGTAACCCACCATTGTTGTCCCTTATGTTAAAAGTTGGTACCCATGTTAGTAATCCATGTACTACACAACAATACGCACAGCATATGCTGCACACATTCTTTAGCTCTCAACCTTTCCTATATGTCTATCATGGTCTCATGATCATTACAATATTTCAGGGCACAGCTGAAGGTTTGATGTATCCCACACTAGTAGACATTTTTCTTGAATAAATTATTTTTCTTATGCATTTAGAATAGAGGGAACGCAAAACCTTTCAGTGAACAGAAAATGGAAAATGTTGCAAATGACACACTCTTTTGGTCTACAATCAAATGTTTTAAATATTTTTGTCCACTGTTGGTTGTTTTGGAAACCGAGATGAACAGGACCAATTTAAAGTTCTCTATTAGGTCACAAGTGTGGTAGAGGCCAGGCAGTGCTAATACACCAGCCCACACTAGGTGTCTGCTCTACTGTGCAATCAAAAAATATAAAGGGTACCTAGTATGCTCTCGGTCCCTCAGGTAAGCAATGAGTATACACAAGAAAATGGACCGGGAGCAAGAGGATAGAAAGCAACTAATCGGCCAGTTTCACAACAATGTCAATTTATTTTCACACAAAGAAAATATTTAGTGGTACTGGCCAAACATAGGCATTAAAAACCAAATTGTACTGCCTGTTTCCTTAACCTGCTATCTTCTTTGGCAGGCTCTGCCAAGAAGTGATCTGGTGTCGACAACATTTGACAACATCTGTTGCAGAATAGATAGACACACTAGTATACACATGGTGTGTAGGGACATTTTTGAATTACTGTTTAAATGTTTTGTATGTTACAAGGCAGATACATGAAACGTACAGTGGAGAAGTATGATATGTATATGTATGAATGAGAATGTGTGAAGGAGTAGATTGAATGGAGTAGGAGATATTGTGGAGATTTGTACAATTTGGTTTTTAATGCCTATGTTTGTTCAGTACCACTAAATATTTGCCATGTACGAAAATAAATTGACATTGTTGTGAAACTGCCGATTAGTTGCTTTCTATCCTCTTGCTCCCGGTCCATTTTCCTGTCTATACTCATTGCTCTACTGTGCAGAAAGAGGGGGGTTGCTCAAACATTATGTTTATGTGCCTCTGTGTTAAGAATGTCCAAAAGGTGTTAACCCTTATCACGTGCTAGTGATATGGATTTCTGCAGACTCAAAAGCGAGAATAGAGGCAGCAGCTCAGGGCATCATGGCCAGTGGCTGCCAACTGACATGACATGGACTTTAACTGTAAATTTGGAAATAGTAGGTCTTTAAACTCCAGTGCAGGTACAGTCTCTTGAAGAAAGCTGGTATTTTGAACATGCCACTGTTTTCATTTCTCTAGGTGTCTCACTCACAGCATTGGTTGTGCTGTTATTTTTTAGGTAAAACTTACTTTCCATCATTGGAATGGACTGCAAATATGAAAAGAAACAAAACAGGCCTGGTGTTATCAAAAGGCAATTTATTGCAGCTGGCAGCTCTCTGGGCAATGACCTACAGAGGTGCACTGGGTGTTTCAATTTCGGCCCTAGAATTTGTGAAACACCCACGATGTAAAATGTGTGTCAAAAGAAACTTGGCATTTGGCGGCATAAGTCCATAAAGCAGCCTGAAAATAAATAAATAATGTATTCACCATTAACATTTCCTCATACACCCATTTGTCTCATAGGAGGAGATCTGGTTTATTGGTTACTTCATAATGTGGGAACACAGATACTTGAGTTCTGAGCACAAATCACCTAGCAAAACAAATGTGTGTTTTGTGACCTCAAGGGTACACCTTCATCGCATGTGCCTCATTTCCCAAATCCCATCAAAATTGTAAACTCTTAAAAATAGTTAAAAATCATTTGTAATTCCCCTTATAAAAGGTGCACATATATTTTTAATGATTGCCAGAATCCTCAAGGGATATATTTGGTGTTGCTTCAGTTGTTCCTATAAACTGAACACTCATCTCTGTGGGGAAAGATTGTTCCTGACAGATTCCACTGGTTGTGGCCCTGTTGCCCAATGCAGGAAGTGTCTGCTGAGGTGGGAACTGTTGCATCAGTTGAGAAACTCAACACCCTGCCTTGGGGGTAGTGGAAAACAAAGCAATTAGGGCTGAGCTGTTCCTTGAAATATCTTAATGTGTTGGGTTTTTGAAATTCTTGTTGAGATCATACTCAAAGAATGTTGAACAACTTGCTGCGGGGGTGGGGGGTGGTAGTCATCGCCCGTATATATGTCTCAGGCTCAGACAAGGAGGCAAAGTTCAGAGGGACACTTCCATTATTTCCGTTCTTCATTTTCAGGCAACCGTGATAGAGACAGACATGTCAGCCAAGGGAGGATGCAAGGAACCTCAGCAGCCCCACTGCCAAGAGCCCCAGGTCCAGGGCAAGTGCCAAGAACGTAAGCAACAATATTATCAATAATGCCGACAGAGTAAATTCGCTCTTTGCACTTAAATGATTGCTATTTACAACCCAGCCCATCTGTGCCCACTTTATCGACTTTTCAAGGATGAAGGACTGAGTGGGTGTTTCATGTGATATACAGGTTACAAGGAGCTCTTTGCAGTGAGTGTTCAACCCACTGATCTATCTCACTGATTGTTTTACTTATTGACTTATTGTTCATGTGGTCCAACAATATGATTTTTTCCAATGGGTAAACATATTATATTTCCTCAATGAAAAACAGTCCATGTTTTCTTAGATCTTTTTGTGTACATGAACTCTTCACAGTGCTATTCTAATGCATCCCCTATCATAGCATTTCACCCAGCTTTAACAGTATCACCATATATAATAATGTCTAAATTCTGATTACCTATACTTACTTATACAGCATAACATGCTATTAGACTTGGCAGATCGGCACAACACCCCAGATGGCCAGAATACCTGAACACAAAAAAAGACTTTAGTATGTCAGAGGGCAGTAGATTACTTCTGTGGCTCATTTACCTCAGTCCAACAGAGCACAATTGCATACAAAAAAGGTAGCAGGCGCCCCTCTGCTCACTGTGCTTAGAGAGGCTCAGCTTCACCTCACTGATGATGCCCAACAAGGCTGAAACACGTGTATGGGGTTGCTGGTGGTACTCTTGTTCAGAGAGGAATTGCCATAGAATTTCGGTGCTGGACTGCCCATGTGGGCGGGACAAAGACTGATATGCAAATGGATATTTCCCATCTGTGAAAGGTACAGTGAGCAAAAAGTAGATGGCTGCAAACTCTCAATGTGGTTAACAACCACTGAACAGGTTATCATGCCTTGTTCTTCCGAGAGAGGGGCGCCTGCTACGTTTGTTGAATTTGTTGAAGGAACTTGGGGTTGGTCACCCTAGGTTACCAGGGGGCAACCAGACGTGGACTCCCTGCTCACTCTGCTTAGAGAGGCTCAGCTTCACCTCACTGATGATGCCCAACAAGGCTGAAACACGTGTATAGGGTTGCTGGTGGTACTCTTGTTCAGAGAGGAATTGCCATAGCATTTCGGTGCTGGACTGCCCCTGTGGGCGGGACAAAGACTGATATGCAAATGGATATTTCCCATCTGTGAAAGGTACAGTGAGCAAAAAGTAGATGGCTGCGAACTATCAATGTGGTTAACAACCACTGAACAGGTTATCATGCCTTGTTCTTCCGAGAAAGGGGCGCCTGCTACGTTTGTTGAATTAGAGCACAATTGCATACATGAGAAATACAATACATGGAGACAAATGCCCAGCAGGGGGAACTGACAATGATTTGTGATAAAAACAGCAGTGGTCCCAACTCTTTTGCAAAGTCATACAATTATTTATTTTTGTTGCATTGACACAAATATATCTAAAGCACAAGTCAGTAAAAATTAACAAGAGCCACCACTTAGTATTGCACTACCCCCTACCCGCCCCCCTGCCCTTGCCCTTTCCCCCCTCCACTGCACTTGCACAATCTTAATGTCACCTGGCCTAGTAAGATTGTTGTCTCTGTCTTCCCTCTGTCCCCCCCCTTGCCTCGTTGCGCTTTGAAACACTAGTGTATAGGCGCGTTACAAATGCCATATCATATCACATCATACTTTGCAGCATAGTTGGGGAATTTTACAAAGAGTGCTCGTGCAGGGACTCAACAACACATTTATTGAGTGCAAACGAACTTTAAAGGGAAGTATGGAAAAAACTATGTCCAAATGTCTGTCAACGTGTACATGTCAAACCCAATGTTTGCTTCTTGGTGCTAGAGCAACGGTCTGCAACCTGCAGCTCCCCAGCTTCAGCCCTAGCCAGCTTAGTCAATGGTGAGTGATCATGGGAGTCATAGCCCAACATATATGGGGAGCCAAAGGGCGCAGACCCATGCTCTGGAGACTGCAAAAGGGAAACACAGCTTCTTTATTGTATTAGGGTGCAAGGGCCTTGGTCCCAAGAGGGGTGCACAATGCAGTTAAGGACCCTCTATCAGGTCCCATAACTCAAGGCCTGGTCATAAGGGAAAGCCACGGATTAATTGTGTGTAGAAGGCTGTGCAAGAAGTGAAAACCCTATCAAATTTGCATTGACTTTGTGGGCTTATTAGTGCCAACCAATACACTGGCTCCCAAATGAAGGGGAGGTTAGTGCAGTTGGATTGGCTTGAGTAAATCACCAAGTGGTAATGCGCCCCACCCAGGGAGTTATTTCTTAAATAATAATAGTATTGCTTTCTAATATAGCACTACTTGCAGATCCCTCCAAACTCTACACTCTTTAATAACATGTGTTATAATTTCTCCATTTATAATGGTACTTGGTTAATTGACCCTGGAAGGATGAAAGGCTAAGTCTTGCTTGCATTTTCAACCTCATAAAGTTCTGGCCGCACTCATGTCAAAGATCAACATTTTACTCATGAGATGTCCACCCTTAGAATCTAATCTGAGCTTCATTTCAGTTGTGGGCTGTGACCAATGCCATGACCATCCAAAAGGATGCCTTCTGTTTGCCCACCTACGAGCCTTGTGGTGGGAACTTCAGAATTCTTCTCTGTACTTCTTGGATTACACAGCTGAATGCACCCTTCCTCACACCATGATGCCCTTGCCCTGTGGGTGAAAGCAGGCTGCCCACCTGCACTAAGAGTAATATTCAGCCACCATGGATGTTCCATCCTGTTTTGTTATTGTCCGCCTATTGCTGTTAAAAATGTTTCCAATAAATGTGATATATTAGGAAGACCTTGATTTCCAAGAAGATGTGTCGGTGCAAATTATTTTAACCTGAATAATTTGCTTTTTTTTAGCCTGTAAACCGGTGCAGCAGTGCCAGGACCAGACTCCTCAATGTATCCCAGGTGAGAGATTAAATCAGCAAAACAATCTCCTGTTCTCACCCCCTCTGCCCTCTCATCACGGAATGGACTGTGGTGAATATCCAAGGCACCTGCCATCCTACCCCCAATCGCAGACCCATCTTCATCCATAAAAACTAGAAAGGCAGACACGCTGTGTAAATCATCCTTGCTGGAACTTAAGCAATACAATGCCCCTCGTGTGTTTATCCTATATCCTTCCACACTTAAACATAACAACACATCAAATGAGAACCCACCAAGCTTATGGTAACGACTCAAAGGAAATTCTTGAGCAGGTTATGTTCCTACACACAGTGTGACTTCATTGCAGGAGAGTGCAGCATTGCATCGGCTTCTTGGGTCTCTGGTGGTGTGGCGAAGGAAGGAGGCTGACTAAAGGGGGAGGCTAAGGAAGAGACCAGGATCCTGGGTATTTTTCTTTTCGTCCCAGGATGTCTATGCATTCCACTTATGGTCTTATGCGCCACATGTATTGCTGGTCAATACAGTCATATGGAAAATGGGCACTGAGTGGCCACACACAGCATAACACTGTTGCATGGCCCTATCAGCAGCGGGATCCATTTCCACGAAGGGCTCAGAATGACATAGTCACTCAGACCCTTAGGTGAAATATATCCTCATTGTTGATATTTACTCATCTACAAGTGTATATATGCTATTTAACCCAACCACCACGTCTTCTCACTTGTCCTTTCTGCTTACCATGCTCGGTAGCTCTATGCTGACCAAACACACCCTTTAAGAGAGATGTGTTATTTTATAATAGAAAACTATTAGCAACCTGTGAGTCCAATAATATGGCTTCATGCAGCATAATGTATATCCTGAGCATGCTGCTACCAGCCCACGTTAGCAAATAATTTACTGAGATTATATTTGCAAAAATGAATGGAACATGGCTTCCAACAAATTACTGTTACTATGTAAATTACGAGAAATCTTTCTGCCACCTGTAGATAAATACAGAAATCCGGAAAAAAAAGTGTCCAGAGAGCAAAACTGAGTTGCTTCCAAATTGTATCCGTTTTTATTTAATCATGATACAGAAATTTGAAAAGTAGTCAATTAATGACACAATACTTTAAAGAACATATTATTACATATTTTTTTTTTTTTTGATGGTTTTAGTTTGGTGTCAAACTTTTCCATCATTTTAATTCGTAAAAGAATGAGAGAAAGCGTATATGGCCAAGTAGCTGGAGATATAGACATCAGAGGCAAGAGGCAAAGGAACTGCGGAAGGTCGTTGCTTTTTAAGATTTCTTTTTCGTGAGGACAAGGATATTTTGTAGGTAGAGAGATACTGTATATGTATGTTTGTTGTTCTTTCCGCTGAGAATTGTCGCCCATCTTTTATCTGTAGTCATTCGTTGGGATCGAATGTCAAAATATCCCCCAAATTTTTCCCGTTGGATGGCAAGAGAGGGGCATTCCATCACGAGATGGAATATGGTTTCTGGTACCGTCTTAAGTTTACAGAACCGACAGTGATTTTGGTCTTTTGGGATTTGTCTTGTTTCAGCTAAATAGTCATTCGTCGGTAAAATATTTAGCCGAAGTCGTAAAAAAGTTGCTCTGATCTTTGGGTCAGGAAACTTCAACAGGTATTGCTGTGGTTCATGAAGTTTTCTGTTGTCTACGTTACAGTGCAGCGTCCGTTTATAGCTGTTTTTCTGTTCAATGGTTTGAATCCAATCATTCTGGAGAAGTTTGATTTTGGCATGTTGCGGCCGGTTGAGTAAAAGTTCTTCGGAGATCTCTTCTTTCTCCATTTCTTTGTTGATTAATCTTTTCCAATTTTCTAAGATTGTATTGTTTAGAGCGTTGCGATTGGTTTTCAAAATTTGAATTGCAGGAGTGATATCGTCCGCTATTATTTTCCGATAGAGGTCCATTCTTTTCCATCGTACCATGGATCCGATGGATTGGGTTGCTATCTCATAGCGGATTCTGGGCATGGGATATGATTGAGGAAAATTTAAGATCTTGCGCCAAAATATTGCCTCAAGTTTTACCCAGTTTACATGTTCGGTATTCAACATAGTTTCAGATCCATATGTTATTATGGGAACGTATTTTTGCCTGTAGTACATAATGATCGGTTTATATGAGAATTTTCCATATTTTTTGTGCAGGATGCACCCCTGACGCGCCAATGCTTGGGCTTTCTGTTCTATTTTGTCCAGCCAGTCCGCTTCTGTTTTTGATTGATTGAGCGTAATCCCTAGATATCTAAATGTTGTGACATTTTCTATTCTTATTCCATTAATGTTGAAGTTCGGTTGGTATTTTGATGTTGTTTGTGGTTTCGTCAGCAGCATGGTCTTTGTCTTCGCAATATTGATGACTAAGTCATTTTGTTTCATGTAGTTGCTTAGTGCTGTAAGCGAAAGTTGTAGTCCAGATGGGGTTCTATCGAGCAAAACGATGTCATCTGCATAGGCCATTATCGGGACCGGTATCGAGTTTATTTTAGGGGGATTTTTTGGGGATTTGCCAGATGTTGATCAATGTCTGACGTGAAAAGGTTGTAAAGCGTCGCTGCCAGAGGGCATCCTTGTTTTAGGCCGTTCCTTGTCACGATGGAAGCAGATGTCTGTCCTTGTTTTGAGAGTCTGACTTTTATTGAAGTGTCAGAATACAGAAGGATGATGGGTTCGAGAATGTTCGCTGGGCATTTCCATGCATACAATTTTGCCCATAGCTTGTGTCGAGGTATAGCATCAAAAGCCATCTTTAAATCAATGAATGCCGTGTAGATCATGCTCTTGTTATTTATGGCTTCATGTTTGATTAAGTGCAGTAGTAGAAGATTTATATTGGTCCCCACGTTGCGCGTGAAACCTGTTTGACGCGGGGAGAAGCGTCCATTGGTGGTGGCCCATGCAGTGAGCTGCCTTAAGAGAGCTGTTGCAAAGATTTTTCCCAAGGGGTCCAGTAGAGCAATTGGACGAAAGTTCTCCGGGAGGTTGCGTGGTCCTTGTTTATGTATCGGAACTATTGTTGCTGTTCTCCAAGTGGTTGGGATTCGATTAGTTTTGTTTATGATATCCAGGATCTGTATCATGAACTGTGCCCATGCTGTGGGATTTTGTTTAAGGACGGCGTTCGAAAGGCAGTCCGGTCCTGGGGCTCTTGATGAATTGAGACTTTTTATCATGTGTAGGAAGTCTTCTTGGGAAGTGTGTATTGTCCATTTTGTACTTCTTTGATTCGGTATTTCTTCTGGATAAGTGTGCTGTGTTCCGTACAGGGTCGAGAAATGAGTAATCCATGTCTGTTGTGGTACATTAGCTGTGAGCTTATGTTGTTTCAAATGGTTTCCATTCAATAGGTTCCATAGTTCACGTGTGTTGTTGGTCTTTAGAGTCTTCATTATTGATTCTGCATCCATCTGGAGTAGTATCGATTGATGTGATTTCCTCCAGTTGTTGTAAGCTTGTTTTAGTCTTGCGATCTTTATCCGGTTTTCTGTTGTTTTGTTTTTGTTGAGTTGTCTTCTTTGTTTGGCCAATTCTTTTTTTTTTTCTGCTATTTCCCGGTTATAGATGTGTGCGTGTGAAGTTTGAGGGGAGTTTTTTGCTGTTTGTTGAAAGGGAAGAAGAAGCCACCCGTAATTCAGTTTTTCCAATTCTGGTTTTGATGAGTCCTCGAATTTCCTTGGAAGAAGTGATATCGCTGATTGTGATATGCGTAGTCTTGTTGCTGAACTTGCAAGTTCTAGTATTGTCGCCTCCGGTGGTACTGGTTCATTCGTCATTAGCTGTGAGGTGACGGTTAGCATGTTGTGGTCACTATTTTCGGAGGTTATCGTTTTAGCTACCTTGACAGATTCTTGCAGCGTTTGTGAAAGAAATATGTAGTCGATGGTCGCTTCTGATTGTCCTCTGGTCCATGTTGGGACAAAGGGAGTCGAGTTATCTTTTGCATGATTTAATAGTATCAGATTTCGTGTTGTTATTTCTTTCATCCATGTTGCTGCTTTAGGAGTTAGTTGGTCCAGCGTGCGTGGAATACCATTTGATGTCATTAGATTTATGTTGAGATCACCGCACAATATTAATTCGATGTATTGATAACTCTGAAGTAGATTGTCTATAGTCATGAATACGCCGTCCATGAATGCCTCATTTGTGATGGCCGCAGGATTCCAGTAGAGGTTCAGGATGGCGATTTTTGTTTCGTGACTACTTTTTTGTTGTTTATCTGATGTAGTTGCTATTATGGTCAATTGAATCCAGGGGTTTATATTTTCATTTGTTAGCACTTTCCATTTCGGAGTTATTTTGATAAGTGTGAGTAGTCCTGATGCGGGTCTGCCTTGTTGTTTTTTTAAGGCAGGGTTTAAGAATGCGAGAAAACCGTCGCAAGCTGGCGTATCAATGATCCAGGTCTCTTGTAGGCAAATGATTAGATAATTCTCGAGATTAGAACAGGGTTGGGTGTATAAGTGCAGGTTTCCTCTTGTGTTCCATGAACAAAGTGACCATGTTATGCTTGTATTGATTGGTTGTTATGAATAGGAGTAGCTTGAACTTCTTGAGTATATGGTTTCTGACCTTGACGTTTCTAGGTCGTAAATTCTTTTGATTGGTTGTTCTTGGTTGGTTGCTCTTACCGCTATTGACGGAGAGTTCCACTTTGAAATCTTCGTTACTTGATTGTTGCTACAGGTATAGTTCTGTTTTCTCTCAGCATTGTTTCTTGACATTGTAGTAGGCCAACAGTTGAAGCCAAGTTTGAGAAGGTGTTCACGTTTTGATATAATTAAATCCTGGTCTTCTGGATCAGATAATTCTGTGACAATTTTGTCCAGATGTTTATCGTCCTTAAAGGTGATCAAATCGAGCTTATTGATTGTGATATGTTTTAGTTGTGGTATTGCTCCAAAAATACGGAGAATATTTGTTCTATTCAGTATTAGAGGTTTTGATCTTTTTATTTGGTTTTCGATATGAATTTGATAGATTTGGTTTTGTTCTAGTAGATTTATGAAAGATAGCGAGGTGCATTCGCTTGTAGACATGTTTTGTGATTCAAAGGAGTCGTCTGTAATTTTGTCATAAAGGTCTGTTGATGAAATGGTGGAACTGGGGCTGTTGAGGGACGTATTTGCGACATCTTGTGGTGATTGATTGGCAACGTGTTCATACTGGTGTAAAGATTGCGGTTCACGGTTATTTAAGTACTCGTCAAGTATTATGTAGCTTGATGACGTTGTGGGACATGTGGCTGGTGATGTGTCGTCTGTTTCCTGATCTTCATGAGTTGAGCAATTTAATAGTTCTTCGTCGTGAGGAGGAGATTGTGACAGGAATTGTAACGGTATGGTGCTTGAGGTAGGTGGAGTATGATGTTGTAGCGTCGTGGATGTTGGAGCTGGAAGTCTTATTTGAGTCGCTGATGTTAAGTGGCACTGTCTCGTTGTCTTCTCTTTTACGTCTTGTACGAGTTGTCCGTTGTTTTTTATAGTTCTTAGGAAGGCTCTAGATCCTGTTTGTCTTTTCTTGGGAGGTTTTGTCTGTCCAGGTTTTGGAGTGATATTTGGTTTTTCTTTTGAGAAAATCTTGAAGTGTTCTGTTTTAGTTGCCTGCAGTGTGTTATGATCTTGTGTATCCGAGTAAGAGCAGGCTGCTGGCGTTGATGGTTGTTGTACAGTGTTTTCTGCAGAAAGTTCTGATTGTGTGGTTAGTTGTTGAACATTTGAACATTGTGGTAGGAAGGGTTGAGTAATCTTCAAGGCTGGTTTTTGATTTAATTGATGTTGTTGTTGTATTTTGAGCAGATTCAATAGTTCTTTATTTAGGTTTGTTTTTTCTTGTTGGTCACATCTAGCCATTTCTGCTAGACGTTGTTGCCAGCGGTTTGATTGCTCTGCTTCTGAATTGAGACGAACCACCGTTGTGTTCAAAATTTTTTCAATGTAAATCTGTTTAGAATGGATCATTGCTAATAAGGTTCCTTGGTCTTTAATATTATCATTCATTGTTTCATGTAGCTTGATGAACGGTATCATGGTTTGCGCTAGTACTGCGATCATCATGTTTTGCAAGTCCAGCATAGTGGTGGGAATTCTTGGGTTAGTGTTTTCATGTTGTTCAAGTTTGAGATCCGTTAAGGCAGGGGATTTCTGTTCTGTGAAGTTTGTTAAGTGCGATGGGGGATCGTTTTTGTTGAAGTTATCTGGTGTGTAAAAAGAGTTATCTGTGTCATAGGTAAAGCAGTTTGGGATGGGATGTCCCAGTTGGTGTCTCATAGCGTGTTCTGTCTTGATAATTCTTTTTCCAGGCTCCTGAAATAAACACAGGGTTGATGTCATCCGAGATGGATGTGATCCTTTGTTTGTACTAAGAGGTTCCTTTCGTTTGTCGATGCTTGACATAATAGATTCAATTTCAGTTATGTCCATTGATAGTCTTTTTGCTTTTAGTAGTTCTTGATTGTTTATGGATTCTATTGTCTGAGGAAGTTTGAGTGGGTTATGGGTTTTCAGCCATGCGATTTTGGCTAGTCTTGCCTTTTCTTTCTTTGTTTGGTGTTGTGTGTGGTTTGCTGCATCTTGTGGTAAATTTGGAGTTTGTAGCTCATCTACCAGCGGTTTGATAGGATCGTGAGTATTGGATCTTGTTTCTTTGGGATATAGTTGTTCTTCGTTGTTTGGGTAGGTTCTAGATGGGCTAAGATTATTTAATTTTCCGTTGATCGTATGCTGTAGTGTGTCGGTTACTGTCTCGCATTGTGATGTATGGGTACGTGGTTCTTCCGTCGGTGGTTTGATGAGATCGTGCGTGATAGATCCTGGATCATTAGGAGGCAGGTGTTCTTCATTCTGGTGGTAGATAATAATAATAATAATAATAATAATAATAATAATAATAATAATAATAATATGGCATTTATATATAGCGCTGCGAACCCTCAGGTATCTGAGCGCTGCTTATTATTACCCACGGTGTGTGGTGCTCATTTATCGACCTCGGAAGGATGAAAGGCTGAGTTTGGCCCTGCCGGGATTCGAACCTGCGATAGCAGGCTCTGCACGGGTGTCAAAGCGAGCGCTCTACTCGCTGTGCCACTTGACCGATACCGGTGAACTTAATGGCAAGATCCGTTATGTCGTTGTTTTCAGTTATATTTTGTTGAGGTTCACTGGGTCTTTGTCGCTCGGGTTGGTTGTCTATTGTGGGGCATCCAAGTTTGATGTCTTCTATTGGGCCTTGTGTAGTTTCTCCTGGTATTTGTGAGCTTTCAATAGCTCGTTGGTGCTCATACGGTTGAGGTATTGTCAGATTCGCTTTTTGTCTTTCTTCTATTACGGATGGTTTTGGTTTTCTGGGTGATGTGGGGGAATCCTGATTTCGGTGGTGCTGGATGTTGAATGGGAATTTTTCCAGGACAATTTGCGGATTTACAGTTTTCTGTTTTTCTTCGATGGTGTTCACGCAAAATTTTCCCCTTATGTATTCAACTATTTCAGAGTTATTGTTTAGATAGGTTTGAGTATTAGGTGTGCTTTGAGGAACTGGGCAGTCATTTCCTTGATCTTTAATGTCACTTTCAGATGCAGAAGAGTTATCAGAGATATGGTGGTACTCAGTATCATTGACCATTTTCTGTATGTGTTGATTCGATTTGATGTTTGGTAGTTGTCTTCGCAAGAGTGATTGCTCCAGGGTGAGTTGTGATGAGTCTTGGGTGATAGGGGCTGCTGTATTGAGTTTTGTTCTCAATCTCGTTTTCGGTCGTGCAGTTGGAGGTTGCTTGGTTCTGTTTGTCGACATTGTCTCTCAGGGGTTGTTTTTTTTTAAAAAAAATTTTTTTGTCACCCGTCCTCTGTATGTATCTTCTGATTATAGTGACTACTGGTGAAATCCAGAGGAGGGTTCTTTGCGGTCTCTCACTGATGTATAATACTTGTCTCTTCCGATTTAAGAATCTACTAGTGAGATCCAAGGAAGAGTTCCTTTCGGTCTCTCACTGCTAGATGATCAAGTAAAATAAACCGTACGGGCTCTTGAAATATGGCTGTCTTTCTCGTGGTGGAGTTCAAATAGCGTGGTCTGTATCTCTTTGGCTCATTGTGTTGGGGTCCGAGATAGGGTCCGTTGGTAAAGCAGATGGGCGAATGATCGCTCAGCGTTTTTCTCTTTTGCTCGTTTGATAGTATCACAATAATCAAAACGCAGTTGTCAGATTAGTGTAGAATAAAAGATAATAGTGATTAAGGTCTCTAAAATCATGTATTAATTCACAGTTTGTCCGGCCAGAGGGTAAGGAACGCCCGACAGCTTAGGGAGCTGCCAGAGTCCGTCTCTCCCCCCTTACCCTTATGGCAGTGAAAAGGTTATGTGGCTACCTCTGAACTGGAGTGCACACTGCACACGAACACAACGAAAACAGCAAAACAGCGTCTCCAGCCCTTACTGCCTCCAGGGCTTAACGCCGCAAGGGTGGATATGCCGGCAATTAATGCTGGGTAAAAGTCACGTGACCGCTCACGTGTGCGCGATGGGCCCCGCCTCCTCCAGGAAGCCGGGAAAGCAGCCGGAGCTCGCGCTGCAGTAAGAGCAATTCCAAAAGCTTCGTTCGTGAAGCGCAGCCTCCAGAGAGTAAAACACACGCCGCTCGGGCGGATATGCCGGCAATTAATGCTGGGTAAAAGTCACGTGACCGCTCACGTGTGCGCGATGGGCCCCGCCTCCTCCAGGAAGCCGGGAAAGCAGCCGGAGCTCACGCTGCAGTAAGAGCAATTCCAAAAGCTTCGTTCGTGAAGCGCAGCCTCCAGAGAGTAAAACACACCATTATTACATATTACATTATTACATATCACAACAGCAAGGGTAAATATTACACATGGCTAAAATTAGTCCATCATCAAGACCATTCATAGTGCAGCATTCAAACCATACAACATTCAACGTGACATTCATCCAAACAGCAATAGCTAAAAATGACAAAATTGATTCATAATTGGGAGTGAGCACAATCCTCTCATCCCATCTAGTTATTTTAATATATTTTTTGTTTTTTAGAAGTAGAAAAACATACAATAGAAATGATTAAAACAATCTATCATAAGGGTGGATCTAGCATAAGGGCGGATCTAAGGGTGAAAATGTAGTGTAGATCATATCCCTGGGAAATGGAGATGTGTTTTTTTACAGTAGAGAACTATTAGCAACCTGTGAGTCCAATAATATGGCTTTATCCAGCATAATGTATATCCTGTGCATGCTGCTACCAGCCCACGTTAGCGAATAACTTACTGAGTTTATACTTGCAAAAATGAATGGAACATAGCTTCCAACATATTACTGTTACTATGTAAATTCCGAGAAATATTTCAGCCACCTGTAGATAAATATGGATATTGCGTTGCTTAACTATGAAATAACAGACTGCTATGCCGGCTCCTACTGGCTGCCCCATTCTGTCCACCTGTCTGAACATGTTAGTTGATATCTCTTCTTTTGTAAGATGTGTATATTCATGCATGAGCAGGGATCCAACCAACATCACAGCACGCTGTGACCTGCAGAAACAAATAGACACAAACAAAACCATCTGTGACCCAGTGCAAATATAACATCTCATAATCTTATAAAAAAAGGAATATAGTTGAGAATAGAAACTGTTCATTGTTTGAAAAGGGACTTTTTGATGTTCACGTATCTGCCTGTTAACCACGGGTCTCTTCAGCGGGCATGCACTCACTCAAACAGCAAAAGGCTGAACTTTACATTTAATATCATTTCCTTTCTTTCATTTCACACTAACTAGGCTTGCTCTAAGCAAGCCTTCTCATCCCTGGAAGCACCTGGAGATAACATCCTCTGCCAAAGATCAAAAAGGGGGCCGTATAGTAGGGAAGCCTATGTCTCAATCCCAGAATTTCAGGAAGTAGTGTTTTCACAATGACACTATACTGGCCTTCCTCCCTGGAAACATACTGCAATGTATGATCAGTGCATTGAGTCGAGAAGCCAGTATGTGCCAAAGCATGAAAATGCCTGCATATCTTTGGAAGGGCATTTTTATAAATGTCTCATTTTACAGGTGAAAATAAACCACAAATAATTTGAGATTGTAGTTAAAAAAGCTTATGAAGCAGTGAAACCTAAACAACACCAAACATCTAGAACCGCATTTTAAGGCGTTCCACTCTAGTACAGACCTGAAACTCTGGATGTTAAAACAGTGCTTAAAAGGCTTGGGGGAAATGTCCACTCTGGCAGAAAATGTCCCTAAAAAAGGGCATTCTTTGTGTTCACAGCATCAGGAAAATAGACTCAACTTCTGGCTCCTAAAGTATTGTATTCAAGACCTTTTGAAGTGCAGTCTTCTTCTACTATTTATTTATTTAAACACGTCCAAAACAGTATTTGTCTCTCTGACCCAAGAATGCTCTGCTTGATTTTCTCTTTGTCAAGCACTGCTGTACTTATTGGTGTTAGCTTCATTTGCTCTTCCATTTATATTGTACTGTTGTTCATGTTTGAAAAGCGCATTGGATAAAGGTGTTCTATAAGTACTATGCATAAATAAATAAATACCAATGAGGTAAATAATATATAAGGCGCTACATCTCTTATTAGAACAGAACAGACGAAAGTCACAGAAACCCATGTTTTTAGTAACTGCTCTGTGGAACTTTTCAATATCTTCTTTAAATTGAGAAATGTTCCAACCTTTCTTCATGCACACAATTGTAATCAGAAAACGTAATTTCCTACTGAAAACACCATTTACATATATGCATTCACTTGCTGCAACATAGTCAACAATTCGAGAGTGTGGCAATGGCCTGAAGGAGTGTGTGGGTTTTGGCATCAGTGAAGTGTGTGTGCATATACCTAACAAGACAGTGCAGTGTACTGCCCAATTTGGAAAGCAAAACCCTTCATGGTCTCACGTACTCTAGCACTGGATCAAATAATTGATAAATTTTCTGTGTGCCCACGCAAACTACTGACATCTTAAACACTGAACACAGTATGAAAGTATTTTTACAAATGTATTTTGAGCATTGACATATTTTGATTTCCCCAAAAATGTGTGTTCTATTGTGTTCTATTGTGATCTGTGCACGGAAATGTCATGTTATTTGATATTTATACTGTGCCCATCACCACCATAGTGATCTTACGGCACCTGACCTTGTTCTAGAGGAGGTGTATTGTGACCTTGCCAGCTTGTTACCAGACCATGGTCCTTCGATATGAAATGAGGAGGGTTGAGGGGAAGGGAAGCTGATAGGACATGGGGATTAGCCAGTAGGCAAATGATTCACAAGATGAGGAGGAGAGATCATGTTTGTGGCAGCTGGGATGTGTGTTTCTGAACTGTGTGATTAGCTATTGGCAGGCTTTAGAGAAAATGCCAGGCAAGTGCAGCTCGCTTTAATAACAAGGCTTAACTGTGATGGCAGTATCTAGACCAGACAGTGCTTGGCACGAGATATGATTGGTTTGTGATTGAGTGATGGACTGAGATGTGCTCAAGCAGAAAGCAAAATCAGATTTAGTAAAATGAATCAGTGATGAGAATTACTGTTGAAGTGGGTCTGGATCAAGAAACTGCATTTATAATTGCAAAGACATAAGATCATACTTTTGCTTCCTCAGTACATCTATATCTCCCAGCTGCCACCAACTCTTTGATAACACTATTCTTCTCATTCTTGCCACACAGAGCCATGCCCACCTCCATGTCAAGACCAGCAGTCGGTAAAAGGTGCTAAGAAGTGTTAATTGCACTTGGGAAGGACCAGTTCTCTTGCATTCTGGCTCAGGAAGAAGAATCCCCAATTCTACAAGTTGTGATGAAAACCAGAAAAGTTCTTCATTATTAAATATTGCACTTCTTATTTCAGAAGAGATAAAACCTGATGACTGGGGTCACTCCTGTAATACAGGGGCACTGCTGCATTAGATATGAACCTGTTGTCTTACCTATAATAAATGCACCCTGAAATCTAAAGAACCTGGTGTCTGTCACTCTGCTTCATTCCTAGCAATAGCTGCAAAACTGAGGAAATGATTGGAAAAGACTCAGTGGGGCCTGTGAGGCCCCCCCTTATCTCTATAGAGAAGCAAGATGTGGTAAAAGACTATCATCAAAAATATAATGAAATATGTCTACAAATAAAACACTCTCCCCCGCAGCGAGAGTACTGTAGCAAAGATGCACATGCCAAGTGTAGAACACACAACCTGAGATGTGTAATAATTATAATATTTAATAATAGGACCAATTTTAATGATAGAAACTATACTATTAACATCAATAATAATGATGAATATGATTCGGTTTATCAGTATTAATACCATTATTCCTGTTGCAAAGGTATTTGATGGATTGTTTGCAAGGTTATTGGGTTTGGACCAAAAACACATACATAAGCAAATATGATTACACAGGAGACAAAGAAGAGTATGTAGAGGGAGGTCTCAATACACACACACACACACACCTCTATGCACAGTGTGTAGTCAATATATACAATCCATAGGTGGCGGTGCAGAGTGTACAGGGGAAGACAAAGGCTGGGACACAAGCCCCTAGTGGGGAAGGGAGTTGTAGTTTGAGGGCACACATGAATGCACAGATGCTGGTTATAGTGTTCATTTCTAGGTTAGGGTGTACCAGCAGTAGTGGGGTGAAGAAGATGTAGAAGAAAAAGTCAGTAGATGCACAGGGATGGCAAGAGACAGAGATAATGAGAAGGGTGCTAGAGTCTAGAGCAAGATTAGTGACATATCACAAAATGCAGGTAGCCAAATAAGAGAGGTAAAACCATGAACTGATTTAAAGAGAAGGAGACATTTGAAGAGGGACAATTGTTGCACAGTGATCGATAAAGCATGAAAGTGGGAGGAGAGGGAGGTGGGTGGCAGCTGAGCATTGGATGTTGTGCATAGTGTTCGCTGCAATGCTTAGAATTTCGTTGAGGAGGGTAAAATAGTAGAGAGGGAGGCCCATAAGTGGGCACAACAGTATGCACTGTGACTGAGTACTAGGGTGGAGATGAGAGGACCGATTTTTTAGAGGTTACGCTGGTTGAGTCTGGCTGCATTAGCGAAAGAGGTGAAACATTGCTTGAGTTTAAGGTCACTGTCAAAGAGGAGCCCCAGCATGTGAGCACTGCAAGCAGTGAAGGAAGGGAGGTAAGAAGGAGGTTTGAGGAATTCAAATAGGAAAGAGTAAGAGGCAAGGGGCATTTGGGGCATATGGGTTTAAAACTTCAATGCTTGGAGGAGTTAAACGTGAGGCTGCATAGGGCCATCATTTGACGGATGGCTGGAAGACAATTGGAGATCCTTCAAGAGGAGTTAGAGATGAATGAAGCTAAGCAGAACAAGAATCTGCATATCATTACCAAATAGGTGGTACAAGGATTTGAAGCAAGAGTGACAAGGCGAAGGAGGTAAAGAGTAGTGGCACAGGGACAAAGCCGTGTGGGGCTCGCAATATGGGAGGTGTTGAAATGGATATCTCCCTGTTTCAAGAGATGGACTAACATTGCTAAGAGTGGCTGGATGCCAACCACATGAGATGAGTGAAGGGTCCTAGATTCTGAGTATCGAAAGGGTAAGGAGAGAGGATTGGTAAACAGTGTTGAAGGCTGCCGAAAGGTCAGGAAGAATACGGTTTGATGTAGGTTTGAAGGTGTGGGCAGTATTGAGAAAGTTCTAGTAGTGGGTCAATGCAATATCTGTGGAGTGACAGCAATGGAGTCCAGACTGAACAGAGTCAGAACATCCAAGTGTCTGGAGATCTGTTGAAGAACATGTACTTCAGGAATGTAGGCAGGTTGCTTAATCACTCAAGGGCTTCTTGAGGATGACTTTAATTATGTATTTTTTAAGCAGGCTGGGAAGATCCTAGTTGAGAAGGAGTGTTTGCATAAGGAAGAAAGATGGGAGAAGGATAGGGGTGCAAGGTCTTTGACAGTCTGTGGATCAAAAGGATCTACAGGAGTATATGAGATGTTTACGGAATGGAGAATGTGAGGCAATTCAGTATGAAAGGTTGGTGATATGGAACCAAGGGGCATGGAATAGAAATGTACAGGTGAAGCTGGGGACAAGGGGGAGTAGTAAGTGTGTCATGAATCTTAGATTGCTTAAAGGAGGAATAAAGGGAAATGTCTTCACTGAGAAGGAAACAATAGATAGATTGAGGGCAGTTAGGGCATGTGAGATGTACAGCAGGGAATATTTTGAGGGGATGAGAGTGGACATTAGAGATTGGATTAGAAGTGTAGTGCAAGCATCGAGTGCCTCATTGTCAAGGAAGCAGGATTTACACCATCACCAAAGTTTTTAGGGGGTGATTCATGAGGTGAACCTGTTCTGGGCCATGAACTGGATGGAGTAATTGTAAATTGAGGGTAGTATTGTTCAAAGGGAGACCTAAGAGTCAAGTAGAATTGATGGAAGCCCTGGTCAATGGTGCTAGGGTTAGGAGAGAGGATATAACATCCATCAGATAGAGCATGAATGAGTCATGTTAAACTCGAGTGTAGGTACCTAAGGGGTGGGAGGAAGCGAAAAGGGGATCCAGGGTGAAAAAAGATGTTGAAATGTAGGAGACAATGGTCAGAAAATGAGGTGTCAATAGTGAAGTTTTATGAGGGAAGGAAGGATCTAGGAAAGATAAGGTCAATGGAATGGCCTTGAAAATTGGTTGGCAAATTATGGGAGTATGCCATTGAGTAGTTAGAGAGGATAAAGTCTAATTCAGGTTGTGGGTACTTTGATGAGTAATTTGAGGAATCTTGTGAAGTCATAACTGATACCCCAGCAAAGATCTCCTCTTATGTGGCTAGGGTACGGCGGCCGCTACCTAATCTTGACCCTGGGGCTGGTCTTTGATGGCTTGTTGTCACCATGAAAATCCCTCTCATTGTCAAAGCCAGAAAACTGTTCCTGAAAAACACACTAGCCAATAAGCCATTCACACCCTCACACACATAACACAAACCTATCATCTCCTGTTTCTAATGTTTTCTTAAGTAAAAGCTCTGAAAAATATAATTTTAAAAATCTTAGAAATTCTGCGAACTCCAACTCTCATGAAGCCTCAAGTACTGAGACGAGAAAGAGGAGTGAAGATTTGATGCAAATTGAAGAAAACTCAAATCTGAATGTGCAGACTACTTGTTTTGAAAGGTCACGAGTGTGCGGGACATTTAAAAATACTCTCTGCACTCGAACTGCAGAGAGAGCAGGAGAAAGAAATGTTATGAGAAAGGACCGTACCGGAGAAGATCAAGAAAGCAAACAATGCCGAAGGCAGCTCGCAATTACCAGAGCGACTTACTGGCATGGCGAGAGACACTGCAGGTACAGCGGGAGGACCGTCAGAACACTGGAAGCAGCCAGGGACGCAGTTGTACTGAAAGGCATCAGTCTTCGATCCCGGTCGTGGAGAGAAGCTGGTGGGTGAGCTAGAAGCTGCGAGGCGATCTGGAGGAAGGTCTGCAGAGTGCAGAGACTGTCCTGGAGAGGAAGCTTCATCACGATGATGTTCCACAGGTCGGAAACGGGACAAAACACTGGTGAGTCCACCCAGAGCCATAGTGGACCCCGGGGCATACCGACAGGAATGTAAGCAAACAAAACAGATTCAAATATTTGCGTACCGAACAAATGAAGTACAAAAGCAGAACTTGAATAAGTCTCAATATATGGAATGTCAATATGGGGAAAGCTGGAACAAGTTATACCTCACGCAAATAGAAACACAGTGAAGTGATACAACTATGTTGTTTTAAAAGACATTGGCCCCCATTAGAAGGTTGGCGGAATGGGTTTACCGGCACCGGTAAAGGCGCCGGTGCCGGTAAACCCATTCCGCCCTACCACGAGGTCTCCTAGCGGGACCCGCAATGGGCGCCTGGAAAAACCATGTGTCCATACCGGGTCCCGCGAGGACACCAGGGAGCTAACAAGGGGCCCGTCATTAACGGGCCCGTTGTTAGCTCCATCCCCATTCCCATTGAGCCCTATGGGGGCTCGAATGGGAATGGGATGGACCGGGTCCGGGTTCCTCGGACGGGGAATTACCGGGTCCGCCAAGGTTGCGATGGCCTGGTAATTCCTCATTCGAGGAACCCGGGCCCGGATTGCGGTAAGGAGGCAACCATGCCGCTAAAATCGGCATGGTTACCTCCAACCTTCTAACGAGGGCCATTGAATCTGAAAAGAAGTCCTGGTGAAAGGAACACATCGGGCATTGAACATTGGGACAGGGGAGGAGATACCTGGCAGGGAATTATACCAGGGGATCCGATTGACCCAAAAAAGGGATTCCTGGCAGGACAGTATACCAGGTAATCCACAAAAAGTGTGTAGCAAGATACCTGGCAGGAAGATATACAAGGGAATACTTGCAGGAGCGCACTCATTGCTCCAGTGAAAATGTCAGTCCCAAATTGCATTGCATCAGGGGAAATCTATGTAAGATATGTAATATGGAATTTGCATGTCTGTATATGGGGCAACAGATTCCAGCATATCCTTTTCTACAGAAACGGTGGTTGTATGCTATTTACCCGGCTAATTAATCTTGGGTGTAGAGAGGGTATTAAACATGTTTAGTTGTTATCTTGCCCTACAAGAAAAGTGATGTTTGTCCATTAAAATAGACATGATAGTCTGTGTCTGCTTGCCATTATTTGAAGGCTCAAATCATTTCAGGGTAATGCAGCTCATCTTAGGATACTAACAGGGGCACCAGCTCATTATAAGCATGTGCTGTTATCCATAGGAAGATGCAAGCTGAGCCCAACGTTCATTTTGGGTTATAGTTCAGTTTGATATTATCCTTCCTGACCCACCTGCCAGATTTGATACAAACCTTAGAACAGCTATTCGTATGCGTAACCTGAAGTTCCTAACGCCCGAAAACGTCTCCCCATTACTGCAAGAGAAGTTGGGCGCTTTAGAAGATTATGAAAATGTGGATGACCTGGCGCTACATATTACAAATTCCCTTACTGATGTCACCAATCAGTTGGCACCTTTAAAAATCTGACACATTAAAAGTGAAGCCATCCAGAAATCTTGGTTTAATTAAGACATTATTCTTATTAGGCAGCAGAAACATACAGCAGAACGGTGTTGGCGAAAAGATCGCCTGATATAACGTTAGCCAATTATAAAAACGTGGTAAAAAAATACAAGGAGGCCATTACCAAGGCCAAATCCGATGTATACAATAATAGGATTCCGAATGCCAAGTCGAGTTCAAAGGAACTTTTTTCTATCTTGTGTGACTTCAAGAGTAAACCTTCTTCCTCACCAGCACCGGTGAAAGATAAGGACTGGTGTCAGTCTATTCATGACACATTTAATAACAAGGTTATCCTGCACCAAACCAATATTCAATGGGCAAGGGACACTTGTCCTGTTCGAGGCAGCCGACAAAGAAGCTGTCCCTCCTTCATCTGTGCCCCCTGCTTTTGCTTTCACCTTGTGTTCTGAATCTTTCATTGCACAAACTATCTGAGGTATGAAACCAACTTTGTGTCAGGATGATGTTTGCCCATCCAGTCCTTTTATAAAATGCCTGGACGTTCTATGCCCATGGGTTACCAAGTTCATCAATTTATCATTTGCAGAGGGTAGTGTTCCACTTTTCCTCAAAGAGGCGTGGGTTACCTCCCTCTTAAAAAAAGGAGTCTCTTGACCCATTAGTACCAGACAATTACCACCCTATTACCAACTTGCCATTTCTGGTAAAGATTCTGGATAAGGTTGCACATTTGCCATTCCAGAACTTTTTAGAGGATATTCTATATATCAATAATATTCTCTTGCCCCACCAGTCTGGCGTTAGTGAGGGTTTCGATACTGAAAAACGCTATGCTTGATCTCAAGTCCAATCTGTTACAGAACATTAATCAGGGGCAATTATCGGTTCTGATGCTGCTGGATCTATCCTCAGCTTTTGATCTTGTTGATCATACTCTACTAGAGGATAGACACCAGTTGGTGGTAGGCTGCTCCCCCAAAGCTGGCAGTTGGATCTCTGCTTTTCTGGGCCCCAGGAATTCGAGGGTGGGTGTAGGCAAAGTCACCTCAGAACTCACTGTTGTTACCTGTGGTGTACCACAGAGGTAATGCATTCCCCTAACATTGTTTAACATGTATATGATCCCGTTTCTATAACTTCTTACCAGCCTGGGTGTCTAGGTGGCAAATTTTGTGGCTGACACCCAGGTTGTTGTGAAACTCTCGGGCTCGTACCTCGAGGACTCAATAAACCTTAACATCATATATGACTCGATTCATCTTTGGATGGCTGCCAATTCGCTTGCACTGAATACAAGCAAAACAGAGATTTTGATTTCTGCCTCCAGCTCAAAACTGTAGTCATTCCCTGCAGAGTACAAGAATGTTCTTATCCTGGGCACCTTGATACCAGTGGCCAAAAAGGTTAAGACTCTCTGCATAGTTTTGGAGGCCAAACTTTCCATTACTCATCATGTGGCCCAGATTAAATCTTCTTATGGTTTGATTAACAAGCTCCTGTGTAATATTCAACCCTTTCTGACCCAAGAGAATAGCTACCTTGGCCTCAGTCCTCATTAATACTCGCTTTGACTATTGCAACAGTCTGCTTAGTGGTTGTTTACTTTCTATCATAGCCACTTTACAGGTTACGCAGAATGGGGCAGTGCGGGCGGTTATCGGTATGGCTATATGAACCCACATTACAGGGTTTACTCTGGTTACCAGTCAAACTCAGAATCAAACAAAGTCTTTACCTTAATGCACAAGTGTGTGGTTGAACTTGGCCCCCGAGTATCTTATGGCGCGTCTTCGACCGCATGCACCAGTTCGCTCTCTCAGATCCCAACATCTCATCAAAATGCTTCAACCCTGATTTAGGTTGGTGAAGGCCGGCGGGCGCCGTTTCAGTGTTCAAGGCCCCAATGCCTTGAACCTGCTACCTGTCGGCTTTAGAGCAATGAGACGCTGGCTAAGTTTAAGAGGAATCTGAAAACGTTTCTCTTTGACTTGCCGCCGGGTTAGGATTTATTTTTGATCATGGAGTTCTCTCCACATTGACTTCTGAGTTTCTGCATTGGTCTCTCGTTTCTCGTACCGTTTAAATACTCCTTGTGTGTTGTTTGTTTGGTCGATTATCTGTGCACGAACTGAGGCCCATGGGCATGTAGCGCACTGGTATAAGAATTCTTAATAAATAGTGTAATAAGGAAATCTCTAAAGGTCTGTTCCAGAGAGCCAGTGTGGGACAGTTTAATGACTTGGTGTACTGTGTTACTGGTCCAATATGTTTTAAGATCGACCATTTTACACACATTTTCTTATCAAATGTCTCAACACATGATTTCCAATCATTATTTCTGAAACGAACAAATAGTGATCCATGAAAGTGGACCACATATTTATTTTTGTTTACATTTATTCATACTGTGCTGGTACAAACAAACACATTACAAACTATAGCCTACAGAATAATTGGCTAACGACCAAAAATAAAATTCTATTAAAAACGGCATCACTCACTCACAAGTCTCTGAACAATGCCGCCCCAACTTATCTGATCAACAGATTCCACAGACAGTCCTCTTCAAGACCCACCAGAACCGCATACAAAAACTGTCTAACTGTTCCCCATTTCAAGCGAGCCACCATAGGGGGCAATAGCTTCCCGGTAAAAGCTGCCTTGTTGTGGAACTCCTTGCCTCCAAACCTTAGAATTGACATGCCCTACCAGAATTTCCACTCACTGGTAATCTCATGGTTGAAAAGCGAGACCCACTAAGACCATGAAGTGCCCAGCACCACCTGTACAAATTGCAACTATATGTGCCTTCCTGCTTACCTGCTTGTGTGCCCTGCCTACCTGTATATAATGGCCTGTAGGCCTACCACTGACTTGTATATAACACTGGTGTAGTTATTCCTGTATTATGTATATTCTTTGTACTGTAACCAAGCTTCGAATATTCTTGTTAAGGCTGCGCCCTGAAACCCCCGGGTACATTTGCGCATTATAAATAATAAAAACAAACAAACAAAACAAACAAAGGTGTTTTCAGAGCGCAACAAGGCGAGGGAGGGGAACAGGGGAGAACAAAACAACGATCTTACTAGCCCCAGTGACATTAAGAATGCGCAAGTGCATGGGATGAGGGAGGGGAAAAGTGCATGGGATAGGGGGAGTGGAAAGGTGCATGGGATAGCGGGAGGGAAAAGTGCATGGGATAGGGGAGAAGTGGAGAGTGCAGAGCAAAGGAGAAATAGATAAATAAACGTTAATAAATAAATAATAAAGACAACACACAGTGGTAGTGCCGCCAGCAACTGGCAAGTGCTGGGTTTAAGGCAGCAGACAGGGTAGGTCTGATAAGTGCAGGAAAAAAAAGGGGGGGACTGTATGGGTGCAGATACAGACCCCAGTGCAAGGGCTGGCCCGGAGGCACTGCGGGAGATTGGCAGGGTGAGCAGGTACCTGGACCCAAGGGACAGAGGTTGGCCAGGTGCACGGTGCCAAGAGAGAACAGATCAGCAGGGGAAGGGGGAGCGAAGGCAGAAGCAAAGAGGAAGGTATTGAGGTTCTTCCGGAACCGGAGATGGTTTTCCTCAAGTTTTAGAGTTGCAGAGAGGCTGTTCCAGAGTGAGGCCCCAGCCGAAGACAGAGATCTATCCCCAACTCGTTTCTTTGAAAAAAGACTGACCCTGAGGGAGTTAGAGGTAGAGGGGCGAAGAGCTCGAGAGGGGAGCTATTTGCGGAGGGATAGCTGAAGGTATTTTGGGAACAGGCCACAGAAAGCCTTGTGGACAATGCAGAGGGTTTTGGATTTAATCCTTGCATCCACTGGGTGCCAATGGAGAGATTTCAGAGCTGGAGAGATATGATCCCAGGGCTTGAGGCCAAGGACAAGCCTCACAGTCCTGTTCTGGATTAGTTGCAGAGGGCATGGAGTAGAGGCAGGTAGATTTAGAAAGAGGCTGTTACAATAGTCCAACCTAGAGAGAACCAGAGCTTGGGAGACCATGAGCTTCTGGGGGTAGGAGAGGAAAGGCAGAGTACCTCTGAGGAGGTGCGGTAAGAAGTTTGACTTTTTAGAGATATCAGAGATGTGGATGGAGAAGGAAAGTGTGGAGTCAAAGATGACCCGAGGTTCTTAGCCTCGCAGGTGGAGGTAGAGGAAGGCCGAGGGAGGCCGGCCAGAGAATGAGGGGAAAGGATGGTGAAGCTGTACAGATGAGGAGGATCTTCATCTTGCTGGCATTCAGACAAAGATCATTGGCGGCACACCAATCTTGAATGGCAGTTAGGCAATCAGAGATGAGAGAGGGAAAGGAGGTGGCCGAGGGCAGCCTGAAAATGAGTTGAGTGTCGTCAGCGTAGCACTGGAAATTTGAGCAGAAAATGGCAATGCAGTGGGCGATAGTTGGCAGGTATTGGTTGAAAAGCCAGTGCAAGAGGTTAGACTCCTGGGGAACATCACAGGTAGAGAGGAAGATAGATCATAGGAAGGACCCAAGTTGGACCTGGGAGGGTCGTTCAGAGAGGAAAGAGGTCAGCCACGCCAGAGCCTGATCAGTGATACCCAGGTCATCATGGAGACGGTTGAGCAGGATGGTATGGTTGACAGTGTCGAAGTCAGAAGAGAGATCGAGGAGGTTGAGGACAGAGGGAATGTTAGAGTCAAGGTTGGAGAGCAGATCTTCACAGATGTTCAATAGAGCAGTTTCCATGCTTCTGGCATACTGGTGGTCATGGAGACAGCCAACAGAATTGGAATGAAGGTTAAGCTGAGAGATGGCCAACTTTTCCAGGAGTTTGCCCAGAAAGGGAGTAATGGAAAGTGGGCGATAGTTAGCAGGACAAGAAGGATCAGCTGTGGGTTTCTTGAGAAGAGTATGCACAAGGGAGTGCTTCAGATGGGGAGGGGAAGGATCCTGAGGCAAAGGAGTGGTTGCAAAAATCAGCAAGGGCTGGAGCGAGCGTGTCAATGTGGTCCTTGATGGTTTTAGAGGAACAGGAATGAACCTGTTTTGACGAGGCTTTCATAGATCGGACTTGTCTAGCGACCTCATCAGGGGAGAAAAGAGGAAAGGACAAGAAGGAGGGTGGGCGGTGGCAGAAGGAGGATCAGAAAGCACAGACAGAGAGGGGAGAGGGGGAGAGGGGGAGAGGTGGAGAGGATGGACAGGATGTCCTGGGATTTTGAGATAAAGTGAGAGGCAAGGGCATTGCAAAGAGCCTGGGAGGCAACAGGAGGGGTAGAGACTGCAGCAGGGTTGGCCAACTCCGTGAAGATTTTAAAGAGTTCGGCCGAGTTGTTAGATGCCGTAGAGACACAAACTTGAATGTGGACTCTCTTCTTGGTGAGGACAGAGAGTCGGTATTGCCTTTGGAGCAGGCGACTTGCCAGTTTGTCAGAGGATGAACAAGAAGTACTCCATTTCCTCTCAGCCGCCATACACTTACGTTTAAGTGTAGCTAGGTCAGAGTCATACCAGGAATTGCACTTGATTTTGGACTTCAAATAGATCCTCTTGACAGGGACAAGAGCATCAAGAGTATCAGAAATTGAAAAGTAGAGCAGAGACAGGGCTGTGTCAGGATGTGAGACAGCCAGAGGTGTGGGGAGGGTGGGGAGTGTCAGTCAAAGCCTCAACTGACACACGCTTCATGGGCCGGATGTCCAAGAAGGTAGGTGGCAGTGTTGGGGTAGGCTTGGCTTGGGGGGAAGAGAGGGAGAGATGAGAGGAGAGGAGGGGGTGATTGCTCCAGGAGAGAGGAGTGGTCAGGGGGATGGAGAGGGGGAGGTCAGCGGAGATCAAGACATCAAGTGTGTGCCCTGGAGTGTGTTTCATCTTCATTTCAATTTATACACATTGCTCTGTTTTGATTCAGGACCCAATCAAAACAGAGCAGCAAGTTAATCATATCATTCCTCCATTTACATGACTCCTCCAGTGGAATTGCTTCCCCATATCAATTGCAGGCTTGTGCCCTCCACACTGTATCCTACATGAGCTCCACCGTATCTGGCAGAAGTAAGGGAGGTGAGGGGAAGAGCCCCCTCTTACCATAAACCTGTACCTCCTGGCAGCGATAGGCTTCCCTCCATCCCCCCAGTCCTCATTCACTTTAGATTTAAGATTGGTCCCCCTCGGGGTCTGTTGCCGGACATTGTGCTTGTACAATCAGATAGTGATCCCATATGGGTCCCATATGTCCTTAGGTATGGCACAGGAGTGCACTAATCTGCCGTATTCTGTTTCCATCTCATTACAATATAGAATATTGTCTTTCCACTTGTCCATCACAGGACCACGAGGCCTGCCCTACACCATTGACACTCTCCTTTAGCCAGTAGTAGTAGTAGCACGCTAATGTTCTTACTTGATGGAAGACCCGTCTGGTGTCCCCTAGTAAGGCCATCCCTGGTTGTGAGTCCACCCTTTCCCCTACTATATCACTCATCATCGGAAAAAACTGTTCCCTGAATCACCACAACCGGGGGGCAGCTCCAAGCCACATGCATAAAGTCATCATGTGCAATGGTGCACTTGGCACAATTATCTGAAGTACCTGGAAAGAATCTATGTAGCATCGCAGGTGTGTAATTAAACTGGTGTTGGTACTTGTAATGAATCAACTTAAATCGTCCATTGAGTGCAATCTTCCTTGTTTGCCCACAGCAGTATCTCCACATTTTCTCCGGGATACTGTCCCCTAGAGCGGCTTCACACTTCCTTCTGGAAATCTTCGCCCAACCTGCCCGAATATTCTGCCTTTTATTATATATAGGGGGCACAATTCTACTACTGTCTACCTGCTCTAACAACCCATCTAGTATAGGTGGCCCCGGGGTTAGTTGGCAAAGGACGGGAACAAGTCTCAGGGTGTGTTGCAGTCTAAAACACAAGAAGAGATCCAATGACGTGAGTGCCCCTTTGCTACGCATTCCCTCTGTCGTTATAAACAGTCCCTCTGGAAAGAGATCCCAAAAAGCATGATATTCCCAGGTGTTTCATGTAGCATGTGAATCCTGGTTCACTGTTCAAAGGTAAGCTCGCAATATGTATAACCGGAAGCCGAGGAGAATGAACAACGTCACCTTTCATTTCCCCCTCAATCCGAACCCATGATTTACATGTCAACTCTACCATATTACCAGGTCTGGTTGATCTTCCGGGCGCTGTCAATACAACTGTGCGCATTAGGTGTGGTGGTGCCGGGGGCTCTTTCCACCTCTAGATGACTCCTATCTATACTGTCTCAAAACCAGTAGATTTGAAACCCTGCCTGGCCCGCATCATAATATGGCTCAAAATCTGGAAGTGCGAGCCACCCCTGATCAAGGGCAGCGTTAACAGCTCCCAGACCACTTGCGTATGCTTGCCCGCCCAAATAACTCTGGAAACCTCTGACTGTATTGCTTGGAAGTATGCCCTCGGTACCACCAGGGGCACATCTAAGAACACATTAAGAAACCTCTGTAATAAAACCATCTTAACCAGCGAGATCCTCCCATATGGGTTGAGGGGCAGCCCCATCCACCTGTCCACCTCTGTCCGAACCTGTTCCAATACCTTTGCATAATTACACTTATATAGCTCGACTGGGGACCTTGTGATGTCTATACCAAGGTACGTAGTACGCTTCATATGCCACTGGAATCCATAGCTGTCCATAAACTGCCTAATTAAATCAGTAAGCAGGAAGAGCACTAATTTTGTAATGTTAACCTTCAGCTCAGGGAAACCCCCGTGTCGTAGCACATGTATAATAATCGGTCCCAGGTTATCGTGCAGGTTTTGTATATATTACCATGTCATCCACATACAGAGAGACCACTACCTTATGTTCATATACCTGAATTCCCCTGTGGACATGTCTGTTTCTGAGCCGTTCCGCCAAGGGTACAATTGCCAAGGCAAATAATAGGGGCAAGCAGGGACAGCCCTGCCGCGAGCATCTCTCCAATATTATATTCAGGGTGAACTGGCCACAGGTAAAGTATATAGAAGCGAGATCATAGAAATAAACTCCTCCCACATCCTCCAAAGTACCATAAAGGGAAAGGGCCATTCAACTGATTCAAATGCTTTTTCAGCATTCATTAGTGCTGTCACTACTGATTCATCCTGTTGAACCATTGACATCAGTCCAAACATCTGTCTGAACCCATACGAGGTGGAGCGCCCGGGTATAAAACCTGACTTGTCCAACCCTACAACATTTATGCATCAACGGTGCCAGTCGTGTCATCAATACCTTAGCTAGGATTTTTTTTATCAAGGTTGATCTTTGAGATAGGGCGATAGGATGAGCACTCATCTGCCGCTTACCAAGGCCTCCACAATACACCGACCACCGCCGCTCTCATAGGCTCCAGTAATTTACTATCTCTCAGAGCCTGCTGATATCCCTCCAGGAGATGTGGGCGAGTTTCCACACAAAATACTGATAAAATTCGGCAGTCAAGCCACCAGGCCCCGGGGCCTTCCCAGATGTCAACGCCATTATCGCCAGTTGGGTTTCCTGCACCGTTATGGGACTGTTCAACCACTCCCTCTCTTCATCCATACCCCAGTATAGCACCACTTGGTCTAAGTATTTGTGTATTTCAAGTTGTGACACCTGAGTTTGTGAGGAATAGAGGGGGGTGTAGAACACACTAGACTCCAGAGCAATATCAGCATCTGCATGTTACACCTCCCTCCTCGCATTCTTAACTGAATAGGTATGTGTCTTAGGTGCGTCTGTTCTCACGGCTCTGGAAAGTAATCGCCCTGGATGTCGGCCTTCCCCATTTTGCCTAACTGCTGCCTTTCCCAACAGAAACGTCACATGTCTGAGCAATTTAATTAATTCTATCTAGTTCCTCCCTAATGACATCACACATTTAAAACTTTCCCAGAGCACCATGTCCGAGTCAAGCAAGCCCACGTCCGAGTCAAGCAAGCCCACATTCTCCTCAAAAATGTTCTCAATAGCATACAGTAACTCAGTCCGAAACACCTCATCAGAAGCCCTTCACTTTTAAACACCCATGGCGGTCTCCTACCCTTCCACCCCGGTATCTCCAAGGCCAGAAGCTCTGGCACATGGTCCGATAGCATGCATGCCAGTATTGTGGCCTCGGTCACCCATCATGTCATTGTGTCTGAAATCAAGAAATAGTCGAGTCATGATGCCGATTGGTGCACCGTGAATTGAAATGTGTAACCCCCTCTCCCTCATGCCTAGTTCACCATATATGTCATTAAGCTCCTAATTGCAACACATATCCTGCAGTTTACAAGTTGTGCCCCCCCCGGTCCTGTCAAGGTCTGGTTCCATTACAGCATTGAAGTCCCCTGCCCACATAATCATCCAAGGCGTATGCCTATCCAACTGTTGGTCCATCCATTCCAGGGACTCCACTGTGTCCTGATTGGGACCATCGTAATTAAAAAAAATTGAGTGCTTGACCATCCACTGTTCCCAGGACCATCACCACTCACCCCTCCCTATCTTTAACCACCTCAGTGAGGTGAAACCCAACTGAGCTTCGCACCAATATGCAATCACCCATGAGTAAGAGGAGTAGGATGAGAAGTAGCGGTGGCAACCCCATTTCTGCCCAAATCGTGACCCCCACCAGAGTTAGACGTGCGCCTGAGGAAACGCAATATTGATATGATGACATTGCATATACAACAGTACCTTGCAGAATTTAGATGGGCAATGCAGACCCCTAATGTTCCACGTCATACACTTAAGTGGTGCGGCCATGCTTTGTACCTACCCAACAGGATATTCTGTGTATCCATTTATACTTCCAGCTATGCATGGACCAACCCATCAATGTAGAATATTTAGGGACAGAGCGAGAGTTGTCCCCTGAACCACTGTTGTCCCCCAAGCCACTTGTACCCCTCCCATCCCCCGTCCCCCACCGACAGCTCCATCTCGAAGGTTCCCTGAAGTCAACCCCACAGAAATCCCCCCAACTCCTGCCGACAACCCTAACTCACCAGCTCTCACCCCCTCCAACCCATTAACTCTCAAAAGCTTCCGCATGAGGCAGCCTAGCATGCAGCCACTCCTTGCGTACTACCATTTGCAATTTGTCCCCCCTCACCACATCCGTAGGGTATGTCTGATTGAGCAGCATCCGCAACATAGAGTGCTAATCCAATAGCGGCAATTCCACCCCTCTATTCATTATTAGCCCTGCATCTAGGATGTCTCAGAAGCAAATCAATGAAAGTACTAGCCTCCTTCCTTCGTGTTCCACTCTGAGCTTAGTGGGGAAAAGCATGGAGTACCTCATGCACTCTCCCTGGGCTGTTTCTTGATATTGATTTATGTCTTTCTTGATGCCTGCACTTTGAGAAATCTGAGAAAAGCCTCCTTTGTATGTCAGAGTTCCTTTGTCCCTAGCATTCTATACTGCAAGGTCTCTATCTTGAAAATTCAGCATGCAGGCTATTATTGGGCGGGCCGTTGCCCCTGGAATGGGCCTCTGCCTCTGTGTAATCTATGTGCTCTCTCCATAATGAACACTGCCGAAAAGTCACACCCTCCCAGGGTCTCCCGCAGGACTGCTTCAACCAATGGTTCCATAGCTCACTGATCTACCGATTCTGCCACTGCCACTATCCTAAGATTGTTTCTCCTGGACTTTGACTCGAGATCCTCCTGCATGTTGGTCAGTTCTTTCAGACCCCTTTGCACCTGAACAAACCCTCGGGATGTAGTGAACGTCTTGTCCTCATTTGTGGACACCCGTCCCTCCACCTCATCCAATCTCTCTCTGTGTTTATCCAGGTCGGACCTGCATGTGGTCTACCTTGCAGGTCACAATGTCCATCTTTCAATCTAGCAATTGCATGCTACTTTTTAGTTGAGCAAACATAGTTTTGATATTGTTAAGTGCTCCACTGGCGCCTTGCTATCCCTGCTGTGGGCTCACTCCTCCAGCGTCTTCTATGTTTTTAGAGCTTTTAGTCTGCATAGGTGTCTCAAAGTGTAGTTTGGATTGTTGCCCCACTTCACAGTACTTGGGGAATTCCCTCAGCTGATAATTCACCCAATAACTGCCCAGGGAGGTCAGTTAGTCCAAGAGTTCCAAAGGGGATCAAACTGCTCTGATACTCCTCAAGCTCTGTCTCCCCACTGTTATGCAGCACTGCCCACAGCCTCCACTGATCACCCTGCAGGCCCAGTGAGAGCAATGTAAATATGTGATATCTGGGGGACTCACCCTTCAGATATGGGCCAAATCTCCCTCCAGTACTGTGTATCAGGAGGGCGCCCTTTTGCAGTATAGGCACTGCTCTAGTTAATCAGAAGCTTCAGCCAGGCTAAGCACCACCTTCCCTTACACAGATGTCGCTAGTGCCCACATCCTTGTCTAGTGCCACCATCCACTACTGCTCTATTCAACACAATCTCCCATGCATCTGTGCAGTTGAATCCTTGCAGCATTCAAGGAGTGGAGCCCAGGAAACATGCAGGACTCCAATAGTGTTTACAATAGCTTCCTCCGCTGTTCCTTGCCACACGCCATGAGGCACTTTGGTGGGGGTGTCAAACAGGAAATTATATTGTGTCTCTGATTGCAATTAATATATATATATATTGGCCTAGGCCAAGCTGCTTTTAAGCCACTTGCGAAGAAATCCGTGTTGCAAGGTCCTGACCTTAAAATCAATGCAGGCCGCCATTTTAGGTCAATCTGCCATTTTAGGTTCTCTCTGTAAAGTCATCCTGTGGGTTAAATGGTGGACAGTGTCATTCCGAAATACAACATGGCCGTCTTGACCTCTGCGTACAACTAATATGTAACTTGCCTGCAGGCCAATTGTTGGGGTCGTGAACTGAGAGCTTGTCCTTCGTTGACCTGTGTGTAAAGGATTACTTGTGCCAATGAAAATAATCTGCGAGCATATGTTAAGAACAATGTATCCAAATACTGAACTGAGAACACTTGTTTAACTACATTGTATTAATGTTTGAGAAGACTCTATGAGAAATCCTAAAATACACTGTTACCGTGTAGACTTGTTGGTGAATTCATTAAAGGCAAACCATAAGCATATAGATGTTTGAACTCGGCATAAACCCTAGATCAGTAATGTATTAGAGGAATATTAACCCGCAGTAGGGTTGGACATCATGTTGGCAAACGGTATAAAAGTGCGACTAATTCTAATGTACAGTCCCACTCGCTCAGCACACCGAACCATACTGGAGTTCGCTGTGTTGTACTGTAACGCTCACCTGATTCCCACGGAGGCGCTGATCCCGGCTGGGCTGCTATCGTTTCTTCAATTGAGAAGCATAGAGCTCGGACGACTCTCAGGACTGGGCTTCCTCTTATCGAATGTCTGACTTGCAGGGTAAGTTTTCTGCAGGTGGAAGAAAAAGGGTTAATAACCGTTTGATGGGATTCCTTCTCCCACCAATCGCCAGTTTCTCCCACAGCCTAGCTTTCTACTTGTCTCGGCGAGCTCTCACCTTAGGCGTATAAATGCTGAGCTCTCCATCCTGCGTCTGGTGCAGGGGTGCGTGGATTCCAGTTACGTCACTGGATGAGTTCAGTGTTGAGGCTCAAGTCTTTTGCGGCCTTAGTTGTGGCACTGGTGCTGGGATGCCGAAGAGCGATGCCGCCGTTACTGCACGAGCGGATGCCTGTAAGTATACTGTAGTCTTTAGGCTTTAAAAGATGGGCACCTCAATAATGTCCCTTTTCCTTTGTTTCAGGCCTCGGGATGCTGTGGGCGTAGTTTTCCGTTGCCGCTGCAAGTGCCGATGCACGTAAGTATAATATTCGTTGGCCGCTTTTAATGGCACCTCTAATAATGTCCTTTTTCTAGTTTTCAGGTGCCGGGATGCTGCGGTTGATGCCGCCGCTTCTGCGCGTGCAAAAACTGGTAAGTTAAGATGAATGCGACTGCCTTCACCCGAACCCCTTTTTAATTATGTCCTTTGCCTTTCAGGTGCAGAGAAGATGCCGAAGAGAAGGCCGCGGTTAGCTCCGTTGCAATCACGGATGGATCAGGTAAGCGGGCGCGGCTGCGAGCGAGTTGCACTTTTCTAACCTTATGTTTATTCTTTGCAGGTTTTGCCGGTGATTGGATTCCGGGATCTGGTAAGTATTGTTCTGTGTCTTTCTTCATCCACAGGTTGCTGCGCGGAAGTTGAAGATGACTCTGGACCTGGAATGCAGGAGCCGACTTGGTGAGCGTCCTGCTGCTGCTGCAGAATAACGCGAAGCACGTGTTTTCCATCGGGCGTGGTTTAAATAGCAGAGAACTGCTTCCAATGTGTGTTCTTCCACCGGTTCCACCCAGGTAAGAAAAGAGTTCCTGAATGGAGGGAATAGTTCCTCCCAGCCCTGATGGCTGGGGACTTCAACCAGACTGGATTGTTCTGGGTAAATATGCAGCATGGTCTTTTTCAAGGACCGCCCTAACATGATTTCGATGGTCAGCTTCTGAAGATGAGTACACAAGAATGTCATCTATGTAGACGACAACGCAGACATCAATGAGCTCTCTGAGGACATCATTCACAAAATATTGGAAGGCGGCCGGTGCATTGCATAGTCCAAAGGGCATCACTTGGTATTCAAATAGCCCATACTTAGTGCGAAAGGCCGTCTTCCATTCATCTCCTTCCTTGACCCGTACCAAGTGATAAGCTCCCCGGAGATCAAGCTTAGTATAAATACAGGCGTTTTTTACCTGGTCAAGGAGTTCCGGGATCAGAGGTAAGGGGTACCGGTTTTTTACTGTTATCTGGTTCAGAGCACGATAATCTATACAGGTTCTGAGGTCACCTTCTTTTTTTGGTACGAAGAACAGCGCCGAGGATACAGGGGACTTCGACGGACGGATAAAGTCATTGGCCAGGTACTGGTCTAAATACTGTCGCAGATGAAGGTTCTCAGGCTCGGTAAGGGCGTAAATCCTACTGCAAGAGGGAGTTGCACCGGGTAGCAAATCTATCTGACAATCGTATGATCTGTGAGGTGGCAAGGTGTTAGCCTGTTCCTTTTGAAAAACATCTTGGAACTCTCGATACTCTAGAGGTAATTGTGGACCGTCAGCCATTACTGACGCTAGGCCAATGTTGGGTCGTGGATAACAAGTTGGTGTGCACTCTGGGAACTTTATCGTCTTTGCTCGCCAATCAATCTGAGGATTGTGTTTCTCCAACCAAGGAATCCCTAGAATTACTTGGAATTGAGGAGCCTTGATCACGTCGAACACAATTACCCCCTGATGCCCGTTTTGGCCTAGTATCGTCACTTCAGTAGTGGTATGGGTCACTGGTCCGGAGGCGATTTCCGTCCCATCCACCGTGGTAATGACGTCTTTAACCACCTTTGGACAAAGAGGTAAATTCATCCTGGAAGCCAATTCGCGGTCCACATAATTTCCAACTGCTCCGCTATCAATGTATGCCTTAATTGCATGCAAACGATCCGGTTGCTCTGGGTTTACGAGGACCATTGGCATTATGAAGTGCGAGGTCAAAGAACTGGTTTTTACGCTCGGCAAGCGGACCTCTACACTTGTCGGGCGAGGTCGTTTCCTGGCTCAGTCTTTTCAGAACTTTTATCAGAAGCTCCCACTGTCTTCTTAGGTGGTTTCACCGGGCAATCTCAAAGAAAATGTCCTGAATTTCCACAATAGAGACATAGTTGCATTTGTCGTCTCCTGTCGCGTTCTTTCTGGGTTAGGGGACCCTTTACAACCCCAATTTGTATAGGTTCGACGGCTTCAACTCCTTTGGTGTGACTTTGAGGCTTAGGGAACACTCGTGTTTCAAACCTGGATCGATCCGCCTTTCTGTTTTGTAGTCTGTGATCCAATTGGACCACCAAATCAATGTACTCTGAACAATCCTGAGGAGGATTCACTACCTGGGCAAGGACGTCTTTGAGTTCGCCACGCAAACCCCTGTGAAAAAGCGTGATTCTTTTGTCCTCAGGCCATCTGGTTTCCACGATTAGCCTATTGAATGATGCAATGTAGGCCAAAAGATCTTGATTGCCCTGTCGTAGGGAAAGGAGTTCGTTGTCCAGGGCCTGCCCCTGGGAATGCCTTGCAAAAAGTCTTTCCATATTTGCCTGGAAGGTCGGGAAATCACGAAGGATCGGGTCATCCTGTGTAACCAGAGGGATCGACCAATCAGCGGCACTGCCGCTAAGATACGAAAGCACAAAGGCTACCTTAGTCTGGTCAGTCGGAAAGGCTGCAGGTCTACAAAGAAAGTGCAATCGGCATTGATTTATAAACACCGCAAACCTTTTCGGGTCACCAGAGAAGCGTTCAGGCGATGCCAATGGCACATTTCCGGTTAGGTTGATTTGAACAGGATTGGCTGAAGCCGCTGGGATATAGCTCCCTCCTGAGTTAGGTAGCGGGGTTTGCCCCGCTTGTGTCTGTAATAACTGTCTGGCGAGATCATCAGTTCGTTCTTTTGATATTATCAATTCCCTCCTAAGGGCATTCGTTTCCTGGCGGGCAGCATGAACTTCAGCTCTTAATTCCCCTAAACTGTGGGCCAGTTGGTCTGTGTCGGAAGTTTCCATAGCGCCTGGGTAGGAGGTTATTGGTTGTCTTCGCGTTCTGTAACGCTCACCTGATTCCCATGGAGGCGCTGATCCCGGCTGGGCTGCTATCGTTTCTTCAATTGAGAAGCGTAGAGCTCGGACGACTCTCAGGACTGGGCTTCCTCTTATCGAATATCTGACTTGCAGGGTTAGTTTTCTGCAGGTGGAAGAAAAACGGTTAATCACCGTTTGATGGGATTCCTTCTGCCACCAATCGCCAGTTTCTCCCACAGCCTAGCTTTCTACTTGTCTCGGCGAGCTCTCACCTTAGGCGTATAAATGCTGAGCTCTCCATCCTGCGTCTGGTGCAGGGGTGCGTGGATTCCAGTTACGTCACTGGATGAGTTCAGTGTTGAGGCTCAAGTCTTTTGCGGCCTTAGTTGTGGCACTGGTGCTGGGATGCCGAAGAGCGATGCCGCCGTTACTGCACGAGCGGATGCCTGTAAGTATACTGTAGTCTTTAGGCTTTAAAAGATGGGCACCTCAATAATGTCCCTTTTCCTTTGTTTCAGGCCTCGGGATGCTGTGGGCGTAGTTTTCCGTTGCCGCTGCACGTGCCGATGCACGTAAGTATAATGTTCGTTGGCCGCTTTTAATGGCACCTCTAATAATGTCCTTTTTCTAGTTTTCAGGTGCCGGGATGCTGCGGGCTTTATATCCGTTGCCACTGCACGTGCCGATGCACGTAAGTATAATGATCGTTGGCCGCTTTTAATGGCACCTCTAATAATGTCCTTTTTCTAGTTTTCAGGTGCCGGGATGCTGCGGTTGATGCGGCCGCTTCTGCGCGTGCAAAAACTGGTAAGTTAAGATGAATGCGACTGCTTTCACCCGAACCCCTTTTTAATTATGTCCTTTGCCTTTCAAGTGCAGAGAAGCTGCCGAAGAGAAGGCCGCGGTTAGCTCCGTTGCAATCACGGATGGATCAGGTAAGCGGGCGCGGCTGCGAGCGAATTGCACTTTTCTAACCTTATGTTTATTCTTTGCAGGTTTTGCCGGTGACTGGATTCCGGGATCTGGTAAGTATTGTTCTGTGTCTTTCTTCATCCACAGGTTGCTGCGCGGAAGCTGAAGATGACTCTGGACCTGGAATGCAGGAGCCGACTCGGTGAGCGTCCTGCTGCTGCTGCAGAATAACGCGAAGCACGTGTTTTCCATCGGGCGTGGTTTAAATAGCAGAGAACTGCTTCCAGTGTGTGTTCTTCCACCGGTTCCACCCAGGTAAGAAAAGAGTTCCTGAATGGAGGGAATAGTTCCTCCCAGCCCTGATGGCTGGGGACTTCAACCAGACTGGATTGTTCTGGGTAAATATGCAGCATGGTCTGCCTCAGGTAAGTCCACCCAAGCATTATTACACTGTTTATCAATATGAGCCCGGCGCCTATGGCGCCGGGACTGAAACCCTTCATGAGCCTGGCGCCAAAGGCGCCAGGACACGGTCCAAAGGGCCCCTGTAGGGGTCTGCTGGGTCCGGAGTAGTCGAAGACGGGTCTGCTTCCGAGGGCGCTGGGCCAGTCCTGGCCCCTCGGGAGTAGCGCCCATGACATGTACTGAGGGCCGATAGCTATCTAATTGTTTTTGTCCTTTGAAACTGTTCAGTATAAATTAAAGATCTTTGTATGTTCCTTTGTAACCTGTGTTCAGTGTATTTCCTTTTGGGGTACTCAGCCTTGATATTTTATCTTTGTTTGCACAGTTGACGCCCGAATAGGGACCCTCAAGATTGATGCCGGATTGTTGAACGTTGACACGGGCTATCGGACCGGGATCGGACAGTGAAGGGGGCCCCTTCTGAACGAGACGCGACACCTCAGCAGCGCTGCACGACCCGATCCCTGGACGATTAGCTTGTGGTCCGAGACGGCATCTTGACGAGGGTCCACTGATCGAGGAGGGCAGATTTGCCGAAATCACCAAACACAAGGTAGTATTTGTTAGAAAAAAATGTGAAATCCGATCGGACCTCCTTAGGATTGATCTGCTGAGTCGTGACCCTATTCTTAAATATCCTGATAATTTGATTTTGGCGTATTGTATCTGCAGACACAATTATTGACCAGGTAACACCAAACATTTGATATGCCTGGGAAATTGTCTACCTGTTTCAGGGCGTTATTCCACAGCGATAGACAATCTTTGGAATTTAGCCGTCCGGCACCACAGGAGGGGTTGCCGGCTTGTACTATGTACTGTAAGCAGGGCTTGGAAGTATAGTGTTTAATGATATTTGGCACAGACAAACCAGACATGCCTCCGAACTTCAGTGGCCAAACAATGGTAGTTTTGAAATCCCTCATATTGAGTATTTAGAGTCAATTCTTTTAAAGAAAAAGGCTAGACCAGCAGCATTTGATGTTTTGCAGAATTGGAAAAAAGAAGCGTTCCAGCAACTTAAGAGTAGGAAAAAACATGTGCGCCGTCATAAAACAAATGCCGAAAAAACATTGTTATATGACCAAGATAAACAGTCTGAGTCAGCTAGGAATATGGATAGGGCTTTCTCACTTTGCATTCAGAAAATCTATCCTTCTAAAGATTTCCATGTTTCTGATGAATTAATTGACAAATTGTTAAATGAGCGAAGGCCTGGTGCCACTGCGCCACCTCCGTATGTTCCTCTTCCTGCTGTTGTGCCTCTTCCAGCTGTTATTCCTGCTATTCCTGCTCTGCCTATTGTTCCTGTTCCTCCTAATGTTCCTCTTCCTCCAGTTGTTGTTCTTCCACCTGTTCCTCCACCTCTTCCTATTGCACCAGTAACAGTACCTCCATTGAATTTGCCTGCCCCCCTCTTCCAAGTGGTCTCGTACTGCTTGTAGTCGATCAGGGCGCGGGGTCAAGGGTTGTCACTCGTAATACTGTATCTCCAGAAAAGAAACATGAATTGATTGCATGGGCTAAGCATTGTATGGAGAGAGATGATCAAAGTAACGTTTTTGCCACACTTTCTAATATGGATCATTTTCCTGAGAAAAATGTTTTCATTGAAGGTTTAGGGGTTCATTTATGCGTAATGTGGGGCAAATTAAATAATACAGATCTCCCGCAAGGATTACGAGATCTAAACACTTTAGTGTTTTCAAGAGACACTCTGGAGAAAGTAAATGAGCATGTCGAGAGGATATTTGAGTATAGAAAGGAGTTGGAAAGGTTACAGAATGAGGATGACAAGGGGGAAAGTATGTATGTACAGAAACGGTTCCTTCCTTGTCGAAAATCGATATCTGAGGAAGTACGAATTTGTACGAAAGACACGCTTAGATGGATCTCAGATATGTCGATAACTCCAGTTGAGGTATATGACACATACAGTCAGTATACGCCGGAAATGCAGAGGAAAGTGATACGGTAATGATAGAGTACCTACAGGATGATTGTGTGAAGGGCAAGATTAGTTGTCTCACAGAGTTAAAGTGTATTTATAATAGAGCTTTTTCACTTGACACTTCTTCGACTGCTTTAGCGCTCGACTTAGCTCTGTTGCTTAGTAACCGTTTGGAGTTGCCTACTTCTCAGTTGGGAGATACATGGGCTAACATAACTAGACTCGATGGGGAAAGGCCAGCTGGTGAGAGACCGCCCCAGGTGATACAAATTTTGACTGATAGAATCGTTGTAAAATTGAAAACCATAATCCCGAAAATAGAATTATTTGGGAAAAGCTTACGGCCTGTGTCTAAGGGAAGTCTGAGGGTGCTACCGAGTTCTTTAATAGGTTCGAACAGGTATTCTCGGATTTCAGCGGACAAGACTTAGGCACAGAGTCTGGGAAAAGATTATTTGTGGACAAATTTATGCGTGGATTGGTGCCTGACATCTAGACACAGATTATGTCTTCTGAGAGCGCTTGGCAGGCGAAGTTCCAATCAGAAGTACTGCACATGGGTCAGTACTATGAGAATCGTGTCAATAATGAAAAAAATAGAGTTGAGAAGCGAAAAGGTGATTTGAAGACTAAAGTATTATTACAGCAAATTGTTAGAGGCCCCAGAGGGGGTAGTTCACAGATTAGAGGTCAGTATGTTCCACAAGGGAATGTGCCCTTGGGTCCTGTGAACATGAACCAGTGTGCCTATTGTCGACAAAAGGGTCTTACGCGTGCACAATGCCCCGTCCTTCGACAGAGGTCAAATAACACATTCGCAAATATGGGTAGACAATCCAGAGGTCACCCGGGTGTAGGGAGCCTGGTAGAGGTCAGTTTGCACAGGATCGTCAGCAACCTTTTTCACAGGATAATCAGCCTCCAAGTGTGGATACTAGAAACATATTTGATTATCCTTCTGCTGTATATCTATCTGAAGAGCTTCCTTTTGATGACATTCTGTTTCGTTAGGATTGCCTGAAGCAGGGATTGGAACCTACACCTATTCCCATTGATCAGAAAGGTCCCTACATTGAAATGGTATTGGGAAATTGGAAACAATAGTTTTTGATAGATACTGGAGCACAGAAGTTTTCCATTGATCATTCTCGGGTTCCAGACATTCCGCTGTCAGGGCAAACCAATGTTTCTGTAGGGTTTTCAGGCACACCAGTTGTTTGTCCAGTTTCTTCGTCGGTACCTATTTCTTTGCGTCCCTTTATGGACCATTGTCCTTTTCTGTTGACTTCGAATTGTGGAGAGAATTTGCTGGGGTTGAATCTGTTGAAGGAATTAAATGCGGTAATTCATTGTTCTTCTGACGGAGTGCGTTTGACGATTTCACCACAGCAACTTTCTGTCTCTCAATTCTTGACTAGACCTTTGCCGCCAGAATTCAGTGATGTACCAGAGAGTTTATGGGCAGTTGACGACAATGATGTTGGTGTTTTACAGATTGAGCATGTTAAAATAGTTTTGAAACATGGAATTAAGCTGCCACGCATTCCACAGTATAAGATTTCAGTTGAGGGCGAGCAAGCTTTGAAATGCATTGTTTCCGATTTTGTGCATCGCGGAGTGATTGAGGAAATTGCAGGTAGTTTGTGCAATAGTCCGATTTTACCGGTGTACAAAAAAGGCGATAATGCAATTCCATTCTGTTTCATAATTGATTTACGTGCCATTAATAAAGTCGTTGCCCCGCAATTTCCAATTGTGCCTGATGTGACGACAATAGTAACCATGATTCCAGCTACAGCTACCTACTTTAGTGGTGTGGATCTGAAGAATGCTTTCTTTAGTATTCCTATACATAAGGACAGTAGATACTTGTTCGAGTTCACCTTAGGGGGACGCTCGTTTATATTTACTCATGCACCTCAAGGTTACACAGAGAGTCCTAGCATCTACAGTAGAGCTTTGAAAAAACAGCTTGATACTCTTGAATTGCCATCTACTTGTACATTGCTTCAATATGTTGATGATTTGCTTTTAGCTGCAGACTCCGAGAGTGCTTGTAAGGAGGGCACTGTGTTGTTGCTTATTCATCTAGCTAAACATGGTAACAAAACTTCGCTTAAAAAGTTTCAATATTGTTGCCAGGAGGTCGCCTATTTAGGCGATCTCCTGTCAAAGGAGGGAAGAAGATTGACACCTGAATGTATAAAATTAATTTCTGGCATGTCTGTTCCAAATACACAGAAGGAGGTTAGAGCCTTGATAGGTATGGCTTCTTACTGTAGGTTGTGGAGCCCAAACTTCTCACTAGTGATTAAACCGATGTTGGCTTTGACAGAGAAGGGCATTTCTTCGCCATTGCCATGGAACACGGAACACCAGCAATCATTTGATCTGCTCAAGACTGCATTGTGCTCTGCATGGGTTTTGGGCACACTAAACTACGAAAAGGCCTTTGTGTTGTTTGTGAATGAATGTGATGGATGTGCTTGGGCTGTATTAACGCAGGAGCATGGAGGGAAGAATAGGCCATGCAGTTACTTTTCTTCTGCCCTTGATCCTGTAGCATGCGCTTTGCCAAGATGTTTGAGAGCTGTCGCTGCTGCTGCGTCTGTAAAACAGAGTGAGGGAATGGTCCTAGGCCATGATCTAACCCTGATGGTGCCTCACTCTGTAGATGTTCTACTGAACAAAACCCAAACGCAACACCTCACTTCCGCACGGTTGACGAGATATGAATTGATCTTGTTCGCTCCTCACATCCAAATTAAGAGGTGTTGTGTTCTTAATCTGGCTGAACTCTTACCTTTCCCGCAAGGTATTGCTTGCAGCGATGAAGAGTCACATGACTGTCTGTATACTACCGAACAAGAGACGAAGGGTAGAATTGATCTAAAAGACACTCCTTTGAACAATCCACAAGGAGAGCTGTTTTGTGATGGCTCCTGCTTCAAACTTCCGGATGGTACATCCACAGCTGCTTATGCAATCACCACATTGAGCACGGTCGTGGAAACCAAGAGAATCACGCATAACTCCGCGCAGGCCGCAGAGATTATAGCATTGACCCGAGCTTGTGAACTTTCCGAAGGGCTTACAGTAAACATATATACTAATAGTCAGTATGCCTTTGGGGTGGTTCACAACTTTGGGAGACTTTGGTCAGAGAGAGGGTTCTTAACTTCGCATTGGCACAAAGATCCAACATGGCTCCCTAATAGTACAGCTGCTCTCAGCGCTTGCGCTCCCTACTCAGTTAGCTGTCGTCAAAATGTGCAGCACATCGAAAGATTATAGATGATATAGGAAAAGGGAATGCTTTCGCTGATCAGATAGCTAGACAAACTGCCACTGATCTCTTTACGGAGATGTATGTTTCAAGGGAGACTGTAAATGCCTATGCAATGGACGAAGGTGTTGGGTCTGTACGGGATATCCAAGCCGATGCCATGTTAGAAGAATCCAAGAGGTAGGCTGAAGGCTTGGGGAAACTCGATGATGATGGGTGTTGGGTGGACATAGTTGAAGGGAAATGGCTACTCACTGATGCTTATGTGATGATGATGGTCATTATGGCCCATGGCCCTATGCATATCTGTGCCCAGAAAGTTACGAAAATGTTAGAGAAAGTTTGGGCAAATGACAAAATTTCGAAAATTGCCCAGCGCTATGTTCAGGACTGCATGATTTGCCTACAACACAATGTGGGAAAGGGGACATCAACTCCAAGGGGACATTGTGGACCACCTTCTGTCCCCTTCGGAGTCATTCACTTCGATTTCATTGAGATGGAACGGTGTAACAATATGAAGTATGTATTAGTTGTCATCTGTGCTTTCAGTAAATGGGGCAAGGCTTTCCCTGTCAAAGATGCTACAGCCATGACTACTGCGAAAACCATGTTAAAGGAATATTTTCCTCGGTTCGGGCTACCAAGAGTCATCTGGTCGGACAATGGTCCACATTTTGTCGCTGCTGTAATTCTGCAGATATGTGCGGCATTACAGATGGACAAACGGTTCCATTCGGCCAGACACGCTCAGAGCGGCGGACTAGTAGAAAGACACAATGGTATCATCAAGAACAAGCTCACTAAAATGTGTGCCTGCACCAAACTAAAATGGCCGGACGCCTTACCGATCGTGTTATTAGCCATGCGTACAACCCCTCAAACTAAGACTGGGCTCTCTCCATTTGAGGTGGTAATGGGGAGACCTGCCAATGGGCCTGATCACAACTTTGACGGTAACGCCGGCGGTATTACCGCCGGTGGTATTAGCCCTACCGCCGAACTCCCTGGCGCTAATAGCGCTGGATCACGAGTTTGGCGGTAATGTAATTCCCCATTGCCCATTGAGCCCATTTGGGAATGCCCCATTCCCCTTTGGGCTCAATGGGAAAAATTTGCGCTCTTACCACCGGCGGATTTCCCGCTGGCGGTAATACCGCAAATTTTCAGCGGATTTCCCCCCAGCCAAGGGTGGGGCGAAATCCGCTGAAGTCCTGATTCGGTGGACCCTTAAATCCTGCGGTAATAGCGCGACCGCCGGATTTAACGGTTACCGCCAAAGTCGTGATGAGGCCCAATATATGGAATCTTCCTAAATGTAGATCCTTGAAAAATGTTGAAAATGTACTTCTTTCAGATTATTGCAGCCAGTTGACTAAAAACCTGTATTTTATTTATCACCAGGTGCGAGAGGCTTTACCTGTGCGATACGAGGGCCTGGACCACAGCATTCGGCCTGGAGACTGGGTGCTTATCAAGGCATTTGAGCGTTCTTCCTGCCTTGCACCTCGTTGGCGGGGCCCATTCCAGGTCCTGTTGGTCACACAAATGACGGTGCGTGTCTCAGGCAGAAGACATTGGATCCATGCGTCGCACCTCAAGAAACTTCCACACCCAGTGCCACACGACACAGAAGAAACAGAACCCCTCCCTAACGCTGCAACCAATGATCCCAAAGCAGTAAATAGCATTGAGAGTGCATCGGAGAATCTCTCTGAGCCCGTGAGGCTTGGGAAACCCGTCATTCTGTCTCCTCACTCTCCAAAAGTTTCGCTTCCGGAAACTGTCGTTTTGAATTCTGCATCTTCACTTGCTCTCGATATGTCGCTTCCAACGGGAAGTGACGACACATTGTTTCCGGATCAATCAGTACCGGGAAAAACAAGGTACAATCTGCGTCCAAGGAAATAGACTTACGGCACGGTTTGGCTGTGCATTCGGAGAAGGAAAAGAATCATCGAGGGCTTGCTTTTGCCCAAATAATTGTTTGAGAAAAAGAGGATTCTGTTGGCTACGGTTGTGGAAGGACTAAGAAGTCGCACGGCCGGGAGGTCGCTAGCAATGAACATTGGGGGTTTCCGTTTGAAGACTACAATGCCTGCCACTGCTACCGCTCGTATGGGACTTGTAAATGATCGTGTGACCAGCCAGGATAATGGACAAAGCACTTGGGCCCCGAAAACGTATTGCTGTGTTTTTATAATAATATTTGGTTTTATAATAGTCACTGTCTTAGGCCTATGGTACCTTGAGGAAACTCATCCTTTAGAGTCCTTGTTGCCGACTGAAAATGTACCCACTGTTTCTACTCCCTTTGTACATTTGCATACTCTGTCCCCTAGAGACTCCCAGCATAGACAAAGGTATCATAACAATACTCTGTTACTTATCATGAATGCTACACATGCCATTTTTAATAGGTCCAATTGTTGGGTCTGTTCGCATTTACCGCAACATATAAGATAAGGGGCTAGGTTGGTATATTCATCCTTTACCTTTGACAACTGCTTGTTATGCTTCTCTTAGAGCACTGTTCGTTGGCCGTTGGAACGATAGCATCTCGGGGAACTTTGATGGTACTAATTTGAATAGTTTTGAGAAACGTGTTCTGACTCCCCTGGGATGCTCGCTTTTCGCAAATAGGAGTAAGCTCAACATTGCTTCTAATAGGCCTTCTGATAGACTGTCTCGTCCCTTTCAATTTTTGATTTCCTTCAAGATGGCTCCGATAGGCAATAAGGATGCCATTCCTCCTTCTTACACTGTTAACCATAGCCCCGATTCAGTTTCTTTCTGCATACAGAGGAATGGCACTCAGTCAATGGGAAATTTTAAAGGTTGTGCCAACGTTGCAAATTTGACTGGGGAAGACAGACCTTTGTATGTAGGCGAACCTGTCTAATTTGTTTGCGGTAATGTAGCATTTCCATGGTTACCCAGGGATTGGCAGGGAACCTGTTATTTAGGGATCCTATTGCCCGGGGTGTTCATAGCTAGTACAGTAGAAGTTTCAAAGGCTCGTCCATGGCGGGACGAGAATGGTGACACTTCAGCACAGGTTTTGGGGGATGTAGCAAAATCCTCTGTGCCATTTTGGGGGCAGATAGCGAATTCCGAGGATATCAGAAGACTAGCGAGAGCACTGGAGAGAACCATCAACCGGACCATGGACATACTCTATAATATGAAATTAGAACAGAAAGCGATAAGACTAGTTGCGCTCCAGAACTGGATAGCATTAGATGTCATTTTGGCTGAACGTGGTGGAGTGTGTAAATTAGTGGGGTCCGCTTGCTGTGTTTTCGTTCCAGATTCCTCTCCAAGTATCTTCAAAGCAATACAGAATCTGCATGTCCTTAGTTCAGAAGTGCATGGTCCCGAGGGAAACTGGGATCTTAGCGCTTGGTTCTGGGACTTCTTGCGATCTTGGGAATGGAAGGTACTTTCGGTTTTACTGATCATTTTGGGAATTCTGTTGTTCCTTTGTTATTGTATTCAGTGTTTACCTAGTATATGTTCGATCCTAGGGGGATGCTGCACGCAGGCGATAGGTGCAATAGGACATGAAGTGTATGTCCCAGATAAAACCTCCAAGGAATATGTGTTAAAAGAAATTTTAGCGAATGATCTAATGGCAATAGATATCTCTGACAGCGATTCAGGGTGCATGGACGATGATGCATGGAGTTGTTTGCAAGGAGATCAGAAGTAGTTTAGCACTTGGCATAGGCCAAAAGGAGGGTTTGTCAAACGGGAAATTATATCGTGTCTCCGTTTGCAATGAATATATGTATATTGGCCTACGCCAAGCTGCTTGTAAGCCACTTGCGAAGAAATCCGTGTTGCAAGGTCCTGACCTTAGAATCAATGCAGGCCGCCATTTTAGGGCAATCCACCATTTTAGGTTCTCTCTGTAAAGTCACCCTGTGAGTTAAAATGGTGGATGATGTAATTCCGAAATACAACATGGCCGTCTTGACCTCTAATATGTAACTTGCCTGCAGGCCACTTGTTGGGGTCGTGAACTGAGACCTTGTTCTTCGTTGACCTGTGTGTAAAGGATTACTCGCGCCAATGAAACTAATTTTCGAGCATATATTAAGAACAATGTACCCAAATACTGAACTGAGAACACTTGTTTAACTACATTGTATTAATGTTTGAGAAGACTCTATGAGAGAGAAATCCTAAAATACACTGTTACCGTGTAGACTTGTTGGTGAATGCATTAAAGGCAAACCATAAGCATATAGATATGTGAACTCGGCATGAACCCTAGATCAGTAATGTATTAGAGGAATATTAACCCGCAGTAGGGTTGGACATCATGTTTGCAAACGGTATAAAAGCGCGACTAATTCTAATGTACAGTCCCACTCACTGAGCACATCGAACCATGCTGGAGTTTGCTGTGTTGTACTGAGGGCCGATAGCTATCTGATTGTTTTTGTCCTTTGAAACTGTTCAGTATAAATTAAAGATCTTTGTATGTTCCTTTGTAACCTGTGTTCGGTGTATTTCCTTTTGGGGTACTCAGCCTTGATATTTTCTCTTTGTTTTCACAGGGGATCTCAGTGAGTATATCATTCCTGGCATTGCCTCCTGCTCAAATACTCCACTGCAGATCTCTTTCAGGGTGATGAGTGTATGCTGCACACACCCAGTCAATGTCCCCCTCACAACTTCTACCGGTGCCTCTCACTCACCTCCTCAGATACTTTCAGTGAGGGCCCAGCTGCCTGATTGTTGCGCTCCACTCGTTCACTGACAGCAAATTACACCGGTGTCTCTGATTTCTCCCTTCCGTTGCAGAGTTAGTTCTCAAAAACAAAGAACAACCACCCCCAAAAAGAAAGCTAATCGAATTAGTGCAAAGAAATTAGCAGAAACGATAGTGTTGACAAAATTGAACCTTTTAAAAAAACTAATTCCAAATAAATGCTACGAAACTGAAGATCGGGTAGATCTAACTGACCAGCCATGCAGTGTGTTGGAGGTTGCGCACGACTGCCCTAGAAAATGAGTCCAAGAGAATAAAGTACAAGAAATGTTGATTTTTGAAAGTATTGTGGAATTGGCAGATGATGCTGAATTAATAAATGTATCTACCTATTCGACTTCCTCTCTTCCACTTGCTGATAGGATTGTGGATGTCCTACACTATCTACAATCATCCACGTCAAAGATCTGTCTCATGATCCCACAATCTGGAAAAAAATACTAAAGAAATTCAGAGAGAAGCTTACCTCCAAGATAAGATACTAATAAAGTGTAATGATTGCTTAATATTAACAATGATAGGTTGAATTAATTTGGACCCATTCCCAAACAGAACAACCCTGATCACAGCTTTGAATTCAATCCCAAAACTAGAAAATATAGTGTCGGTAGACATCAAGGCGATAAGCATTACATCAAGTGACACCTATAATAGTGTGGAACTTCAAATCCCATCACTCATAGTTAAAGAGTTACTATTGCAGAAAAGAGACAGATTAGCACAGCAAGGGTTTGATATACAGATCAAATCAGAATCGGTTAAGACCCATAGGGAACAAGAACATGGTCAAAGAAGGGACACGAGAACCACAAGATTTGCTAACAGAGCCCCTAAAGGTCTACTAGGGAATACAGTAAGAAGGACATTGAACCAAGTCATTACCAACCTCTACAAGTCATTGATAAACAACAACACTCTAGAGAAGTTAAAATCAAGCATAAGATTGTCCCTGAAACAAAGTGGACTTGCTGACCAAAGCTACAAAACAATTGAGACAAAGCAAATAAATGTTAGCGCTGGTCACTTAGCCCACATGAACAACTGAGTCTTGCGATATGGAATACCACAGGGTTCTCCCATTTAACAGACCCAAAACAAATGTTTTGAACAAATATAATATCATTATGTTGCAAGAAACATGGCTTTTAACACAACCAGTCTTTCTCAATTTTGTCAGTGCATGCCATAAATAGGATTGCAGCTTTCAAAGTGGACCCAAATAAAAATATCGATCATAATATTCTCGAAAAGACTTGATCCCAAAGGAAAGCGCAATGAATATCAGTATCCACTTCAACTAAACACCGCAAGAAAAAGAATGGTATGGACTCCACGTTCCTTGGGTTTACTAACTGACCAGGTCAGGGTTGCAATTTAAGACACAGGGAACTCAATGATGGAATATACTGACATAATCACCGTAGTTACAGAAACTCACAGGAAGAACGAGAGACCCATGTTCACCCATAAGTATCCCTAAATAGCTACATTAAAAATGGTAAAATCCAAATGAGACAACAACTGAAAAAATACTCTCTCCTGAAAGATAAAACTAAGATACGCACAAGACATAGGAATGCCATAAAACAATGGAAAGCAACAAGGGAACAAGAAAATGGAGAAGCTTTGCTGATAGCAATCAGCAAAAAGTAAACAAAACAAATTTGGCACCTATTTAGAAAGGCTTCAGTGGGTGGTGAATCTATAATAAAGATAAATGCCGTTAGTGAACAAAAGTGGATCCTGTATTATTCCTCACTATACACTGAGGTGAAAACTCCAAACTTGAATGTTGCAACAAATAAGGATCTCAAGGTTAGCTTCGATCATACCGACATCGTGATGGTTATCAACAAACTTAGCTCATCTCGTGCAACAGGCCCTGATGGTCTATCCAATTGGGTCTTAAAAAAACATCCAGAAGAATGGGCCTTTATACTTGAAGAGATATTTAAAAACATCTAAAAATCAGGGAAAATACCTAGTTCATAGAGAAAATCCATGATCCTACCAATATTCAAAAAAGGCAACTGAAACGATTGACTTAACTACAGACCTATTGCGTTGCTAGACATTCCTTCCAAGATCTATGCTCGTTTGATACCAAAAGATCTCAATCAGTGGATTGAAACCAAGAACTTGTTTGAAATAACACAATCAGTATTTGTAAAGAATGTAGGCATGTAGCTAAATTTAATGTTACTGTCACTTACAAAAAAAAACAAGCTAATGCAATGAAACAAAGCATATTCTTGGCATTCATAGACTTCAGTCGAGCATTTGACTCCATATTGAAAGAAATGCTATGGCGAAAATTACAAGAAGAACACTGCCCACAGCACATTTTTAATGCCATCTAACAATTCCATACTGATACTTATATTCAAATAAAATTAACTAAAAAGGGATTTTAATTAAAGACTTTTATACTTTTAATGGTTTGAAACAAGGTTGTGTTTTAGCGTCAATACTTTTTAACTTTTATATTAGAGATATTATACATTTTTTTAAAACATGAGATCATTCCCACCCAAACTTGGAGATTTTAAAATTGACTGTTTCATGCGGACGATTTGGTTTTAATCTACCAGACGCAAATAGGACACCAAAGGAAGGTTGATGCCTTGAATGAATATACTAAAATAAATGGGCTGGTAATAAATGTCTCCAAATAGAATCCCATGATGTTTACCGATAAGAGTAAAACCTCGAAATTCAAGTGGAATTTGGCTGAATTACTATTGACAACTGTGGAAGAATGTAAAGACTTAGGCCTGCTAGTAAGCAACAAATCATCAAAAAAAATAGGTAAATTCTCATTTGTACCTGCAATAACCTACTACAGACAGAAAGTAGTTCCAGTAAAAGGACATGGAGCAGAAACTGTCTTCCCAGAAAACCAACCCAATTGGGAATGCCTTGAAGGCAAATATTGGAAAAAATCCTAAATTTGCCCAACAGTGTCCCAATAGCTTTGGTACGGTATGAAAGAGGTCTAATTTTTTCGAGAAGCACAATAATATGGATGCCTTAGCATTACTAAGGAAAGGTATGGTTTTAACTAACAAGACCACAACCCTTATTTCCATTTTAAGTCAAACTGCCCATGATCCGACACTGATATCATTGCACATGTGGCAAGAACATTTTAAAGACCTCATGGGATATATCATTACAGTTGCTAATATAAATATTTTTTTTATTGTTGCATTTACAGTTTACAAAAAACCATACACAACAAAATACAAAAAACGAAAAGATACGAGATAATAAAAGAATAAAAATACTATTCAACAGAAAACATCTTATAATATTAAAAACACAGGAACAGTAGGATACAAAAAATGTTTTCAATTTACAAATTGTTATACTTCCAAAGATACATTTTTCTTATTCAATTTACATATTAAAAATACAAGAAAACGATTCAAAGATAAAACTAAGGAAATAGCAGTGCCCCACATACAACAACAACAAAACAAATTTCTCGATAGCTCGGAACATTCAATGGTGGTGTCCTTAAAAAACCCAGACGTTCTTTATCAAAGAACGTACACTCAACTACCAGATGTTTCAGGGTTTCACGGGTATTGCTTACCCCACAAAACCTAAATTCATTATTTAGTTCATTGGACACATCCAGCGTATTCATGCTCCACCAACTTTTAACTTTCTCATAAACAAGTTGTTGATTTAACCTAAAACGCATGAAGTTTATAAGTATAACAGAGCAGGGAAACTTTTGCATATATAGAGGCAGACATTCCGTAGCATGGATAAACCTAGAATGTTCCACAAAGCTTGTGTACAAATAAATACAATCAACAGTCTCAGCCCAGTCCGACGTGAACAGAATCTTTTTAACATGCCTCGGTCTAAGAATCAAATCCTCTACGGATGCAGAAATACACCAAAACTGAGCACATCCATTCATTAAGCTCATTCAACGATGGTACAGATCCTGCTGTCATAGCAACCTAAAGGTTCTCTTAAAGAGAATTTTTGGCTGGAGCAATTATTCTTCTGAAGAGAGAAATTACCTAGAGAAATACCTTGCCTTCAATGACACCAGACACCACTGGTGTCTAATAATGGCATTAGGGATAACCAAGTACATTCTTGCATAGTGTTCCCTGAATAGTATTCAATAGTAACTAAGTACATTCTTGCATAGTGTTCCCTGAATAGTATTCAAGAGGTCACCCATATTTTGGGAGCAGAGGTCAAGTCCGTAAAGGATAGTTGCCTCAAATTTGGCCAAATAATATCTTCTTAGGGGAAGTAGAGAGAATTTACATACTTTCTGCTTTAGGAACTTCATATGCGCAGTAAGTTTATTGACTTTATCATTCAAGATGAGTTTCCATTGATCTATACTAACCCTGTTGGCCAAATGATATCCCAGGTAAATTAAAGACTTGACCTGCTCCACAGTATCAGTACCCATGTTGATAGAACCAGGACTTCAGATTTCGAAGCATTAGAGAACAAATTGTTTTTCACTGCATATTCGTAGAAGAGTTGCAACTTGGCTCTAAGACCTTGCAGGGTTCTATCGAACAGTATAAAATCGTCCGCATAGGGCATCCACTCCAACCTAACACTCCCCAAACTAGCAAGTGTGATGGAGGGACCATGCCACAGTAACTCAGCATCGCATGTATAAAGGTTGAAGAGCGCAGGGACCAGAGTACATCCTTGCTTAACACATGTAAAGATAGGTATCTCAGGGGAAAGAACACCATCCTCAGTTACACGTACACAGACAGATGTTTTAGAGTGAAGCAAGGCAATCAAATGGACCATTTTATGCAAAATGCCCAAAGAAAGCATTTCATGCTAGAGCCTTGATCTTATCACCCCATCAAAGGCACTAGTCATATCCAACGAGGCCAGATAAACATCGCCAACATTCTAAAGATGAAAATAGTGTCTAAGGCGAGAAAGAATATATGCATTCAAAGAAGTACCAAGCTCTGCATGGAACCCAACCTGAAACCTACTTTGAAGGTTAAGTTCCTAATAATACAGCTAAGATCCCTTAACAGCAAAATAGAGAAAACCTTATTAGTAGCATCTGTTAAAGCTATTGGACAGTAGTTGGACAGATCGAGTTTATCAACCCTTTTGAAGATAGGCACTATGATTGATTTGGACCAGGAAGCAGGCACCGTATGAGGCAGAAATATATGGTCGAACATAGATTTTAAAAGCTCGACCCAGGTTCCCGGATCTTCTTTAAGAACAAAAGGGGGAATGCCGTCAGGACCAGGGGCACTAGATGGTTTAAGTCTGGAAATCGTCCAAGAAATATCCTCCTAGTTCCAATTACAAAGTCCCTTCACAGGGGAGCCCAAATGAAATTCATCCAAAACTCCAAAGGCTTCAGGTAGAGCATATTTCTTAGTATAGAAGGAAACCCAAGAAGCCAAGTCTATGGGGCAGTCCCTATTCCCTTTGACATTCCCCAGAAGCCTGTTCAGCGTGGACCAAAAATTGCCATCTTTACCCCTGCACAGAGACTCCAACATGTTTTGATGGCAAAGAGAATAGCGTCCATCCAAAGGGATTTGCAAGTTCTTATGCCTCAAGATAATCGCACGATTGAGTTTCCCATTTACACAGGGTGTTAATCCATCTTTCCTCAAAGCAGCAACTTCTTTTCTTTTGCGGATCTTAGAGGATAGAATTATGTCATCTCTCACAGCACATTTCGTATTAAGACTCACAGAGCTAGTTGAGTCCCTAGTCTTACGAATACAGCCCAAATAATGTTATATGGAGAAGTACCGCCAGTAACCACAAGGTCACGGCCATATAGAACCGAAATGGGCTTTCAAAGAGACACAGAAAGAAGATGGTTAAATTTATGTACAGTTTTCTTATTCCACAGCACTGTAGTAACCCTATTATTGCTTTCCAAACCCGCAAGATCAGGTCTAATGCAAGGGGTAAACATAGGAATAGACAAGGTGAAGAAAATAGGCAGATGATCACCCAAATCAGAATTAAGATGACTTAGATAGCTACACTGTTTCCTAATCTCATCTGAGACATACAAGTAATCAATACGAGAAGTTGACACTCTTCTGTGCCATGTATTTTTAAAGGCAAGAGAAGATGGCAGATGATCCAATAAGGACAAATCCCACTCCTTGAGAAAGAGATCCCAACAATGCCTCACCTAAGGTTCACATGCTGTACCGAGGGAAGAGCCCCCAGTGAATTCCACCTGGCACCCTCTGCACAAAAGGAGTTGAAATCCCCTCCTAACATAACTTGAAAGCCACATCCCCTATGAATCCATTTGTAAAGAATTTCTCCAATCTCGTCCTCTATAATGTCAAAGGTAACTCGCATAGGATTCCAATAAAGATTAAGCAACAATATCGGAGAAAAACCAGCTCCCAGATTTAAATCAATAGCCAAAAGCCATTCCGAACAATAACGAACTTCCCACGAAAGACCCAAACTACGATCAATAGCAATGGTAAAACCTCCTCTTGGACGCCCCTCATCCCCCCTAACCGCAGGACAAGAAATAGTATGGTACCCCTCAAGTACAGGATTGGCCATCAGAATAGTCTCCTGAAGTAAGTATATTCTAGGAATACTAGTACAGGTGGAATTAAGCAACAGCTTATACAAGTTAGAACAGCCGCAGGTATTCCACGATACTACTTCAATGACTATCCTGTCATGCATGTACCGAACCAAGCCTTAGACTTTCTAAAGATCTAAGGGCAGGGCTTATCCAAGACCAATACTGGCTACTACCCAGAAGATTAGATACAAGAGATATTACAGTTCCAGAGTCACCCGTAGGTAAAGTTGTCGGCCCCACAACTGTTTCTGGGATAGATGACACAGGCTTTACAAAAGAGAGAAACGTTTTTGCATCATCAGAGTCCTGCAGTTCCACCAGGTCAAATCCCATGGATTGTATATTGCACTGTTGGTCCCAAACCATGGTGGCAACCATACTTGAGTGGAAATTACTGACCATTCTTCCATTAATCACTCTAGGGAGAGATATGGCATCTATATCACCAGTAGTTATTGATCTAAGTAGTGGAATTGCCTTAAAAAGAGCAACTAACCCTACCATATTAAGGTTAGTCACCTTTGTACCATTCTCGTTATGCATCCAGCCTATGATCTTACTGCTGGGTCGCACAGCTTCACTCACATCCAGCGGTCTTGCCCCAAAACAAACCTGTGAGCCAAAACTTGGCCCAGAGGAGGTTGGTATGGCTCCTCCCAAAACTTGACTGGGAGTCATACTACCAACCTGTTGTGCCAAAACTGGACCTGTGGTCCCACCCATCAGAGATCCATGATTCCCTGCCACAACATTGGGCACCAACAGATCTCTCCTAGACTGATCCACTTGCCTTGCAGAGTATTCTTGTCTCTGGGAATATAAGGGAGTGCGAGCACGCACATTGCTGCTCTAGAACTCCGAGCTCAACTCTATTTCCATCCTTGGCTCACGTGACAGGAGACCATGACTTGGTCCATTTTGCAGCAATGAAATGTCTTAAATGAATAAAACTTGGCACACTTGGTGTTCTTTCTTAGCTTCTTAACAAGAGATGATTCAGCTTCGCACGTTCACTGCCTTCAATAATAGATAACCAGTCTTGGCTGCTTCACCCTTGATACCAGGCCAAACAGCCTTGTCATTCATGTCCACAATCTCAGCAAATTGTTACAGTGACACAGCTCTCAGCCTTTCCTCTTCATGGGTCCGGGCTTACTATATTCATGACACCAATGTCCAGCTTCTATACAATGGCGGCTCCGCCTGCAGTCTGTTACCTACTTATAGCCAGCTTCTAAGATAACTTAATCTACTGTTAAAATCATGTTATTACGTAGCATGTTCTGTATAAAATATACAACTTCCCAAGGAACCAAAATTGCATTTTAGTTTCTTCATAAATAAGATCATAGGGCCTCATCACGAGTTTGGCGGTAACCCTTAAATCCGGCTGTCGCGCTATTACTGCCGGATTTAAGGGTCCACCAAATCAGGGCTTTGGCAGATTTCTTCCCAGCTCTGAGCTGGGGGGAAATCCGCCAAAAATGTGCGCTATTACCGCCGGCGGGAAATCCGCCGGCGGTAAGAGCGCGAAAATTCCCCATTGATCCCAATGGGGAATGGGGCATTCCCGAATGGGCTCAGTGGGGAAAGGGGAATTCCATTACTGCCAAACCCGTGATCCGGCACTAATAGCGCCGGGGGGTTTGGCAGTAGGGCTAATACCACCAGCGGTAATACCGCCGGCGTTACCGCCCAACTCGTGATGAGGCCCATACTTACAAGAAAGATCAGGATGTTTGTCCCTTAAAGAGCAGTCAGTTGCAAACAGCGATTGGGGCAATTGTAGACTGGTGAAAAGTTTGCTAGCAGTACCATTTAATATCAAATTAAAATAGGTGTCAGGCAAATGACTAAGAACTCTAAACGTTGTATAGAGACAGACAAACTCTTCTTAAGGGCACCGTGTATGAAACTAACATCATCGCTTTGCAGGCCTGCTGGTTTTAAGGAATCTTTCAATGATTTTGTAATTGCTCTGGGGTCAGAATAGAACTCTAATAAACCTAACTTTAGCAAATTAATGTTTAAATGCTTGAGCCATTTTGATGTATTGTGTTTCTCACTCAGCAAAACACAAGCAATGATTAAAGTATTTAGTAGGGCTTTCTAGTAAGATCAACAGAAGCCCATGATAATGTTTGGGCTAACACAAGTGTGTAGATTACTGGGGTTCTGTGGTTTATACGCAGAGTAACTCATCAGCCATGTTACTTCTCAAGCCAAAGAAGGATTTTAGTTTTTTTTTCTCCCAGTCAAGCGATCATCTCGTATATATAACCATGCCACAAGATCCAGTTTCATAGATGTTTATGGCAGGATTCCGAGAACCTCCTTAAATTTGGAAGGTGAATCATAAACTTCCTGCAATACGTTGGCTCATCTTAACTAAACATTTCTCAATCTGCTTATTGCAGTGATTGGTACATGGTAATTTGATAATCAAATAGTAAAACTCTTTTCCTATTCACAAGCAAACATTACAGTTATGAAACACAGCTGATTCTCATCTTTAAAGATACATTGCATGAGACTTTGCTGTATCAATAGTCATTTTACATTCAAGCATACTAGAAGCATAGCAATTAAATTAATGTAATACGATTGGGGTTTCATCAAAATATCAATATAATCGGCATAAACCAAACCTGAAATCTGCTTTCTTGAAACAATTATTTAATCTGCATTTATAGAATTCAGGCATGCATTTTATCCATTCATTTAAAAATTGAACAATTAGGGAGCATGTATGCTTCTCTGGCATAGTCCACGTGTGATGGAAAAAGCATCAGTTTGTTCTCCCCTCCTACCATATGGCACATATGACTTTGTCAATGTATAGGGTTGCACAACAAGACTCAGACATTGTTCATCAACTCCCATACATATGAGTACTTCCCAGAGAATCTACCCACTCAGTCGAACGCCGATGACAAGTCTATGAAGCCAAGGTAGATATTCCCTAGCTTGGCCTCATAGAATGTGTAAATCAACAAGGACATATGTGTGTATTGTTCAACGATACCTCGACCAGAACAAGAGCCTACTAAGCGCCTGACATAACATTTCTGTCATTTTTCAAGTCAAAGGTTTCTCACATCAAAATGCTTCAAAGATCTTTGGTGAAATGTCAATTCCAATGTGGATTTTACTTTGTTACTTTTTTGTGTATAGGAACAATAGATGATATATGCTATAATGACAGTAAATCACTGCTCACAAAAACTGCCTTGAACTAAGTTGGTTAGTAAAAGAGCACATAAGTAAAGCTTTATATAAATCCTCTGGGACTTTATTCACTACTTCCAGGTAATTTATATGTTTTATGATGTTGTCAACTGAAACAGTTGTCCTCCAACAGTGGGTCTAAATTTATATTGTTATAATCGAATACAGGAAGAGTACAAATTGGATGTTCATCTAAAATGGTAAAACACGAAAATCAGTCATCTCTTGGGGTAATTCCCATACTCTCATCTATGGTAGAGGGATTGCTTGAATTGTGGGAACTACACAATTGTTGATATAACTCATACTCACATGCTTTGTGTCCCCTGTTCACGTTCACGTTGAGCCTATTGTTACCTCTAACTATTTTACATTTATGTATGGACACTTTGGAATCTTTTTACCGTGCTTTTCAATTCATGTTGTCCTGACATTGAAGTTATATAATTCTTTTCTGTTGTCATAACATTTGAGACTCTTTTTAAAGGTATCACAAGCTTATAAAATAGTACTCTGGTTGCAGCTAGAGGACAGACAAACATATATCCCATTACCTCCAACTCTCACTATTGTGTCCACTGTTGATCCAACCCTAGTATCAGACCCTCTATGTGCCTATGATTACAAGCAGAATGCAACTATCCAAAATGGATGATGATATTGGCCTGACTTATAGTCTCAATAATGATTTGTATGCTCTGTGCTCAGGACACCTTCTGCGCTGATCAGACCAATACATTCTCTAATCCCCCACCATGAGCTAAAATACAAGAATAAAATCATCAATAGGAGCAAGGGGAGTGCAAATAACATACCTTTGCTGGAACATCTGAATTCAGGGGTCCATTCTCTCAACAAAATGTATAATCAACCAGAATTGTAGGCAACCTTTTACTCAGGGAATTTACAAATTCAGATGTAGAGGACATTGTTGGACTTCCTCCATCTCTGAGTTTGGTCATATGCCACTTAAATCTGGACCCAAATGTGCATTTAAATTGCCTCCTAAAATGGTAACTGACTCTGCTGAAGATTATAAGGAGTCATAATAATGATTGTCCAATTCTTTGTATTTAAATCTGTACCTACTTTATAAAAACTTACAATCAAACCATCTTCACCCGATGGAAGACCAAAATTAAAAATCTTAATTTAATTATAGTACAACTGTATCATATTACAACAGGCCGATAGTTTGTTAGATAGTCAGGTCAAACGCCGTCCTTTAGATCTACCCCTTAATAAGAGTAAGGTCAGTGTAAAAGAAAAAACAAAATCTGATATAGGGACAGGAGACGTTCTCTACATTTCAGCTACATTTCAGGACACAAGTTGCCAACAGCCAGTGTCTAGCACCAACTCTTGGTTCAGGATATGCTCTTTAAAGGAACATTATCTTCCATCACTGAGTCCATGTGATCAGTTATATGCTCAGTTAGGTCTCTAGGGGAGAAACCTAACTCTTACCTTGTTGCACAATTTTATTATACCACAGGATAATTGGCTAGACAACGGCAGATGTTGTACTGTGCCAGACACATAATGTCCCTGCAACACTGATGACCATAAATAGAACAGGTTTCAAGCACAAAAGAAACACCACACATGCTCACAGTTATGTACTTGATATGAACATATTCAAACATGTTAGCAAGAAAACAAACGCTTCCATTTGCATTGGTTATGGTGAGGAAACAAAATATGCCAACAATTTCCATTGGTGAATATGAGAACACAAAATACATTTTAAACACAGGTATGTTTCTTTTGTCCCGATAAACCCTAACTGACGTTCATTGGTATAGCATGACATAGAACAATTTCACCCTTAGCCACACCCCAACCCTTGTCTAATACTAGGTTAGTGATTGGATTAGGAGACTATGAACCCTTCAACATAGCAGAACAATCCACCACTACTAAATTTAGATTCAGGCAACTTCATCAGTCCCTCAATACCGCAGAGACAGAAGATGTGACTTCCATGGCAGTTTGACACCTTGCTAGATTACCCTGCAGAAGAGCCCCAGATAATTCACGCCCTATTGATACTCAGCCCCAATTTTCTGTGACTCTGGTGCAGCCACCCCCTATGGGATGCCTTTAGCTTGCCTTGACTTGAGTTGACTGCCCCTCCTTGCAGCTAAGAAGGATCTCTGCCCAGCTGTCAAGACACTGTCTTTGCAGAACACCCTGCACCGCTCAGTCTTTCTCTCTCACCTTCTAGAGGTAACGTGCTCACCTGTCAGTAGCCCCAAGGCCCCAGCCTCTCTAGCTGGGCAGGAGTCTTATACTCTGGAGTAGCACAGTTAAAGTCCCAGGTTTTTCACTTGAAGCAATCAGAGGTGACAGTAAGGTTTTCTGTTCACCACATACAACAATCAGCCCATGTAGCCAGTTTAAAAACATTTTCCTTCTCTTTTCTTCGAGTCTTTGTCTCTTTTTCTCTGTCAGCTCCAGATCTTGTAAGTCCCAGTCTCTTGTAAGAGCCAGGTTTTGTCAAAAACCAAACATGCCCAGGTCATGTAAAGGGCAAAAGCCCCTCCTTGCTTTTCCCAACACCTTATAAACCAGTCTCAACATCCAGCCCTTTTCCATATGGCTCCTATGGATTTGTATATTTTTCCCTTCTATTCTTTGATGTCACCTGTCACCACCCCCATATTTTCCATCCCCTTTCATGAAGTCACTTCCAACTTCATTACATACCAATTCACACCCCCTTGTTCCTGGAAAACTTTAAGCTGCATGCCTGCTCATGGTCTCTTCCTGCAGCCCAGAGGAAAATGAAACATTCTCCCATTCTTCCTTCCGCTTCTTGCTGTGTATGAACAAAGAATGTGTTCCTTTTCAAGGCCCATCACTGTGCACTCTGAATCTCGCCTCGCAACCGCTGCTGTTCAGTTTTCAATGTTTGCTTTATTTTCTGAATCTAGCAATCACCAGCAATGCTGCGTATTCATGGTCAGGCTGCAATGTTAGTAATATTAGGGCCTGCAGCTTACAACTCAAAACCCTATGGATTGCCCAAATACTATATGTTAGTACCCAAAGTAACCCACCTTTGTTGTCCCTTATGTTGAAATGTGGTACCCATGTTAGTAATCCATGTACTACGCAACAATACACACAGCATATGCTGCACACATTCTTTAGCTCTCAACATTTCCTATATGTCTATCATTGTCTCATGATCATTACAATATTTCAGGGCACAGCTGAAGGTTTGATGTATCCCACACTAGTGGACATTTTTCTAGAATAAATGATATTTCTTATGCATTTAGAATAGAGGGAACGGAAAACCTTTAAGTGAACAGAAAAAGGAAAATGTCACAAATGACAGACTCTTTTGGTCTGCAATCAAATGTTTTAAATATTGTTGTCCACTGTTGGTTGTTTTGGAAACCGAGATGAACAGGACCAATTTAAAGTTCTCTATTAGGTCACAAGTGTGGTAGAGGCCAGGCAGTGCTATTACACCAGCCCACGCTAGGTGTCTGCTCTACTGTGCAATCAAAAAATATAAAGGGTACCTAGTATGCTCTCGGTCCCTCAGGTAAGCAATGAGTATACACAAGAAAATGGACCGGGGGCAAGAGGGCAGAAAGCAACTAATCGGCCAGTTTCACAACAATGTCAATTTAGTTTCATGCAAGGAAAATATTTAGTGGTACTGACCAAACATAGGCATTAAAAACCAAATTGTACTGCCTGTTTCCTTAACCTGCTATATTCTTTGACAGGCTCTGCCAAGAAGTGATCTGGTGTCGACAACATTTGACAACATCTGTTGCAGAATAGATAGACACACTAGTATACACATGGTGTGTAGGGACATTTTTTAATTACTGTTGTTCAAATGCTTTGTATGTTACAAGGTCGATACATGAAACGTACAGTGGAGAAGTATGATATTTATATGTATGAATGAGAATGTGTGAAGGAGTAGATTGAATGGATTAGGAGTTATTAGGACATTTGTACAATTTGGTTTTTAATGCCTATGTTTGGTCAGTCCCACTAAATATTTGCCATGAATGAAAAGGAATTGACATTGTTGTGAAACTGGCCGATTAGTTGCTTTCTATCCTCTTGCTTCCGGTCCATTTTCTTGTGAATACTCATTGCTCTACTGTGCAGAAAGAGGGGGGTTGCTCAAACATTATGTTCATGTGCCTCTTTGTTTAGAATGTCCAAAAGGTGTCAACCCTTATCACGTGCTAGTGATATGGATTTCTGCAGACTCAAAAACAAGAATATAGCCAGCAGCTCAGGTCATCATGGCCAGTAGCTGCCAACTGACATGACATGGACTTTAACTGTAAATTTGGAAATAGTAGGTCTTTAACCTCCAGTGCAGGTACAGTCTCTTGAAGAAAGCTGGTATTTTGAACATGCCACTGTTTTCTTTTCTCTAGGTGTGTCACTCACAGCATTTGTTGTGCTGTTATTTTTTTAGGTAAAACTTACTTTCCATCATTGGAATGGACTGCAAATATGAACAGAAACAAAACAGGCCTGGTGTTATCAAAAGGCAATTTATGGCAGCTAGCAGCTCTCTGGGCAATGACTAACAGAGTTGCATCTCGTGTTTCAATTTTGCCCCTAGAGTCTGTGAAACGCCCATGATGTAAAATGGGTGTCAAAAGAAACTTGGCATTTGGCAGCATAAGTCCATAAAGCAGCCTGAAAACAAATAAATAATGTATTCACCATTAACATATCATCATACACCCATTTGTCTCATAGGAGGAGATCCGGTTTATTGGTTACTTCATAATGTGGGAACACAGATACTTGAGTTCTGAGCAAAATCACCTAGCAAAACAAATGTGTGTTTTGTGACCTCAGGGGTACACCTTCATCGCATGTGCCTCATTTCCCATATCCCATCAAAATTGTAAACTCTTAAAAATAGTTAAAAATCATTTGTAATTCCCCATATACAAGGTGGATATATATTTTTCATGATTGCCAGAATCCTCAAGGGATGTATTTGGTGCTGCTTGAGTTGTTCCTGGAAACTGTACACTCATCTCTGTGGGGAAAGGTTGCACCTGACAGGTTCCACAGGGTGTGGCACTGTTGCCCAATGCAGGAAGTGGCTGCTGAGGTAGGAACGTTGCATCAGATGAGAAACTCAACACCCTGCCTTGGGGGTAGAGGATAAGAAAGCAATTAGGGCTGAGCTGTTCCTTGAAATATCTTAATGTTTTGGGATTTTGAAATTCTCGTTGAGATCATACTCAAAGTATGTTGAACAACTTGCTGCGGGGTGAAGGGTGGTAGTCATCTCACGTATATATATGTCCCAGGCTCAGACAAGAAGGCAACGCTCAGAGGGACTCTTGCATTATTTCACTTCTTGCAACCGGTGCTAGAGACGACCATGTCAGCCAAGGGAGGATGCAAGGAACCTCAGCAGCCCCAGTGCCAAGAGACCCAGGTCCAGGCCAAGTGCCAAGAACGTGAGTAACAATATTATCAATAATGTCGACAGAGTAAAATCGCTCTTTGCACTTAAATGATTGCTATTTACAACAAAGCCCATGTGTGCCCACTTTATCGACTTTTCAAGGATGAAGGGCTGAGTGGGTGTTGCATGTATTCAAACGTGTGATATACAGGTTACAAAGAGCTCTTTACAGTGAGTGTTCAACCCACTGATATATCTCACTGATTGTCTTACTTATTGACTTATTGTTCATGTGGTCCAACAATATGATTTGTTCCGATGGGTAAACAAATTATATTTCCTCAATGAAAAATAGTCCATGTTCACTTTGATCTTTTGTGTACATGAACTCTTCACAGTGCTATTCTAATGCAACCCCTATCATATCATTTCACCCAGCTTTTACAGTTATCACCATATGTAATAGTGGGCCTCATCACGAGTCTGGCGGTAACCCTTAAATGCGGCAGTAGCGCTATTACTGCCGCATTTAAGGGTCCGCCAGATCATAGCTTTGGCAGATTTCCCCCCAGCTCTGAGCTGGGGGGAAATCTGCAGCAAAACTGCTTATTTTTGGCGCGATTACCGCCGGCGGGAAATCCACCTGTGGTAATAGCGTGAATTTTCCCCATTGGGCCCAATGGGGCATGAGGAATTCCTGAATGGGCCCAATGGGGAATGGGCAATAACCCTTCTGCCAAACTCGTGATCCAGCCCTAATAGCGCCGGGGGGTTTGGCGGTAGGGCTATTAGCGCTAGGGCGGTAGGGCTATTAGCTCTGAGCTGGGGGGAAAAGCGCAAACTTTCCAGGAATTCCCGAATGGGCCCAATGGGGAATGGGCAATAACCCTTCCGCCCAATGTCTAAATCCTGATTAACTATACTTACTTATACAGCATAACACACTATTAGACTTGGCAGATCGGCACAACACCCCAGATGGCCAGAATACTTTAACACAAAAAAGACTTTAGTATGTCAGAGGGGAGTAGATTACCTCTGTGGTAGTATGGCCCATTTACCTCAGTCCAACACAGCACAATTGCATACATGAGAAATACAATACATTGGGCCTCATCACGAGATTGGCGGTAACCCTTAAATGTGGCGGTAGTGCTATTACCGCCGCATTTAAGGGTCCACCAGATCATGGCTTTGGTGGATTTCTGAGCTGGGGGGAAATCTGCGGCAAAATTGCCGATTTTCGGTGCGATTACCGCCGGCGGGAAATCCACCGGCGGTAATAGTGCAAACTTTCCAGGAATTCCCAAATGGGCCCAATGGGGAATGGGCAATAACCCTTCCGCCAAACCCGTGATCCGGTGCTAATAGAGCTGGGGGGTTTGGCGGTAGGGCTATTAGCGCCGGCGCTAATAGCGTCGGCTTTTTCCGCCCAACTCGTGATGAGGCCAATGGAGACAAATGCCCAGCAGGGGGAACTGAGAATTCTTTGTGATTAAAAACAGCAGTGGTCCCAACTCTCTTGCAAAGTTATGCATTTATTTATTTTTGTTCCATTGACACAAATATATCTAAAGTACAAGTCAGTAAAAATTAACATGAGCCACTACTTAGTATTGCACTACCCCCTAGCTGCCCCCCTGCGCTTTCCCTTTCCCCCCTCCACTGCACTTGCGAGATCTTAATGTCACCTGCCCTAGTAAGATTGTTGTATCTGTCTTCCCTCTGTTCACCCTCCCTTGCCTCGTTGCGCTTTGAAACACTAGTGTATAGGCGCCTTATAAATGCCATATCATATCACATCATACTTTGCAGCATAGTTGGAGAATTTTACAAAGAGTGCTCGTGCAGGGACTCGACAACACATTTTTTGAGTGCAAACGAACAGTAAAGGGAAGTATGCAAAAAACTATGTCCAAATGTCTGTCAACGTGTATATGTCAAACCCAATGTTTGCTTCTTGGTGCTAGAGCAACGGTCTGCAACCTGCAGCTCCCCAGCTTCAGCCCTAGCCAGCTTAGTCAATGGTGAGTGATCATGGGAGTCATAGCCCAACATATCTGGGGAGCCACAGGGCGCAGACCCATGCTCTAGAGACTGCAAAAGGGAAACACAGCTTCTTTATTGTATTTGGGTGCAAGGACCTTGGTCCCAAGAAGGGTGCACAATGCAGTTAAGGACCCTCTATCAGGTCCCATAACTCAAGGCCTGGTCATAAGGGAAAGCCACGGATTAATTGTGTGTAGAAGGCTGTGCAAGAAGTGAAAACCCTATCAAATTTGCATTGACTTTGTGGGCTTATTAGTGCCAACCAATACACAGGCTCCCAAATGAAGGGGAGGTTAGTGCAGTTGGATTGGCTTGAGTAAATCACCAAATGGTAATGCGCCCCACCCAGGGAGTTATTTCTTAAATAATAATAGTATTGTTTTCTAATATAGCACTACTTGCAGATCCCTCCAACCTCTACGCTCTGTAATAACAGGTGTTATCATTTCTCCATTTTTAATGGTACTTGGTTAATTGACCCTGGAAGGATGAAAGGCTAAGGGCCTCATTACAACCTTGGTGCTAAGTGCACCAACTTTACCACCATGGTGTAAACTCCGTTTACACCATGGTGGATGGCGGATTTACCACCCCATTCCAAGGTGAGTGGGGCGGTAAATCCCCATTTCCCATTTTCCCTTCCCCATTCCCATTTTTGCCCCATAGGGCATAATGGGAGTGGGGAAGGCGCTAATTACGCCGCCGTAAATTACGGCGGCGTAATTAGCACCATGGCAGGTTAGCGCCATGGATTTTAACGCCTGCTAAAAGCAGGCGTTAAAATCAGAATCAGGCGTTAAGGGTTAACGGTGGCGTTAACCCTTAACGCCTGAGTTGTAATGAGGCCCTAAGTCTTGCTTGCATTTTCAACCTCATTAAGTGCAGGCCGCACTCATGTCAAAGATCAACATTTTACTCGTGAGCTGTCCACCCTTAGAATCTAATCTGAACATCATTTCAGTTGTGGGCTGTGACCAATGCCATGACCATCCAAAAGGATGCCTTCTGTTTGCCCACCTACGAGCCTTGTGGTGGGAACTTCAGACTTCTTCTCTGTACTTCTTGGATTACACAGTTGCATGCACCCTTCCTCACACCATGATGCCCTTGCCATGTGGGTGAAAGCAGACTGCTAACCTGCACTAAGAGTAATATTCAGCCACCACTGATGGTCCATCTTGTTTTGTGATTGTCCGCCTATTGCTGTTAAAAATGTTTCCAGTATATGTGATGTATTAGGAACACCTTGATTTCCAAGCAGATGTGTCGGTGCAAATTATTTTAACCTTAATAATCTGCTTTTTTTTAGCCTGTAAACCGGTGCGGCAGTGCCAGGACCAGACTGCTCAATGTATCCCAGGTGAGAGATTAAATCAGCAAAACAATCTCCTGTTCTCACCCCCTCTGCCCTCTCATCACTGAATGGACTGTGGTGCATATCCAAGGCATACTCAGCACCTGCCATCCTACCCCCAATCGCAGACGCATCTCCACCCATAAAAACTAGAACGGCAGACACGCTGTGTAAATCATCCTGGCTGGAATTTAAGCAATACAATGCCCCTCGTGTGTTTATCCTAGATCCTTCCACACTTAAACATAACATCACATTAAATGAGAACCCACCAAGCTTATGGTAACGACTCAAAGGAAATTCTTGAGCAGGTTATGTTCCTACACACAGTGTGACTTCATTGCAGGAGAGTGCAGCATTGCATTGGCCTCTTGGGTCTCTGGTGGTGTCATGCATTCCACTTACGGGTCTTATCCGCCACATGTATTGCTGGTCAATACAGTCATATGGAAAATGGGCACTGAGTGGCCACACACAACATAACACTGTTGCATGGCCCTATCAGCAGCGGGGTCCATTTCCACGAAGGGCTCAGAATGACATAGTCACTCAGACCCTTAGGTGAACTATATCCCCATTGTTGATATTTACTCATCTACAAGTGTATATATGCTATAAAACCCAACCACCACCTCTTCTCACTTGTTCTTTCTGCTTACCATGCTCGGTAGCTGTATGCTGACCAAACACACCCTTTAAGAGAGATGTGTTTTTTACAATAGAAAACTATTAGCAACCTGTGAGTCCAATAATATGGCTTCATGCAGCATAATGTATATCCTGTGCATGCTGCTACCAGCCCACGTTAGCGAATAACTTACTAAGATTATATTTGCAAAAATGAATGGAACATGGCTTCCAACAAATTACTGTTACTATGTAAATTACGAGAAATATTTCAGCCACCTGTAGATAAATATGCATATTGTGTTGCTTACCTATGAAATAACAGACTGCTATGCCGGCACCTCTCAGCTGCCCCTTTCTGTCCACCTGCTTGAAAATGTTAGTTGATATCTCTTCTTTTGTAAGATGTGTATATTCATGCATGAGCAGGGATCCAACCAACATCACAGCACGCTGTGACCTGCAGAAACAAATACACTCAAACAAAACCATCTGTGACCCAGTGAAAATATAACATCTCATAATCTTATAAAAAAAAGAAATATAGTTGAGAATAGAAACTCTTTATTGTTTGAAAAGGGACTTCTTGATGTTCACGTATCTGCCTGCCACCCAAGGGTCTCTTCAGCGGGCATGCACTCACTCAACCAGCAAAAGGCTGAACTTTACATTTAATATCATTTCCTTTCTTTCATTTCACACTAACTAACCTTGCTCTAAGCAAGCCTTCTCAGCCCTGGAAGCACCTGGAGATAACATCCCCTGCCAAAGATCAAAAAGGGGGCCATGTAGTAGGGAAGCCTATGTCTCAATCCCAGAATTTCAGGAGGTAGTGTTTTCACAATTACACTATACTGGCCTTCCTCCTGGAAACATACTGCAAGGTATGATCATTGCATTGAGTGGAGGGGCCATCATGTTCCACAGCATGCAAATACCTGCATATCTATGGCCTGGCATTTTTAGAACTGTCTCCTTTTACCGGTGAAAATAAACCGCAAATAATACGAGATTGTAGTTAAAAAAGCTTATGAAGCCGTGAAACCTAAACAACACCAAACATCTAGAACAGCATTTTAAGGCGTTCCACTCTAGTACAGACCTGAAACTCTGGATGTTAAAAAAGTGCTTAAAAGGCTTGGTGGAAATGTCCACTCTGGCAGAAAATGACCCTAAAAAAGGGCATTCTTTGTGTTCACAGCATCAGGAAAATCGGCTCAACTTTCGGCTCCTAAATTGTGGTATTCAAGACCTTTTGATGTGCAGTCTTCTTCTACTATTTATTTATTTAAAACACGTCCAAAACAGTATTTGTCTCTCTGACCCAAGAATGCTCTGCTGGATTTTCTCTTTTTAAAGCATTGCTGTACTTATTGGTGTTAGCTTCATTTGCTCTTCCATTTATATTGTACTGTTGTTCATGTTTGAAAGGTGCATTGGATAAAGGTGTTCTATAAGTACTGTGCATAAATTAATAAATGCCAATGAGCTAAATAAGATATAAGGCGCTAAATCTCTTACTAGAACAGAACAGGCGAATGTCACAAAAACCCATGTTTTTAGTAACTGCTCTGTGGAACCTTTCAATATCTTCTTTAAATTGAGAAATGTTCCAACCTTTCTTCATGCACACAATTGTAATCAGAAAACATAATTTCCTATTGAAAACACCATTTACATACATGTATCCACTTGCTGCAACACAGTCAACCATTCGAGAGTGTGGCAATGGACTGAAGGAGTGTGTGGGTTTTGACATCAGTGAAGTGTGTGTGCATATACCTAACAAGACAGTGCAGTGTGCTGTCCAATTTGGAAAGCAAAACCCTTCATGGTCTCACATACTACAGCAATGGATCAAATAATTGATGAATTTTCTGTGTGCCCACGCAAACTACTGACATCTTAAACACTGAACACAGTATTTTTACTATTGTATTTTGAGCATTGAAATATTTTGATTTCCCCAACAAAGTGTGTTACATTTTGTTCTATTGTGATCTGTGCACGGAAATGTTATGTTATTTGATATTTATACTGTGCCCATCACCTAGTGATCTTACGCACCTGACCTTGTTGTACAGGAGGCGTATTGTGACCTTGCCAGCTTGTTACCAGACCATGGTCCTTCGATATGAAATGAGGAGGGTTGAGGGGAAGGGAAGCTGATAGGACATGGGGATTAGCCAGTAGACAAATGATTCACAAGATGAGGAGGAGAGATCATGTTTGCGCAGCTGGGATGCGTGTTTCTGAACTGTGATTAGCTATTGTTAGGCTTTACAGAAAATGCCAGGCAAGTGCAGCTCGCTTTAATAACAAGGCTGAACTGTGATGGCAGTATCTAGACCAGACAGTGCTTGGCACGAGATATGATTGGTTTGTGATTGAGTGATGGACTGAGATGTGCTCAAGCAGAAAGCAAAATCAGATTTAGTAAAATGAATCAGTGATGAGAATTAATGTTGAAGTGGGTCTGGATCAAGAAACTGCATTTATAATTGCAAAGACATAAGATCATACTTTTGCTTCCTCGGTACATCTATATCTCCCAGCTGCCACCAACTCTTTGATAACACTATTCTTCTCATTCTTGCCACACAGAGCCTTGCCCACCTCCATGTCAAGACCAGCAGTCAGTAAAAGGAGTTAAGAAGTGTTAATTGCACTTGGGAAGGACCAGTTCTCTTGCATTCTGCCTCAGGAAGAAGAATCCCCAATTCTACAAGTTGTGATGAAAACCAGAAAAGTTCTTCATTATTAAATATTGCACTTCTTATTTCAGAAGAGATAAAACCTGATGACTGGGGTCACTCCTGTAATACAGGGGCACTGCTGCATTAGATATGAACCTGTTGTCTTACCTATAATAAATGCACCCTGAAATCTAAAGAACCTGGTGTCTGTCACTCTGCTTCATTCCTATCAATAGCTGCAAAACTGAGGAAATGATTGGAAAAGACTCAGTGGGGCCTGTGAGGTCCCCCCTTATCTCTATAGAGAAGCAAGATGTGGTAAAAGACTATCATCAAAAATATAATGAAATATGTCTACAAATAAAAAACTCTCCCCCCGCAGCGAGAGTACTGTAGCAAAGATGCACATGCCAAGTGTAGAACACACAACCTGAGATGTGCAATAATAATTATAATATTTAATAATAGGACCAATTTTAATGATAGAAACTATACTATTAACATCAATAATAATGATGAATATGATTCGGTTTATCAGTATTAATACCATTATTCCTGTTGCAAAGGTATTTGATGGATTGTTTGCAAGGTTATTGGGTTTGGACCAAAAACACATACATAAGCAAATATGATTACACAGGAGACAAAGAAGAGTATGTAGAGGGAGGTCTCAATACACACACACACACACCTCTATGCACAGTGTGTAGTCAATATGTACAATCCATAGGTGGCGGTGCAGAGTGTACAGGGGAAGACAAAGGCTGGGACACAAGCCCCTAGTGGGGAAGGGAGTTGTAGTTTGAGGGCACACATGAATGCACAGATGCTGGTTATACTGTTTATTTCTAGGTTAGGGTGTACCAGCGGTAGTGGGGTGAAGAAAATGTAGAAGAAAAAGTCAGTAGATGCACAGGGTGGGCAAGAGACAGAGATAATGAGAAGGGTGCTAGAGTCTAGAGCAAGATTAGTGACATATCACAAAATGCAGGTAGCCAAATAAGAGAGGTAAAACCATGAACTGATTTAAAGAGAAGGAGACGTTTGAAGAGGGACAATTGTTGCACAGTGATCCATAAAGCATGAAAGCGGGAGGAGGGGGAGGTTGGTAGCAGCTGAGCATTGTATGTTGTGCATAGTGTTCGTTGCAAAGCTTAGAATTTCGTTGAGGAGGGTAAAATAGTAGAGAGGGAGGCCCATAAGGGGGCACAATAGTATGCACTGTGACTGAGTACTAGGGTGGAGGATGAGAGGACAGATTTTGTAGAGGTTACGCTGGTTGAGTCTGGCTGCATTAGCGAAAGAGGTGAAACATTGCTTGAGTTTAAGGTCACTGTCAAAGAGGAGCCCCAACGTGTGAGCACTGCGAGCAGTGAAGGAAGAGAGGTTAAAAGGAGGTTTGAGGAATTAAAATGGGTGAGAGTAAGAGGGAAGGGGCATTTGGGGCATATGGGTTTAAAAGTTCAATTCTTGGAGGAGTTAAGCGTGAGGCTGCATAGGGCCATAAATTGACGGATGGCTGGAAGACAATTGGAGATCCTTGAAGAGGAGTTAGAGATGAAGGAAGCTAAGCAGGACAAGAATCTGCAAATAGGTGGTACAGGTATTTGAAGGAAGAGTGACAAGGCGAAGAAGGTAAAGAGTAGCGGCACAGGGGCAAAGCCGTGTGGTGCTCACAATATGGGAGGTGTTGAAATGGATATCTCCCCGTTTCAAGAGATGGACTAACAATGCTAAGAGTGGCTGGATGCCAACCACATGAGATGAGTGAAGGGTACTAGATTCTGAGGATCGAAAGGGTAAGGAGAGAGGATTGGTAAACAGTGTTGAAGGCTGCCGAAAGGTCAGGAATAATACGGTTTGATGTAGGTTTGAAGGTGTGGGCAGTATTGAGAAAGTTCTAGTAGTGGGTCAATGCAATATCTGTGGAGTGACAGCAATGGAGTCCAGACTGAACAGGGTCAGAACATCTAAGTGTCTGGAGATCTGTTGAAGAACATGTACTTCAAGAATTTAGAATATTGGGGGAGAAGAGAGACACACTGATCAATGGCAGGTTGTTTAATCACTCAAGGGCTTCTTGAGGATGACTTTAATTATGGATTTTTAAGCAGGCTGGGAAGATCCTAGTTGAGAAGGAGTGTTTGCAAAGGGAAGACAGATGGGAGAAGGATAGGGGTGCAAGGTCTTTGACAATCTGTGAATCAAAAGGATCTACAGGAGTATATGACATGTTTACTTAATGGAAAATGTGAGGCAATTCAGTATGAAAGGTTGGTGATATGGAACCAATGGGGCATGGCATAGAAATTGAAGGGTGAAGCTGGGGACAAGGGGGAGTAGTAAGTGTGTCATGAATCTTTGATTGCTTAAAGGAGGAATAAAGGGAAATAGCTTCACTGAGAAGGAAACAATAGATAGATTAAGGGCAGTTAGGGCATGTGAGATGTACAGCAGGGAATATTTTGAGGGGATGCGAGTGGACATTAGAGATTGGATTAGAAGTGTAGTGCAAGCATCGAGTGCTTCATTGTAGCAGAGCAGGAGTCGAAGGGAGCAGGATTTACACCTTCACCACAGTTTTTAGGGGGTGATTCATGGGGTGAAGCAGTTCTGGGTCATGGACTGGATGGAGTAATTGTACATTGAGGGTAGTATTGTTCAAAGGGAGACCTAAGAGTCAAGTAGAATTGATGGAAGCCCTGGTCAATGGTGCTAGGGTTAGAAGAGAGCATATAACATCCATCAGATAGAGCACGAGCGAGTCATGTTAAACTCGAGTGTAGGTATTTAAGGGGTAGGAGGAAACGAAAAGGGAATCCAGTGTGAAAAAAGATGTTGAAATGTAGGAGACAATGGTCAGAAAATGAGGTGTCAATAGTGAAGTTTTATAAGGGAAGGAAGGAACTAGGAAAGATTATGTCAATGAACTTGCCTTGAAAATTGGTTGGCAAATTATGGGAGTATGCCAGTGAGTAGTCAGAGAGGATAAAGTCCAATTCCGGTTGTGGGTACTTTGAGGAATCTGTGAAGTCATAACTGATACCCCGGCAAAGATCTCCTCATCACATAGGGCATGGTACGGTGGCCGCTACCTAATCCTGACCCTGGGGCTGGTATTATGAGGGATGATTACATAGGAGGAGATGTCTGTTCCGGAGAGGTGGTGACCCCATCAGGAGAGACACTGTATTCTTCCCTTACTAGAGAAAAAGACCTCATAAATTCTAAGTCTTTGATGGATTGTTCTCACCATGAAAATCCCTCTCATTGTCAAAGCCAGAAAACCGTTCCTGAAAAACAGTCTAGCCAATATGCCATTCATACCCTCACACACATAACACAAACCTATTGTAGCATAAATGATGAGAAAAGAAGTTATATATATAACAAGGGGTTTATTAGTATATTTAAGTATTATGAATATATATTAAAAGGGGATATAAAATGAGTCTCTGAAGGGAGATGCTTCAGTCACTTCAACTGTCTCTTCAGTGTCCTCCTCACCCTTCCACATTCTCCTTCCTGAATCACCCAGTGTAGCAGCAGATGTTACCATGCTACACATCCCTCTTCTTTCGAGACAAGTCTTTACTCTCCATAGTCCGTTAAGTACTTCGGTCTTTGGTATTTTCTCCCAAACCTTGACACCGACGTTTGTATCACAGTTGGTGCATATATAGAATTTACTGGTAAGAAAACTTCTCGGTTCCCTCTACTTTCACCAACATCAATTTTGTCCATACTCTCACCATTAGCTTTACCATTCATTCCCATAACTCTTCCATTGTTCCATACCCTTCCATCACTTGTTCTTACAGCATGTTTAAACACTTCAATAACTTGGATCGGATTAGGCCACTTAATGCCTTTCACTCTCAAAGCTTCCGGAAGCTTTACTCTCACAAAACAACCTACTTCCAGTGTCTCGTTACACCTAAATCTTTTCTTGTCTTGCTATGCTTTATTCCTATTTTGTCTCTGTCTAATTATATCTACAGCATTACTGGTTATTACTCCCATATTTAGAACTTCAGTCATCCATCCAGGACAAAACTTAGTGGTTGCTTTTCTACCTCTGCTCAATTCAAATGGTGATATACCTGTATAACTGTCCGGAGTAAACCTGTGTGCCATAATGACATTTCTAACTGCTTCTTTCCAGCTCATTCTATTGGCCCATGCCCATCTAATGGCATATTTGAGAATCCTGCTATATCTTTCTACTACACCATTAGTCTGTGGGTGATAAACCACACTAGTTACATGCTTAATTGATTTCTTTTTCAAATAGTCTCCCATCTCTCTGGACACAAATTGGGGCCCATTGTCTGATAAAATAACTCCAGGATATCCTTCCCGACCACATACCACTTCCATGAAATTGATAATAATTTTAGTTGTGACACTCTGCATCATTTTCACTTCTGCCCACCTTGTTAATATATCAATCATTACCACACAAAATGTTTGACTTCCTTCACTCCATACCGGACCCATTATATCAATCCCTACTTTCATCCATGGTCTATTTGGTACATCAGTCATAACCATGGGGTACTCATTACTCACACAACTCTTGTCAGACTTATTACAATAGATACAGTCTCTTATGCTCCTCTCGATTTCTGCATCACATCCCGGCCACCAGTATGTATTCCTTATTCTACTCTTGGTTTTGGAAATGCCTTGGTGGCCTTCATGTCCCAGTTCAATTATTTTCTTCCTGATGTCTTCTGCTGGAATTAGTCTGTCTCCTCTAAGTAAATATCCATCTTGTACACTCAACTCATCTCTGACACTCCATAATCCTTGTACTTCTGCCTCTTTGATTTTATTGATATGAACATGTTTACTGTTGATATTTTCCATCATACACTTTATTTTTATGTCTTTATTCATGCCTTCCAACCATTCTTCTTTGGCAATAGCTGTGTCCTGCAAAATACATATCATTTCTTGTTGACTTTCTTCACCTTCACTCTCACCTTCCTCTTGAACATTCGTAAGGCTAGATAAACAGTCTGCAGCATAATTCCTTACTCCTGGAATATATTTAACCACTACATTGAATTCTGGCATTCTATGAACCCATCTCCTTATTCTTGCTGACACTTTATCCAGTCCTTTATTCATGAATAGTTCTACAAGTGGTTTGTGATCCGTGTGTATCTCAAATTGTGTTCCCCACAAAAAGCTCCTGAATTTGTTTACAGCCCATACAATAGTTAAAGCCTCCTTTTCAATAGTTGCATATGACTTTTCTGCTCCTTTTAACAACCGTGAAGCAAACGCAATTATTTTCTCCTCTCCATAATGCAGCTGTGCTAACACTGCCCCTAGACCTACGTTGCTGGCGTCCGTTGTAATCATTTTACGTTGTCCTCTTACATAGTTCTTCACTGCTGGCGCAGTTGTCAAAGCATTCTTTATATAATTGAATTCTCTTTCACAATTTTCATTCCATTCATATTTCACATTCATCTTGGTGAGAATCCCTCAGTATGGCAGTGTGATCAGAAAATTTCCTAACATATTTGGAATAATATTCAGCCATTCCTAGAAATGTTCTCAATTGTTCTTTATTGCTGGGGGTTGCCATAGTATTGATTGCAGACATCAAATCTGGTTTAGGTGCAAACCCTTTCTCTGATATAACATGCCCTAGATATTCAATTTGTTTCCTATGTATTTTTGACTTTTCCTTGCTTAATGTCATACCCATTTTGTGCAATTTCCTCAATGCTTTTTCCAGTCTGCTATCATTCTCAGATTGATCATTGGCATATATAAGAATGTCATCCTGAAAGAAGACTATACCTTCATCACCATCAAAGATGTGATGCATGGTCTTCTGAAACACAGAAGCTGCTGATATAAGACCAAATGGCATTCTCCTATATTGATACAAACCCTCCGGGGTTATAAACGCCGTCAAATGCCTTGAGTCCTTATGCAACATAATTTGGTGATATGCCGAAGTAAGATCTAGGGTCGAGAACACTCTTGCTGACCCCATTGTTGATAGTAACTCTTGAATGTTAGGTAGTGGGTGTCTTTCAGGAATGATACATTTGTCCAATTCTCTAAGGTCGATACACACTCTAACTTTTCCTGAGCTCTTCCTCACTACTACCAATGGTGACACCCATTCTGCAGCATCAATTCTTTCAATTATGCCTTGCTCCTCTAGTTTCTTCAGTTCTTTTTTATTTTAACTTCTTCTCTCATGGCTATAGGCACGTTCCTCAATTTCTGTGCAACTGGTTTACAATTTTCCTTGAATTGTATTCTGTGTGTAATACCTTTCACACAACCTATTCCTTCCTTGAACAATTCCTTCCTAATTGTCTCTGCAGTCAATTCATTTGATTCAATCACATAAATAGATTCTTCCGCACTGGCATCTAATCTAACCATAAGCCCTGCCTGGTGCCTCCAGCTTAGTAAAGGTGACGCTCCCTTTTTCCATACGTACACCTTCCCATTGGCGATTCTATCCTTGAAGGCCCACTTCGCTTCAAACCATCCAATAATGTCTATTTTCACGCCACCATAAGCACTAGGATTAATATCCGATTCATTTAGCCATTTCGGACCAATCTTTTTCCATATTGCTTCCGGTAATAGCATGTATTTCGCTCCTGAATCCGTCATCATTTTTACTGGAGAGTCATTTATCATGATGATGGTCTTGGGACTTTCCAGTTCTGTATTATTTGCAGTATCGCTGACAACAAAAACATATTCTTCCTCTTCATATTCTTCTGCACCTCCAATCCAATTCATGTTTCCTTTATCTATCCTACAACATTTGGCCAGATGACCCCTTCCATTGCAGTTTTTGCAGATGATGTGGATAGCTGGACATTCAGGACTGTTAGCCCAGTGCATGGGACTGTCACACCTAAAGCACGTCCTGATCCTTCCTCTGCCTCTTTGAATCAATTGAGGCCGACGATTACTTACAAAGCACCCGCTGTTGTATCCTCCATATCCACGTCCAAATCCTCAACTTTTCACATCACTACTGTGTTTGTATGTACTTTGCATCTTAGGTTCCTCTCTCCATTTCATCAAAGAGCTTTGATTGTTCCCATGACTGTTACCATTATCAACTCTTGCCGTTTGAATTGCATTGATAGGATTTTCTGGTTTCAGAGTGGTACTTTTCACCCTATCCTCTAAAGTCTTTACACAATTTTCCATATGTTCAACTTCCTTAGCAATACGTAGTACTACATCCAAATCAGGGTCATCTTCAGCCCATAGTCTTTCTCTAATCTTGGCGCTATTACACTCTAGCATGAATTGATCTCTGAGCCTTTCATCCAATTGCGGTCCGAACTTGCAATTCTTTGCTAGTTTCCTTAAAACGGTTATAAATTGTTCCACGCTTTCCCCACTTTCTTGCGATCTCTTACCAAATTTATATCTTTCCAGAATTGTGCTCAACTTCTTTTCGTAATGTTTATTCAATTTGGCAATGCATTTCTCATATTCATTCATATCCCCTTCATCTGGTAGATTCGGCAAGTCTTCATACTTTTCTTGTCCTGCTGGTCGCAAGCAAAGAAGTAACAGTGACTTCTTTCTTTCCACACTGTAGTTCGTTCCACAGACCACCGAAGCATAATGCTCAAATGACTTTAGTCATCTCTTCCATGGTAAGTTCGGTTCTCCAGCTTCAAGCAAAAACATGGCCGGTGGTGGAACTGTGTGCATTGTCATGTTTCTGGCAACAGGTTGATCACCTGCCCCTCTGTTGTCTATGATTGCTGCAGACACACTTGTATTGACAATGGATAGTTCCTCTTTACTAAGCACAAAACACTTCCTTATGTGGTATGATGTATTGCCTGTTCAATATCTCTGTCTTGGTAAATTTCACTATATATTCCGTTGTTCAATTATTATCATTTATTTGTATTTCTTTTTATAAAGTGCAGGTACTGGGACGAGTAGGAGTAGGAGCAGATCACTCGATCTTCATTTACTATCCTTACTCTTTTTTTTTTTACACCACGTGCGATCACATGCACGGCTGTTCACTGCAATCTTTCACTGGTGAGGCACATATGCGTAATTAGCTTTATTTAAAAGACGGTTTCCAGATGCTATTACAGCGACCGTCGTAACCGCAATGGCTTTGTTTTGCCATTGTCACGGTTACCTGACCAAAATGGCCACACGTACGCAATGCGCGTCACGGCGTTGCGGGTCCTTTCCTTTAAAGCAATCAGCTTTCCTTTGCACTGCGAGCTCGCGACCAGCTCGGGACAGTCTTTATATTCAATGCGCGGCTTGAGGGGCTCACGCGTATTACAAACGGAAGCCGCAAGTTACCAAGAGAGCATTCCTATAAATATGGCTGTTGCTCGTTTCTACCGTAAACTTGCTTAGTCCTTATTAATCATGGATGCAGACAGGGTTCTTTCTCGCTCACCTGTAATCTTTGATTCCTTCACTTTGATCTGGTAAACAGTCGGTTGAAGGACTTCCTCGTCGCCAAGTGTAGCATAAATGATGAGAAAAGAAGTTATATATATAACAAGGGGTTTATTAGTATATTTAAGTATTATGAATATATATTAAAAGGGGATATAAAAGGAGTCTCTGAAGGGAGATGCTTCAGTCTCCCCAACCGTCTCTTCAGTGTCCTCCTCACCCTTCCACATTCTCCTTCCAGAATCCCTGTAGGTTCCACACCAGTGTAGCAGCAGATGTTACCATGCTACACCTATCATCTCCTGTTTCTAATGTTTTCTTAAGTAAAAGCTCTGAAAAATATCACTGTAAAAATCTTAGAAATTCTGTGAACTCCAACTCCCATGAAGCCTCAAGTAGTGAGACGAGGAAGAGGAGTGAAGAGTTGATGCAGATTGAAGAAAACTCAAATTTGAATTTGCAGACTACTTGTTTTGAAAGATCACAAGTGTGCGGGACATTTAAAAATACTGTCCGCACTCGAACTGCAGAGAGAGTAGGATAAAGAAGTGTTATGAGAAAGGACTGTACCAGAGAAGATCAAGAAGGCAGATAATGCCCGAAGGCAGCTCGCTACTTACAGGCGTGGCGTGAGACCGGGAGAGACACTGCAGGTACAGCGGGAGGACCGTCAGAACACTGGCAGCAGCCAGGGACGCAGTGACCTGGAAGCTGCAGGGAGATCTGGAGGAAGGTCTGCAGAGTGACAGAGACTGTATTGAAGAGGAAGCTTCATCGCGATGATGTGCCACAGGGCGTGAACGCGACAAAACACTGGTGAGTCCACCCAGAGCCATAGTGGACCCCAGTGCATACCGACAGGAATGTAAGCAAACAAAACAAATTCAAATATTTGAATACCGAACAAATGAAGTACAAAAGCAGAACTTGAACAAGTCTCAATATATGGGATGTCAATATGGGGAAAGCTGGAACAAGTTATACCTCACACTAATAGAAAGACAGTGAAGTGATACAACTATGTTGTTTTAAAAGACATTGAATCGGAAAAGAAGTCCTGGTGAAAGGAACACATCAGGCATTGAACATTGGGACAGGGGGGGAGATACCTAGCAGGGAATTATACCAGGGGATCTGCATGACCCAAAAAAGGGATTCCTGGCAGGAGAGTATACCAGGTAATCCACACAAAGTGTGTAGCAAGATACCTGGCAGGAAGATATACAAGGGAATACTTTCAGGAGCGCACTCATTGCCAGTTCCAAATTGCATTGCATCAAGGGAAATGTATGTAATATGTAATATGGAATTTGTATGTCTGTATATGGGGCAACAGATTCCAGCATATCCTTTTCTACAGAAATGACTGTTGTATGCTATTTACCAGGCCAATTAATCTTGGGTGTAGAGAGGGTATTAAACATGTTTAGTCGTTATCTTGCCCTACAAGAAAAGTGATGTTCATGTCCATTAAAATAGACATGATAGTCTGCATCTGCTTGCCATTATTTGAAGGCTTGAATCATTTCAGGGTAATGCAGCTCATTTTAGGATACTAACAGGGGCACCAGCTCATTATAAGCATGTGCTGTTATCCATAGGAAGATGCAAGCTGAGCCCAACGTTCAGTTTGGGTTATAGTTCAGTTTGATATTATCCTTCCTGACCCACCTGCCAGACTAGACACGAACCTTAGAACAGCTGTTCGTATGCTTAACCTGAAGTTCCTAATGCCCGAAAACGTCTCCCCATTACTGCAAGAGAAGTGGGGCGCTTTAGAAGATTATGAAAATGTGGATGACCTGGCACTACATATTACAAATTCCCATACTGATGTCACCAATCAGTTTGCATAGTTAAAAATCTGACACATTAAACGTGAAGCCATCCAGAAATCTTGGTTTAATGAAGACATTATTCTTATTAGGCAGATATAACATTAGCCAATTATAAAAACTTGGTAAAAAAATACAAGGAGGCCATTACCAAGGCCAAATCCGATGCATACAATAATAGGATTCGAAATGCCAAGTCGAGTTCAAAGGAACTTTTTTCTATCTTGCGTGACTTCAAGAGTAAACCTTCTTCCTCACCAGCACCAGTGAAAGCTAAGGACTGGTGTCAGTCTATTCATGACGCATTTAATAACAAGGTCATCCTGCACCAAACCAATATTCAAAGGGCAAGGGACACTTGTCCTGTTCGAGGCAGCCGACAAAGAAGCGGTCCCTACTTCATCTGTGCCTCCTGCTTTTGCTTTCACCCTGTGTTCTGAATCTTTCATTGCACAAACTATCTGAGGTATGAAACCAACTTCGTGTCAGGATGATGTTTGCCCATCCAGTCTTTTTATAAAATGCCTGGACGTCCTCTGCCCAGGGGTTACCAGGTTCATCAATTTCATCATTTGTAGCGGGTAGTGTTCCATTTTTTCTCAAGGAGGCGTGGGTTACCTCCCTCTTAAAAAAAGGAGTCTCTTGACCCATTAGTACCAGACAATTACCACCCTATTACCAAAGTGCCATTTCTGCTAAAGATTCTGGATAAGGTTGCTCATTTGCAATTCCAGAACTTTGTAGAGGATATTCTATATATCAATAATATTCTCTTGCCCCACCAGTCTGGCATTAGGAAGGGTTTCCGTACCGAAACCGCTATGCTTGATCTCAAGTCCAATCTGTTACAGAACATTAATCAGGGGCAATTATCGGTTCTGATGCTGCTGGATCTATCTTCAGCTTTTGATTTTGTTGATCATACTCTACTAGAGGTTCAACTACAGTTGGTGGTAGGCTGCTCCCCCAAAGCTGCCAGTTGGATCTCTGCTTTTCTTGGCCCCAGGAATTCGAGGGTGGGTGCAGGCAAAGTCACCTCAGAACCCACTGTTGTTACCTGTGGTGTAGCACAAGGGTAATGCATTTCCCCTAACATTGTTTAATGTGTATATGATCCCGTTTCTATAACTTCTTGCAAGCCTGGGTGTCCAGGTGGCAAATTTTGCGGCTGACACCCAGGTTGTTGTGAAACTCTCGAGCTCGTACCTCTAGGACTCTATAAACCCTAACATCATATATGACTCGATTCATCTTTGGATGGCTGCCAATTTGCTTGCACTGAATACAAGCAAAACAGAGCTTTTGATTGTTACCTCCAGCTCAAAACTCTAGTCACTCCCTGCAGAGTACAAGAATGTTCTTATCCTGGGCACCTTTATACCAGTGGCCAAAAAGGTTAAGACTATCTGCATAGTTTTGGACGCCACACTTTCCATTACTCATCATGTGGACCAGATTAAATCTTCTTGTTGTTTGATTAACAAGCTCCTGTGTAATATTCGACCGTTGTTGCATTCTATCATAGCCACTTTACAGGTTAAGCAGAATGGGGCAGTGCGGGCGGTTATCGGTATGGCTATACAAACCCAAATTACAGGGTTTACTCTGGTTACCAGTCAAACTCAGAATCAAACAAAATCTTTACCTTAACGCACAAGTGTGTGGTTGAACTTGGCCCGCGAGTATCTTATGGCGCGTCTTCGACCACACGCCCTAGTTCGCTCTCTCAGATCCCAACATCTCATCAAACTGGTTAGACCCTAATTTAGGTTGGTGAAGGCCGGCGGGCGCTGTTTCAGTGTTCAAGGCCCCAATGCCTTGAACCTGCTCCCTCTCGGCTTTAGAGCCTATGAGACGCTGGCTAAGTTTAAGAGGAATCTGAAAACGTTTCTCTTTGACTTGCCGCCGGGTTAGGATTTATTTTTGATCATGGAGTTCTCCCCACATTGACTTCTGAGTTTCTGCATTGGTCTCTCGTTTCTCGTACCGTTTAAATACTCCTTGTGTGTTGTTTGTTTTACCGATTATCTGTGCACGAACTGAGGCCCATGGGCATGTAGCGCACTAGTATAAGAATTCTTAATAAATAGTGTAATAAGGAGATCTCTAAAGGTCTGTTCCAGCAAGCCAGTGTGGGACAGTTTAATGACTTGGTGTACTGTGTTACTGGTCCAATATGTTTTAAGATCGACCATTTTACATACATTTTCTTATCAAATGTCTCAACAAGTGATTTCCAATATTTTTTTCTGAAATGAACAAATTGTGATCCTTGAAAGTGGACCACATATTTTTTCTTGTTTGAATTTTTTTTAAACTCTGTTTATTGTTTTCATCTTCAAAAAGACACAACATTAAAGTCGATCAGTAGATCGCCCCTCCTCCCATCCCCCCCATATGATGACTATTGATATTGATATTTTATTTCTATTACGCTCGTACACAAGTGTGTTCAGAGCACGACAAGGCGAGGGAGGGGAACAGGGGAGAACAAAACAACAATCTTACTAGCCCCAGTGACATTAAGAACGTGCAAGTGCATGGGATAGGGGGAGGGGAAAAGTTCATGGGATAGAGGGAGGGGAAAAGTGCATGGGATAGGGGGAGGGGAAAGGTGCATGGGATAGGGGGAGAAGTGGAGAGTGCAGAGCAAAGGAGAAACAGATAAATAATAATTAATAAATAAATAATAAGGGCAACCAACAGTGGCAGTGCCGCCAGCAACTGGCAAGTGCTGGGCTTAAGGCAGCAGACAGGGTAGGTCTGATAACTGCAGGAAAAAAAAAAAGGAGGGGGGACTGTATGGGGACAGATACAGACCCCAGTGCAAGGGGTGGCCCGGAGGCACTGCAGGAGATTGGCAGGGTGAGCAGGTACCTTGGCCCAAAGGACAGAGGGTGGCCAGGTGCACGGTGCCAAGAGAGAACAGATCAGCAGGGCGAAGAGGGAGCGAAGGCAGAAGCAAAAAGGAAGGTCTTGAGGTTGTTCCGGAACCGGAGATCTTTCTCCTCAAGTTTTAGAGTGGCAGGGAGGCTGTTCCAGAGGGAGGCCCCAGCCGAAGACAGAGATCTACCCCCAGCTTGTTTCTTTGAAAAAAGACTGACCCTGAAGGAGTTAGAGATAGAGGAGAGAAGAGCTCGAGAGGGGAGGTATTTGCAGATAGCTGAAGGTATTTTGGGCCCAGGCCCCAGAAAGCCTTGTGGACAATGCAGAGGGTTTTGGATTTAATCCTTGCATCAACTGGGAGCCAATGGAGAGATTTCAGAGCTGGAGAGATACGATCACAGGGCTTGAGGCCAAGGACAAGCCTCGCAGTCCTGTTCTGGATTAGTTGCAGAGGGCGGAGAGTAGAGGCAGGTAGATTTAGAAAGAGGCTGTTACAATAGTCCAACCTAGAGAGAACCAGAGCTTGGGAGACTATCGCAGGTGGGGGTAGGGGGAAGGCCAAGGGTAGCCGGCCAGAGAATGAGTGGAAAGGATGGTGAAGGTGTGCCGATGAGGAGGATCTACGTCTTGCTGGCATTCAGACAAAGATCATTGGCGGCACACCACTCTTGAATGGCAGTTAGGCAATCCGAAATGAGAGAGGGAGGAGGTGGCCAAGGGCAGCCTGAAAATGAGTTGAGTGTTGTCAGCGTAGCACTGGAAATTCGAGCAGAAAATGGCAATGCAGTGGGCGATAGTTGGCAGGTATTGGTTGGAAAGCCAGTGCGAGAGGTTAGACCCCTGGGGAACACCACAGATAGAGAGGAAGATAGATGATAGGAAGGACCCAAGTTGGACCTGGGAGGGTCGTTCAGAGAGGAAAGAGGTCAGCCAGGCCAGAGCCTGATCATTGATACCCAGGTCATCATGGAGACGGTTGAGCAGGATGGTAGGGTTGACAGTGTCGAAGGCAGAAGAGAGATCGAGGAGGATGAGGACAGAGGGAATGTTAGAGTCAAGGTTGGAGAGCAGATCTTCACCGATGTTCAGTAGAGGAGTTTCCATGCTTCTGGCAGCTCTGAAGCCAGACTGGTGGTCATGGAGACAGCCAACGTAATTGGAATGAAGGTTAAGCTGAGAGATGGCCAATTTTTCCAGGAGGTTGCCGAGAAAGGGAGTAATGGAAAGTGGGCGATAGTTAGACGAACAAGAAGGATCAGCTGTGGGTTTCTTGACAAGAGGATGCACAAGGAAGTGCTTCAGAGGGGAGGGGAAGGATCCTGAGGCAAAGGAGTGGTTGCAAAAATCAGCAAGGGCCGGAGCGAGGGTGTCAATGTGGTCCTTGATGGTTTTAGAGGAACAGGGATGAACCTGTTTTGACGAGGCTTTCATAGATCGGACTTGTCTAGCGACCTAATCAGGGGAGAAAAGAGGAAAGGACAAGAAGGAAGGTGGGCGGTGGCTGAAGGAGGGTCAGCAAGCACAGACAGAGGGGAGAGGAGGTGAGGGGGAGAGGTGGAGAGGGTGGACAGGGTGTCCTGCGTTTTTGAGATAAAGTGAGAGGCAAGGGCATTACAAAGAGCCTGGGAGGCAACAGGAGGGGTAGAGACTGCATCAGGGTTGGCCAGCTCCTTGCAGATTTTAAAGAGTTCGGCCGAGTTGTTAGATGCCGCAGAGACACAAACTTGAATGTGGACTCTCTTCTTGGTGAGGACAGAGAGTCGGTATTGCCTTTGGAGCAGGCGACTAGCCAGTTTGTCAGAGGATGATCAAGAAGCACTCCATTTCCTCTCAGCCGCCATACACTTACGTTTAAGTGTAGCTAGGTCGGAGTCATACCAGGAATTGCACTTGGCTTTGGACTTCAAACAGATCCTCATGACAGGGGCAAGAGCATCAAGAGTATCAGAAATTGAAGAGTAGAGCAGAGACAGGGCTGTGTCAGGATGTGAGACAGCCAGAGGTGGGGGTGGCAGCGAAAGCCTCAACTGACACACGCTTCATGGGCCGGATGTCAGAGACGGTAGGTGGCAGTGTTGGGATAGGCTTGGCTTGGGGGGGAAGGGTGGGAAAGATGAGAGGAGAGGAGGGAGTGATTGCTCCAGGAGAGAGGAGTGGTCAGAGGGATGGAGAGCGGGAGGTCAGAGGAAATCAAGACATCAAGTGTGTGCCCTGGAGTGTGTTCCATCTTCATTTCAATTTATACACATTTCAGCACCCAATCAAAACAGAGCAGCAAGTTAATCATATCATTCCTCCGTTTACATGACTCCTCCAGTGGAATTGCTTCCCCATAACAATTGCAGGCTTGTGCCCTCCACACTGTATCCCACATGAGCTCCACCGTATCTGGAAAAAGTAAGGGAGATGAGGGGAAGAGCCCCCTCTTACGATAAACCTGTACCTCCTGGCAGTGATAGTCTTCCCTCCATCCCCCCAGTCCTCATTCACTTTAGATTCAAGATTGGTCCCCCTCGGGGTCTGATGCCGGACATTGTGCTTGTGCAATCAGATAGTGATTGTATGGGTCTCATATGTCCTTAGGTATGGCACAGGGGTGCACTAATCTTCCGTATTCTGTTTCCATCTCGTTACAATATAGAATATTGTCTTTCCACTTGTCTACCACGGACCACGAGGCCTGCCCTACACCATTGACACTCTACTTTAGCCAGTAGTAGTAGCACGCTAATCTTCTTACTTGGTGGAAGACCCCTCTGGTGTACCCCTAGTAAGGCCATCCCTGGTTGTGAGTCCACCTTTTCCCCTACTATGTCACTCATCATCGGAAAAACCTGTTCCCAGAATCACCACAACTGGGCGGCAGCTCCAAGCCACATGCATAAAGTCAGCATGTGCAATGGTGCACTTGGCACAATTATCTGAAGTACCTGGAAAGAATCTATGTAGCATCGCAGGTGTGTAATTAAACTGGTGTTGGTACTTGTAATGAATCAACTTAAATCGTCTGTTGAGTGCAATCTTCCTTGTTTGCCCACACAGTATCTCCACATTTTCTCCGGGACACTGTCCCCTAAAGCGGCTTCACACTTCCTTCTGGAAAGCTCAGCCGAACCTGCCCGAATATTCTGCCTCTTATTATATATAGTGGACACAATTCTACTACTGTCTACCCGCTCTAACATCCCATCTAGTATAGGTGGCCCCCCGGTTACTTGGCGAAGGACGGGAACAAGTCTCAGGCTTTGTCGCATTCTAAAACACAAGAAGAGATCCAATGACGTGAGTGCCCCTTTGCTACGCATTACCTCTGTCGTTATAAACTGTCCCTCTGGAAAGAGATCTCAAAAAGCATGATATTCCCAGGTGTTTCATGTAGCATGTGAATCCTGGTTCACTGGTCAAAGGTAAGCTCACAATATATATAACCGGAAGCCGAGGAGAATGAACAACGTCAACTTTCGCTTTCCCCTCAATCCGAACCCATGATTTACATGTCAACTCTACCATATTACCAGGTCTGGTTGATCTTTCGGGCGCTGTCAATACAACTGTGCGCATTAGGTGTGGTGGTGCCGGGGGCTCTTTCCACCTCCACATGACTCCTATACTGTCTCAAAACCAGTAGATCAGAAACCCTGCCTGGCCTGCATCATAATATGCCTCAAAATCCGGTAGTGCGAGCCCCTCCTGATCAAGGGCGGCGTTAACAGCTCCCAGACCACTCGCGTATGCTTGCCCGCCCAAATAACTCTGGAAACCTCTGACTGTATTGTTTGGAAGTACGCCCTAGGGGCACATCTAAGAACACATTGAGAAACCTCTGTAATAAAACCATCTTAACCAGCGAGATCCTCCCATATGGGTTGAGGGGCAGCCCCATCCACCTATCCACCTCAGTCTGAACATGTTCCAACACCTTTGCATAATTACATTTATATAGCTCGACTGGGGACCTTGTGATGTCTATACCAAGGTACCTAGTATGCTCCATATGCCACTGGAATCCATAGCTGTCCATAAACTGCCTAATTAAATCAGTCAGAAGGAAGAGCACTTATTTTGTAATGTTAACCTTCAGCTCAGAGAAACCCCCGTATCGTAGCACATCTATCATAATCGGTCCCAGGTTATCGTGCAGGTTTTGTATATATTACCACGTTGTCCACATACAGAGAGACTACTACCTTATGTTCATATACCTGAATTCCCCTGTGGACATATCTGACTCTGAGCCTTTCCGCCAAGGGTTCAATTGCCAAGGCAAATAATAGGGGCAAGCAGGGACATCCCTGCCGCGTGCCTCTCTCCAATATTATATTCAGGGTGAACTGGCCATTCATTCTGACCCTCACCACAGGTAAAGTATATAGAAGCGAGATCATAGAAATAAACTCCTCCCACGTCCTCCAAAGTACCATAAAGAGAACGGGCCATTCAATTGATTCAAATGATTTTTCAGCATTCAGTAGTGCTGACACTACTGATGATTCATCCTGCTGAACCACTGTCATCAGTCCAAACATATGTCTGAACCCATATGAGGTGGATCGCCCGGGTAAAAAACCTGACTTGTCCAACCCTACAACATTTATGCATCAACGGTGCCAGTCGTGTCATCAATACCTTAGCTAGGAATTTTGTTATCAAGGTTGATCAGTGAGATAGGGCAGTTGGATGAGCACTCATCTGCCGCTTACCAAGGCCTTCACAATACAGCGACCACTGCCGCTCTCATAGGCTCCAGTAATTTACCATCTCTCAGAGCCTGCTGATATCCCTCCAGGAGATGTGGGCGTCTTTCCAGGCAAAATACTGATAAAATTTGGCAGTCAAGCCATCAGGCCCCGGGGCCTTCCCAGATGTCAACGCCATAATCGCCAGTTGGGTTTCCTGCACCGTTATGTGACGGTTCAACCACTCACACTCTACATCCATACACCAGTATAGCACCACCTGGTCTAAGCATCTTTGTATTTCAAGTTGTGACACCTGAGTTTGTTAGGAATAGAGGCGGGTGTAGAACACACTAGACTCCCGAGCAATATCAGCATCTGCATGTTGCACCTCCCTCCTCGCATTCTTAACTGAGTAGATATGTGTCTTAGGTGCGTCTGTTCTCACGGCTCTGGAAAGTAATCGCCCTGGATGTCGGTCTTCCCCTTTTTGCCTAACTGCTGCCTTTCCTAACAGAAATATCACATGTCTGAGCAATTTAATTAATTCTATCTAGTTCCTTCCTAATGGCATCACACATTTAAAACTTTCCCAGAGCACCATGTCCGAGTCAAGCAAGCCCACATTCTCCTCAAAAATGTTCTCAATGGCATACAGTAACTCAGTCCGAAACACCTCATCAGAAGCCCTTCACTTTTAAACACCCATGGCGGTCTCCTACCCTTCCACCCCGGTATCTCCAAGGCCAGAAGCTCTGGCACATGGTCCGATAGCATGCATGCCAGTATTGTGGCCTCGGTCACCCATCCTGTCATTGTGTCCGAAATCAAGAAATAGTCGAGTCGCGATGCCGATTGGTTGTGAAATGTTTAACCCCCCTCTCCCTCATGCCTAGTTCGCCATATATGTCATTAAGCTCCTAATTGCAACACATATCCTGCAGTTTACAATTTGTCCCCCCCCTGGTCCTGTCAAGGTCTGGTTCCATTACAGCATTGAAGTCCCCTGCCCACATAATCATCCAAGGCGTATGCCTATCCAGCTGTTGGTCTATCCATTCCAGGGACTCCACCGTGTCCTGTTTGGGATCATCGTAATTAAACAAAGTGAGTTCTTGACCATCCACTGTTCCCAGGACCATCACCACTCACCCCTCCCTATCTTTAACCACCTCAGTGAATCGAAACCCAATTGAGCTTCGCACCAATATGCAATCACCCATGAGTAAGAGGAGTAGGATGAGAAGTAGCGGTGGCAACCCCATTTCTGCCCAAATCGTGACCCCCACCAGAGTTAGATGTGTCGCCTGAAGAAACTCAATATCGATATGATGACGTTGCATATACAACAGTACCTTGCAGAATTTAGATGGGCAATGCAGACCTCTAATGTTCCACGTCATACACTTAAGTGTTGCGGCCATGCTTTGTACCTACCCAACAGGATATTCTGTGTATCCATGTGTACTTCCAGCTATGCCTGGACCAACCCATCAATGTAGGACATTTAGGGACAGAGCGAGAGTTGTCCCCAGAACCTCTCTTGTCCCCCAAGCCACTTGTACCCCTCCCATCCCCCGTCCCCACCGAGAGCTCCAACTCGCAGGTTCCCTGAAGTCAACCCCGCAGAAATCCCCCCACCTCCTGCCGGCAACCCTAACTCACCGGCTCTCACCCCCCCAACCCATAAACTCTCAAAGGCGTTGGTTGAAGCAGTCCTGCGGGAGACCCTGGGAGGGTATGACTTTTTGGCAGTGTTCATTGTGGAGAGAGCACATAGATTACCCAGTGGCAGAGGCCCATTAAAGGGGCAACGGCCCACCCAATAATAGCCTGCATGCTGAATTTTCAAGATAGGGACCTTGCAGTATAGAATGCTAGGGACAAAGGAACTCTGACATACAAAGGAGGCTTTTCCCGGATTTCTCAAAGTGCAGGCATCAAGAAAGACATACATCGATATCAAGAAACGGCTCAGGGAGAGTGGCATGAGGTACGCCATGCTTTTCCCCGCTAAGCTCGGAGTGGAACACAAAATAAGGGTACTCTTTTTTCCAAGGATCAGAGGAGGCTAATACTTTCATTGATTTGCTTCTGAGACTTCCTAGATGCAGGGGTAATAATTAATAGAGAGGTGGAATTGCCACTATGGGATTAGCACTCTATGTTGCGGATGCTGCTCTATGTGACATACACTATGGATGTGGTGAGGGGGGAAAAATTGCAAATGGTGGGACGCAAGGAGTGGCTTGGTGCTAGAGTGATTGCATGAAGTTTCCTATTGATTTCCTTCCGTACCAAGTATTCTAGCTGTTTGATACATTTTGCTGGATCCTGTGGTGTGGTTCCATGTGTGCCTATAGATGTTTCACTGATAAGTCCTAAGATTGCGGTTGCTTCCTCTGCTGCCGAAAACCCTAAGGTTTCAGCGCATTTTGATGAAAGACCTTCTATGTCTTCAAACGACATGTTAATCTGTTAAATCCTAAAGTTAAAAAATGTTTCTGATCGAAAAAAATAATGAAATTGTGTGCCTCCACTGTATTGTGTCTCGCAATGGGGGGAGAAAGAGCAAACAGAGAAGTTAGTGGGCACCATCGATTGAAAAAATATTTTTAAATTCAAAGTATAAATGAAAAATAATGTTCATTGAAGTTCAACAGGAGCTGGCTGCGACAAGTCTGGAGACACCCGGACTTAAAAATACAACAAAGGCCTGCCATTTAGTCAACTTCTATGAGTCAAGAGGATCATGAGTGACCCAGTAGACTGCATGACACAACAACTGTTGATGAAAGAAAAATTCCTCCAACGGAGTTACCATCAGGAGGAATTGGATCTGGCTGCCAGCAGAATCAATATCCTTGATCGGGACACCTTACTCTCTGCTCCCAAGAAACCAGTCAGAGAATTGAAATCACTTGTGTACGTTTCTAAATTCTCCATTCAAAGCAACAAAATCAAAAAGACAATAAAAAAACATTGGAATATCTTTAAGAATGACACAAGAGTACAAAATCTATTCAATGAACCACCAGTGTTTGCTTTTCAAAGAAGCAGGAACCTCAGGGATGAATTAGTACAGACTAGGTTACCCTCCACGAAATTGTGCACACAGCGCACTGGTACATTCCCATGTCTTCATTTTATTAATTGCAATTCTGTGGTCAAAGGCAACGTTGTTTTTCATCCAAGGACAGGCAAGAAGATTTTTCTTAAGACATTTGGTACCTGTGATAGCACCAACATCATATATGGCATGAAATGCCCCTGTGGTAAATACTACGTGGGCCAATCCACTAGAGCTGCGAAGATTAGGTGGAATGAACATCGGTCCTGCATTCGAAACTCTAACCCAAACTCAGCTGTGGCCCGCCATTGGGCCATGAATAATCACAATTTGTCACAGATTAAGTTTTTGGTGTTGGAAGTCTTAACGAGAAACAATCCTCACGAAGATCTTAGCTTACGATTGAATCGTAGAGAAACATTCTGGATCGAAAAACTTTGCAGTTTGGTACCCAACGGTTTGAATGAGGAAATAAATGACCACTGTTATGTTTAGATGCATGCTCTGCATATGCACGTCTAGTCTAATGGTTGTTTGCATTGTGGTTTCCTATTGCCAATCTATTGATATGCTGATTTTATTTTGCTCCATTATGATCCTAATTGACCTATTTTGCTCCATCGTGATCCTAATTAACCTGTACTGTAACCTCGTTGTATGTCCCGGACTTAGGTCTGCGACCCAAGGTGCCGCTCCTCGGGGCGACACCACCCCCAACGAGGTTATTCCACATTCATTGTCTGCTCGGACTACATGGTAGTACTTGCACTGTACATCTCTATATGTGAATCGCTGTATTCAACATTAGATATACATTATCCCATTTTGGGTTATGCTACCAGCACACTCTGTCCATATTTGTATTCCTCTAGCTTGCTTTTTTTCACCTCATACCCTTTTTTTCACCTGTCCATATTTTCACTCCTCCAGCTTGCTTCTTTTCACTACACTCGCTTTTTTATAACTTAGTATTTTTTCCATCTCTATGCTTTACACTCGATATTTTTTGATTTTTTGCTAAATTGCTTTTTTAGGGAGTTTATAGTGTGTACATGCCCCATAATTGAATATTACTCTTTAATTTGCAGGCTTACCCCTGCTTGTCATCCTTGTTACTTGACCATCGGCCACTCGAGGGCGCGGCGATGGTCACGTGCACATTAAACATGCGGTTACCAGGGCGACGGCCTAACTCGGCATTTCGCTGTCGGTAACCGGCTACTCTTTGCAGGAGCATCCACTCGCTCCGTGCAAATCCAGGTAAGAGACGCGCTCGCGTCCCGTTACATTGAATAGAGGTTTTCACCTCTCTACACCATACTTACCCTGATACTTACCCTGATCCTTATCTCCTCACCAGATCACGGGATCGTTTACAATTGCATCGCGGCTGTATGCACGCTATAACATTGCGCCCCGTTTTTCGTGTGGGCTATTCAACGCTTGTTTGTATCTAAGCAACACAATTAAGGTAACCTTACCTTTGGTCTCCCTTTCATTCTTTCTACGCTGCTTTTTCAATCCACTCATTATTTCCTTTTTTTACCCTTTTTTTCTATATTCTGCTCTGTGCATTGGATTGTCCACCAACTGGTATGTGTATGTTTTTGTTACTCTTCATGATGTACATGTAATGGAAATACTATTATTGGTGCATTTTGTTTCTTTACATGTTTTTTTACTTGCTTATTTGTCTGTAACCACATAGACTTGCCCTGAAGAAGGGAATCTTTCCGAAATGCATTGGCTATACTCTTTGTATATATATGTGTTGCGGCAACCTTCCTTTCACTAAGATTTTTATTAGTGACAGTTTGATTTTGTGGATAAACTTATATTTTGGAAAACCTACAGAATCACTCCATGCAGTCATCATTTCTTTGACTTTTTTGAAAATTTGGAAAAACCTGTGGATACAAGAAGTTTTTTTAACTTAATAACCTGATGCCCCAATCGGGGCCATTTTGAGAGCGGCTGTGTGACCCTGTATTCATACATGGTCTCTTGCCTTTGTTGTATTTTTAAGTCCGGGTGTCTCCAGACTTGTCGCAGCCAGCTCCTGTTGAACTTCAATGAACATTATTTTTCATTTATACTTTGAATTTAAGAATATTTTTTATTAGCACCATGACTACCTCCAAACTCGTAATGACCCCCAGAGAGTCGAAGGGACAGACTCCAGAAATGGGTGCAGGCTGAACGAGAATTCTACCTCACCCCAACAATCAACAAAGACTAAGCTGCTGCTGTGCTGAGCACAAAAGCCCTTGTTAAACATTAAGCACACAGAAGACTCTAATTTCCAGGGAACACAAACATACAATACAGGAAACCATATTCCCCATAGCACTGTCAGATCATGCCCTACGAGCTCTCAGTGAATTAGGGTTCTATTTCTCTTTTATTAAGAGGTAGGGAGCCCGCTCCACAATATCACATGTGGGAACACACTCCTCTGTTTGCTAGAAACATGCAATGTGATTCTAGAATCCACTACTATTCTCACCTGTACATCCCTTACAGATCAAATGGGCACATGCATGTTCAGGGGTAAAGATGGCTAAGCCTTGGAATAAAGGTAGCTAGGCTAAAAAATATAATCTGGTCCAGCACTATACAGGCCTTTGTGCCTAGTTGTATGATTGGTAATTACAATTCAGTGCTGTATCTATGTTATTTAAGGGTTTTACTCACCATCATTTATTTTCGGTTTACCTTGTGGTCCTCTCCTTCCTGGATTAGTTAAATGCTACTTAAAATATGTCTCTGAAGTCAACCAGCAGTAGCTCTGTCTCCACTCATCCTGACACTGTCTTTCCCTCCCATGGCAGGATCTCCGGCCTGTAAACTTCTGTACCTCTATAAATGTCCATCCAAGTCTGCTCCTTACACTCTATCCTAACTGTATCAATAGTAATGCATTCCCTTGTTGTACGGTGTTGTTGTGTTACAGCTAGTTTCATGCTACCTGAAACCAACACATACATACATTCATACATACATATAATTAACACTTAAGGGCCTCATTACGACCCTGGCGCTAAGGGATTACCGGTACCGGTAAGGCTACCGGTACCGGTAATCCCTTAGCGTCTGATAACGAGGTCCCTTTGCGGGTTCCCACCTTAACAGCTGGTTTTACCAGCCGTTAAGGAATGGACCTGCAAAGGGACCTTGGTGCTAATTACGGTACCGCAATTTGCGGTACCGTAATTACCGCCTTCCCCATTCCCATTATGCCCTATGGGGCAAAAATGGGAATGGGGAAGGGCCATGGTGAAATGGGGAAGTACCGCCCCGCCAACCTTGGAATGGGGTGGTACTTCCCCATTTCACCATGGCGGACTTGTTACAATACGGGCAGCAACCATGGTGCTAATAGGGCCATTGAAACATAAAATACTTTGCAGCCAGGAATCCATCAAAAATATCACTGAAGTTAAGTCCCACCCCTTCAACGTCATATCTACTAACATTTACTCTGAGGAGCAATACACTATGAAACGGCCACCATTGAATACTGAGTTCTTCTTAAGGGAAGGATTGGATTCCACAGTCCTCAGAAAACGAGTTCCACAGTTGAAGTGAGCAGTAAAACGTATTTCATCATAGTGGCTGCCAGAAGCCACAGGCTACGACAGCACACAACATGTTTCATCTCTCAGCTTTCTCAAGTCTATAAAGTGCGAGTGCAAGAAACTCCAACTTTTTTTTACCAAAGCTATTATCGAACATAAATGAAATTTTCTGTGAAATAGACAATTGCTGAGGTTATAGTACTTATCATATTTCCATGGCCAGCGCACTAGACCTATTAAATCTCCTTATATCATGCCAATGTAACTTCCATGTTGGCTCTCATTAAAACACGCACAGACCCCAAAGTTGTTGTCCTGCTTACGTCAACTGTGGAACTCATTTTCTGAGGATAGCGACATATCTATTTTTTACAGGTAGAGCATGCATTGTAAGGTTAACATCACAAGTTAAATTATATTGCAGGCTCCAATGCTTGGCACATTTGTCTTGAAAAATATGTTATGCACTGTCTACATTTTGAGGACTCACTCGTTTGGTTGTAAATTGGAAAACTGAAGTGAAAAATAGAAATGTTTGAAGAAACTCATCTACATTAAATGAGCTCAGGTATTTTGGACATTTTTGTAAATAATTATATTTCACAAAGATTAAGAACAGAGAAGACAAGTCGTTTAAGTGATGTAAAATTGGATAACCTCTTAAATAGGACTGAATACAATTAAATGCTTTAAATAATCTTGTGTATTTTTGGACCTTTTTTGGGAACAGAGATGAATGTCATGTTAATTACCATTTATTTTAAATATAACTTCATAAAACAGCAATCAAAAAGACATAAAAGTCATTGAAACACAAATTCCACTGATCAATAATAACTTCCATAGTCCGCTTTGGTTATCAATTTTCTCTACTTGTCTGTCTTATATGCATAGGACCTCTGACAGATAATGTTCTAGGCATCAGCATATAGTCAGATAATTTGCTTGCATTCAATATTCAAAAGCCTCACGAACATGGCAAAAATGCATTTTGTTAAAATATTATTATGTAGCAGTTTCTGTATGAAATATGCAATTTTCCAAGAAACACAAATTGCATGTTAGTTCCTTCAGAAACGAGATCACACGTGGAGTGCACAGTCCAGTGCTGTGCAAGGAAGGATTGCTGTAGCCAGTGCTCCGGAGGACTTTTCATTGACTAACTTCTCTAAGTGGACAACCTCTGCAGAAGCAAGAAATCACAGTTTCACTTTAATGGTATGCCTATTTCGGATGTTAGTTAAACAACCTTAATTCTACTAATATCAATACTATTCTTTTCTTTTATAGCGCGGCATAGCCACCCACATTTTACCTGCTCCTGCGCACACGTGGTGTGCACAGTCGAGTGCTGTTGCTGTTGCACTGTTGCGGTGGTGCACAGTGAGCAGTACTCGACTGACATGGCCCATGTAATTTCTTTGAGAGCTTATATTTCTAATTTCTTATAAGCCATTGTGCTGGATTATCTGGTATCACTTGCTGGTTAGTAAAAATGACGGCCTACAATTTACAATCCGATGTGCAAGTACGGAGTATAATGAATCCTCAGGAGAAAGCTCTTAGTGGTTTAAATGGAGCACATGGTGAGTCACGTTCCCTACGCCATGTCCTCCATGAAGCTAAAAAACACATTGAGAGCTCAGCCAGGATTAGTGTGAATCGTTCGGAAGAGACAGGTATCAGTGAGATTCACTCACAGACTGTTGCACGCCTTGCACGCCCCAACCCTAATGCTCAAAAAAACGTGTGCTTGAGAAAGGCATCACTGACATTCGAAAAATTCTGCAATAAAGCGGGTAAAAGCATTTCTGCAAATGTCACTGAAGGGTTGGCCACTGACAATGAAGGCAGATCCCAGCCAGATGCATTACAAAGTCAGCCATCTGACGCCGAAGTTCTAGAGTGTTTAACCCCAGTAAATGCACAAGCTGAGCAGGAGATTTTTGCCACTCCTGAGTGTACTATGGAACCCAAGAACAACAAACAAAATATCATCATGTTCCATGAAGCGGAGCACACAGGACGACCACTACTTTATTCACAAGTAATTAACAATGGTGGATAAGTAGTTAGTTCTGAATGAGGAGATGGGAAACACTCTAATGAACGATGTAGTTAAGCCCACATCAAAGATACAAACTAATAGTCGAACAAGCCCAGTTTAATGAAGAGGTCCCAATTCCTACATGCTCCCCAAAACAGAAAAATCATTGTGATTCACAAGTTAGCTCAAACCTGTCTAACTCGCTTATGATCATACCGTAAACAGCAAATGTGGAGGATTCAACATTTTCATCGAACACATCGGAGCGATCATTTGCTAGACCAACCCCACGCCCATCATTTGGTTTTATAAAACTGCCTTCAACAATGATCGAGTCTGCATTTTCTGCAATTAACACCTCCATATACTCGATTTTGAAAATGTATGAGGCGCAGGAAAAAAAGATAGATTTAAGTACAGAATTACAAAAATTGGTGCTAGCAAAGGTGGACTGGCTGACTGCGGCTCACTACTATGGCCACATGAAGACCGAGAGTGAGAGTCGCACCAAGCAAAACCCACAGCTCTAAGCAAATATTGAGCATACTAAGGAAAAATCTGTGGGACTGAGTAATACGGGAGTAAATCAAAATACAGTTACTCCAATAATAGATCTAATATCGCAAAATAATGTTACCAGTGAAGCAACAAAACAGAAAGCCTGAGATTGTTGCAGAACTGGAGGATTTGCCTGGGGCAGATCATGAACCTCCACCTTCTGAGGCACTAATGGCAGCCCAAACGTATGAATTATTTCAACCCATCCCAAGCAACGAAAAAAAAAATGAAAAAAAATGGTCATACCCAATTCGACCCAAATTACAAAAACAAAGAACAACCACCCCCAAAAAGAAAGCTAATCGAATTAGTGCAAAGAAATTTGCAGAAACGATAGTGTTGACAAAATTGCACCTTTTAAAAAAACGAATTCCAACTAAATGCTACGAAACTGAAGATCGGGTAGATATAACTGACCAGCCATGCAGTGTGTTGGAGGTTGTGCATGACTGCCCTAGACAATGAGTCCAAGAGAATAAAGTACAAGAAATGTCAATTTTTGAAAGTATTGTGGAACTGGCAGATGATACCGAATTAATGAATGTATCTACCTATTCGACTTCCTCTCTTTCACTTGCTGATAGGATTGTGGAGGGCCTATGCTATCTACAATCATCCACGTCAAAGATCTGTCCCATGATCCCACAATCCGGAAGAAAATACTAAAGAAATTCAGAGAGAAGCTTACCTCCAAGATAAGACACATATAAAGTGTAATGATCGCTTAATATTAACAATGATAGGTCGAATTAATTCGGACCCATTCCCAAACAGAACAACCCTGATCACAGCTTTGAATTTAATCCCAAAACTAGAAAATATAGTGTCGGTAGACATCAAGGCGATAAGCATTACATCAAGTGACACCTATAATAGTGTGGAACTTCAAATCCCATCACTCATAGTTAAAGAGTTACTATTGCAGAAAAGAGACAGATTAGCACAGCAAGGGTTTGATATACAGATCAAATCAGAATCGGTTAAGACCCATAGGGAACAAGAACATGGTCAAAGAAGGGACACGAGAACACAAGATTTGCTAACGATAGGAGAGAGAAGAGCCCCTAAAGGTCTACTAGGGAATACAGTAAGAAGGACATTGAACCAAGTCATTACCAACCTCTACAAGTCAATTTTATCATTGATAAACAGCAATACTCTAGAGAAGTTAAAATCAAGAATAAGATTGTCCCTGAAACAAAGTGGACTTGGCTGACCAAAGCTATAAACAATTCAGACAAGGCAAATAAATGTTAGCGCTGGTCACTTAGCCCACATAAACAACTGAGTCTTGCGATATGGAACACCACAGGGTTCTCCCATTTAACGGACCCAAAACAAATGTTTTGAACAAATATAATATCATTATGTTGCAAGAAACTTGGCTTTTAACACAACCAGTCTTGCTCAATTTTTTCAGTGCATGCCATAAATAGGATTGCAGCTTTCAAAGTGGTCCCAAATAAAAATAGCGATCACAATATTCTTGAAATTACTTGATCCCAAAGGACACGAGGAAAGCGCAATGAATATCAGTATTCACTTCAACTAAACACCGCAAGAAATAGAATGGTATGGACTCCACGTTCCTTGGGTTTACTAACTGACCAGGTCAGGGTTGCAATTTAAGACACAGGGAACTCAATGATGGAATATACTGACATGATCACCGTAATTACAGAAACTCACAGGAAGAACGAGAGACCCATGTTCACCCATAAGTATCCTCAAATAGCTACATTAAAAATGTTAAAATCCAAATGAGACAACAACTGAAAAAATACTCCCTCCTGAAAGATAAAACTAAGATACGCACAAGACATAGGAATGCCATAAAACAATGGAAAGCAAAAAGGGAACAAGAAAATGGAGAAGCTTTGCTGACAGCAATCAGCAAAAAGTAAACAAAACAAATTTGGCACCTATTTAGAAAGGTTTCAGTGGGTGGTGAATCTATAATAAAGATAAATGCTGTTAGTGAACAAAAGTGGATCCTGTATTATTCCTCACTATACACTGAGATGAAAACTCCAAACTTGAATGTTGCAACAAATAAGGATCTCAAGGTTAGCTTTGATCATACCGACATTGTGATGGTTATCAACAAACTTAGCTCATCTCGTGCAACAGGCCCTGATAGTCTATCCAATTGGGTCTTAAAAAAGCATCCAGAAGAGTGGGCCTTTATGATTGAAGAGATATTTAAAAACATCTAAAAATCAGGGAAAATACCTAGTTCATAGAGAAAATCCATGATCCTACCAATATTCAAAAAGGCAACTGAAACGATCCACTTAACTACAGACCTATTGCGTTGCTAGACAGTCCTGCCAAGATCTATGCTCGTTTGATACTAAAAGATCTCAATCAGTGGATTGAAACCAAGCACTTGTTTGACATAACACAATCAGGATTTGTAAAGAATGTAGGCATGTATCTAAATTTAATGTTACTGTCACTTATTAAAAACAAGCTAATGCAATGAAACAAAGCATATTCTTGGCATTCATAGACTTCAGTTGAGCATTTGACTCCATATTGAAAGAAATGCTAAACATGAGATCATTCCCACCCAAACTAGGAGATTTTAAAATTGACTTTTTCATGCGAATGATTTGGTTTTAATCGACCAGACGCAAATAGGACTCCAAAGGAAGGTTGATGCCTTGAATGAATATACTAAAATAAATGGGCTGGTAATAAATGTCTCCAAATAGAATGCCATGATGTTTACCGATAAGAGTAAAACCTCGAAATTCAAGTGGCATTTGGCTGAATTACTATTGACAACTGTGGAAGAATGTAAAGACTTAGGCCTGCTAGTAAGCAACAAATCATAAAAAAAAATAGGTAAATTCTCATTTGTACCTGCAATAACCTACTACAGACAGAAAGTAGTTCCAGTAAAAGGACATGGAGCAGAAACTGTCTTCCCAGAAAACCAACCCAATTGGGAATGCATTGAAGGCAAATATTGGAAAAAATCCTAAATTTGCCCAACATTATCCCAATAGCTTTGGTATGCTATGAAAGAGGTCTAATTTTCTTGAGAAGCACAATAATATGGAAGGCCTTAGCATTATTAAGAAAAGGTATGGTCTTAGCTAACAAGACCACAACCCTTATTTCCATCTTAAGTCACACTGCCCATGATCCGACACTGATATCATTGCACATGTGGCAAGAACATATAAAGACCTCATGACAGAAGCGGATATATCATTACAGTTGCTAATATAAATATTTTTTTTATTGTTGCATTTACAGTTTACAAAAAACCATTCACAACAAAATACAAAAAACGAAACGATACGCAATAATAAAAGAATACAAATACTATTCAACAGAAAACATCTTATAACATCAAAAACACAGGAACAGTAGGATACAAAACATGTTTTCAATTTACAAATTGTTATACTTCCAAAGATACATTTTTCTTATTCAATTCAGAGATTAAAAATACAAGAAAACGATTCAAAGATAAAACTAAGGAAATAGCAGTGCCCCACATACAATGACACCAAAACAAATTTCTTGATAGCTCGGAACATTCAATGGTGTTGTCCTTAAAAAACACAGATCGTTCTTTATCAAAGAACGTACACTCAACTACCAGATGTTTCAGGGTTTCACGGGTATTGCTTACCCCACAAAACCTAAATTCATTATTTAGTTCATTGGACACATCCAGCGTATTCATGCTCCACCAACTCTCAACTTTCTCATAAACAAGTTGTTGATTTAACCTAAAACGCATGAAGTTCATACGTATAACAGAGCAGGGAAACTTTTGCATATATAGAGGCAGACATTCCGTAGCATGGATAAACCTAGAATGTTCCACAAAGCTTGTGTACGAATAAATGCAATCAGCAGTCTCAGCCCAGTCCGACCTGAACAGAATCTTTTTAACATGCCCCGGTCTAAGAATCAAATCCTCTACGATGCAGAAAAACACCAAAACTGAGCACATCCATTCATTAAGCTCATTCAACGATGGTACAGATCCTGCTGTCATAGCAACCTTAAGGTTCTCTTAAAGAGAATTTTTGGCTGGAGCAATTACACTTCTGAAGAGAGAAAGCTGCCTCCAGACATACCTTGCCTTCAATGACACCAGACACAACTCGTGTCTAATGATGGCATTAGGGATAACCAAGTACATTCTTGCATAGTGTTCCCTGAATAGTATTCAAGAGGTCACCCATATTTTGGGAGCAGAGGTCAAGGCCGTAAAGGATAGTTGCCTCAAATTTGGCCAAATAATATCGTCTTAGGGGAAGTAGAGAGAATTTACATACTTTCTGCTTTAGGAACTTCATATGAGCAGTAAGTTTCTTGACTTTATCATTCAAGATGAGTTTCCATTGATCTATACTAACCCTGTTGGCCAAATGATATCCCAGGTAAATTACAGACTTGACCTGCTCCACACTATCAGTACCCATGTTCCAAGAATATTGAATGTCCTTGATTCTTCTTGATAGAACCAGGACTTCAGATTTCGAAGCATTAGAGAACAAATTATTTTTCACTGCATATTTGTAGAAGAGTTGCAACTTGGCTCCAAAACCTTGCGGGGTTCTATCGAACAGTATAAAATCGTCACATAGGCCATCCACTCCAACCTAACACTCCCCAGCCTAGCAAGTGTGATGGAGGGACCATGCCACAGTACCTCAGCATCGCATGTATAAAGGTTGAAGAGTGCAGGGACCAGAGTACATCCTTGCTTAACACCTGAAAAGGTAGGTATCTCAGGGGAAAGAACACCATCCTCAGTTACACGTACACAGACAGATGTTTTAGAGTGAAGTAAGGCAATAAAATGGACCATCTTATGCAAAATGCCCAAAGAAAGCATTTCATGCTAGAGCCTTGATCTTATCACCCCATTGAAGGCCCTAGTCATATCCAACGAGGCCAGATAAACATCGCCAACATTTTAATGATGAAAATAGTGTCTAAGGTGAGAAAGAATAGATGCATTCAAAGAAGTACCAAGCTCTGCGTGGAACCCAACCTGAAACCTACTTAGAAGGTTAAGTTCCTAAGAATACAGCTAAGATCCCTTAACAGCAAAATAGAGAAAACCTGTATTTAAATCTGCACCTACTTTATAAAAACTTACAATCAAACCATCTTCACCCGGGGGAAGACCAAACTTTAAAATCTTAATGAAATTATAATACAACTGTATCATGTTACAACCACAGACGATAGTTTGTTAGATAGTCAGGTCAAACACCGTCCTTTACATCTACCCCTTAATAAGAGTAAGGCCAGTGTAAAAGCAAAAAAAATCTGATATATGGACAGGAGACGTTCTCTACATTTCAGGTACATTTGAGGACACAAGTTGCCAACAGCCAGTGTCTAGCACCAACTCTTGGTTCAGGATATGTTCTTTAAAGGAACATTATCATCCATCACTGAGTCCATGTTATCAGTTATATGCTCAGTTAGGTATCTAGGGGAGAAACCTAACTCTTACCTTGTTGTACAATTTTATTATACAACAGGATAATTGGCTAGACATTGGCAGACGTTGTACTGTGCCAGCCACATAATGTCCCTGCAACACTGGTGACCATGAATAGAACAGGCTCTAAGCACAAAAAAAACACCACACACGCTCACAGTTATACACTTGATATGAAAATATTCAAACATGTTAGCAAGAAAACAAACACTTACATTTGCATTGGTTATGGTAAGGAAACAAAATATGCCAACAATTTCCATTGATGAATGTGAGAACATGAATTACATTTTGAACACAGGTATGTTTCTTTTGTCCCGATAAACCCTAACTGACGTTCATTGGTATAGCATGACATAGAACAATTTCACCCTTAGCCACACCCCAACCCTTGTTTAATACTAGGTTAGTGATGGGATTAGGAGACTATGAACCCTTCAACATAGCAGAACAATTCACCACTACTAAATTTAGATTCAGGCTACTTCATCAGTCCCTCAATACCGCAGAGAAAGAAGATGTGACTTCCATGTCAATTTGATACCTTGCTAGATTACCCTGCAGAAGAGCCCCAGATAATTCACACCCTATTGATACTCAGCCCCAATTTTCTGTGACTCTGGTGCAGCCACCCCCTATGGGATGCCTTAAGCTTGTCTTGACTTGAGTTGACTGCCCCTCCTTGCAGCTAAGAAGGATCTCTGCCCAGCTGTCAAGACACTGCCTTTGCAGAACACCCTGCACCGCTCGGTCTCTCTCTCTCAGCTTCCAGAGGTAACATTTGTTCACCTGTCAGTAGCCCCAAGGCCCCAGCCTCTCGATCTGTCCAGGAGTCTTATACTCTGGAGTAGCACAGTTAACGAGCCAGTCCCAGGTTTTCTCACTTGATGCAATCAGAGGTGGCAGTAAGGTTCTCTGTTCACCACATACAACAACCAGCCCATGTTTCCAGTTTAAAAACATTTTCCTTCTGTTTTCTTCGATTCTTTGCCTCTTTTTCTCTGTCAGCTCCAGATCTTGTAAGTCCCAGTCTCTTGTAAGAGCCAGGTTTTGTCAAAAACCAAACATGCCCATGTCTTGTAAAGGGCAAAAGCCCCTCCTTGCTTTTCCCTACACCATATAAACCTGTCTCAACATCCAGCCCTTTTCCATATGGCGCCTATCGATTTGTATATTTTTCCCTCCTATTCTTTGATGTCACCTGTCACCACCCCCATATTTTCCATCCTCTTTCAGGAAGTCACTTCCAACTTCATTACATAACAATTCACGCCCCCTTGTTCCTGGCAAACTTTAAGCTGCATGCCTGCTCATAGTCTCTTCCGGCAGCCCAGGGGAAAATGAAACATTCCCCCATTCTTCCTTTCGCTGCTTGCTGTGTATGAACAAAGAATGTGTTCCTTTTCAAGGCCCATCACTGTGCACTCTGAATCTCGCCTCGCAACCGCTGCTGTTCAGTTTTCAAAGTTTGCTTTATTTTCTGAATCTAGCAATCACCAGCAATGCTGCGTATTCATGGGCATGCTGCAATGTTAGTAATATTAGGGCCTGCAACCTACAACTCTACCCCCCTTGGATTGCTCCAATACTATATGTTAGTACCCAAAGTAACCCACCTTTGTTGTCCCTTATGTTAAAATGTAGTACCCATGTTAGTAATCCATGTACTACGCAACAATACGCACAGCATATGCTACACACATTCTTTAGCTCTCAACCTTTCCTACAGGTCTATCATGGCCTCATGATCATTACAATATTTCAGGGCACATCTGAAGGTTTGATGTATCCCACACTAGTGGACAATTTTCTTCAATAAATGATATTTCTTATTAATTTAGAATAGAGGGAACGCAAAACCTTTAAGTGAACAGAAAAAGGAAAATGTAGCAAATGACACACTCTTTTGGTCTACAATCAAATGTTTTAAATATTGTTGTCCACTGTTGTTTGTTTTGGAAACCGAGATGAACAGGACCAATTTAAAGTTCTCTATTAGGTCACGAGTGTGGTAGAGGCCAGGCAGTGCTAATACACCAGCCCACTCTAGGTGTCTGCTCTACTGTGCAATCAAAAAATATAAAGGGTACCTAGTATGCTCTCGGTCCCTCAGGTAAGCAATGAGTATACACAAGAAAATGGACCGGGAGCAAGAGAATAGAAAGCAACTAATCAGCCAATTTCACAACAATGTCAATTTATTTTCATGCAAGGAAAATATTTAGTCGTACTGAACAAACATAGGCATTAAAAACCAAATTGTACCGCCTATTTGCTTAACCTGCTATCTTCTTTGACAGGCACTGCCAAGAAGTGATCTGGTGTCGACAACATTTGACAACATCTGTTGCAGAATAGATAGACACACTAGTATACACATGGTGTGTAGGGACATTTTTGAATTACTGTTTAAATGTTTTGTATTTTTCAAGGCCGATACATGAAACGTACAGTGGAGAAGTATGATATTTATATGTATGAATGAGAATGTGTGAAGGAGTAGATTGAATGGATTAGGAGTTATTAGGACATTTGTTCAATTTGGTTTTTAATGCCTCTGTTTGTTCAGTACCACTAAATATTTGCCATGTATGAAAATAAATTGACATTGTTGTGAAACTGGCCGATTAGTTGCTTTCTATCCTCTTGCTCCCGGTCCATTTTCCTGTCTATACTCATTGCTCTACTGTGCAGAAAGAGGGGGGTTGCTCAAACATTATGTTTATGTGCCTCTTTGTTTAGAATGTCCAAAAGGTGTTAACCCTTATCACGTGCTAGTGATATGGATTTCTGCAGACTCAAAAACAAGAATATAGCCAGCAGCTCAGGTCATCATGGCCAGTGGCTGCCAACTGACATGACATGGACTTTAACTGTAAGTTTGGAAATAGTAGGTCTTTAACCTCCAGTGCAGGTACAGTCTCTTGAAGAAAGCTGGTATTTTGAACATGCCACTGTTTTCTTTTCTCTAGGTGTGTCACTCACAGCATTTGTTGTGCTGTTATTTTTTTAGGTAAAACTTACTTTCCATCATTGGAATGGACTGCAAATATGAACAGAAACAAAACAGGCCTGGTGTTATCAAAAGGCGGTTTATGGCAGCTAGCAGCTCTCTGGGCAATGACCTGGTGTTTCAATTCTGGCCCTAGAATCTGTGAAACGCCCACGATGTAAAATGGGTGTCAAAAGAAACTTGGCATTTGGCGGCATAAGTCGATAAAGCAGCCTGAAAATAAATAAATAATATATTCACCATTAACATTTCCTCATACACCCATTTGTCTCATAGGAGGAGATCTGGTTTATTGGTTACTTCATAATGTGGGAACACAGATACTTGAGTTCTGAGCACAAATCACCTAGCAAAACAAATGTGTGTTTTGTGACCTCAGGGGTACACCTTCATCGCATGTGCCTCATTTCCCATATCCCATCAAAATTGTAAACTCTTAAAAATAGTTAAAAATCATTTGTAATTCACCATATACAAGGTGGATATATATTTTTAATGATTCCCAGAATCCTCAAGGGATGTATTTGGTGATGCTTGAGTTGTTCCTGGAAACTGTACACTCATCTCTGTGGGGAAAGGTTGCACCTGACAGGTTCCACAGGGTGTGACCCTGTTACCCAATGCAGGAAGTGGCTGCTAAGGTAGGAACGTTGCATCAGATGAGAAACTCAACACCCTGCCTTGGGGGTAGAGAATAGGAAAGCAATTATGACTGAGCTGTTCCTTGAAATATCTTAATGTTTTGGGATTTTGAAATTCTCGTTGAGATCGTACTCAAAGTATGTTGAACAACTTGCTGCGGGGGCGGGGGGTGGTAGTAATCGCACGTATATATGTCCCAGGCTCAGACAAGGAGGCAAAGCTCAGAGGGACTCTTCCATTATTTCACTTCTACATTTTCAGGCAACCAGTTCTAGAGACAGACATGTCAGCCAAGGGAGGATGCAAGGAACCTCAGCAGCCCCACTGCCAAGAGCCCCAGGTCCAGGGCAAGTGCCAAGAACGTAAGTAACAATATTATCAATAATGTCGACAGAGTAAAATTGCTCTTTGCACTTAAATGATTGCTGTTTACAACCCAGCCCATCTGTGCTCACCTTATCTACTTTTCAAGGATGAAGGACTGAGTGGGTGTTGCATGTATTCAAGCGTGTGATATACAGGTTACAAAGAGCTCTTTGCAGTGAGTGTTCAACCCACTGATCTATCTCACTGATTGTCTTACTTATTGACTTATTGTTCATGTGGTCCAACAATATGATTTGTTCCTATGGGTAAACATATTATATTTCCTCAATGAAAAATAGTCCATGTTCACTTTGATCTTTTGTGTACATGAACTCTTCACAGTGCTATTCTAATGCACCCCTATCATAGCATTTCACCCAGCTTTAACAGTATCACCATAGATAATAATGTCTAAATCCTGATTACCTATACTTACTTATACAGCATAACACACTATTAGACTTGGCAGATCGGCACAACACCCCAGATGGCCAGAATACTTTAACACAAAAAAAGACTTTAGTGTGTCAGAGGGGAGTAAATTACCTCTGTGGTAGTATGGCTCATTTACCTCAGTCCAACACAGCACAATTGCATACATGCGAAATACAATAAATGGAGACAAATGCCCATCAGGGGGAACTGACAATTATTTGTGATTAAAAACAGCAGTGGTCCCAACTCTTTTGCAAAGTTATGCAATTATTTATTGTTGTTGAATTGACACAAATATATCTAAAATACAAGTGAGTAAAAATTAACATGATCCACTACTTAGTATTGCACTACCCCCTACTCCGCCCCCCTGTCATTTCCCCCCTCCACTGCACTTGCGCGATCTTAATGTCACCTAGCCTAGTAAGATTGTTGTATCTGTCTTCCCTCTGTTTACCCTCCCTTGCCTCGTTGCGCTTTGAAACACTAGTGTATAGGTGCGTTATAAATGCCATATCATATCACATCATACTTTGCAGCATAGTTGGAAAATTTTACAAAGAGTGCTCGTGCAGGAACTCGACAACACATTTTTTGAGTGCAAACAAACTGTAAAGGGATGTATGCAAAAACGATGTCCAAATGTCTGTCAACGTGTATATGTCAACCCCAATGTTTGCTTCTTGGTGCTAGAGCAATGGTCTGCAACCTCCAGCTCGCCAGCTTCAGCCCTAGCCAGATTAGTCAATGGTGAGTGATCATGGGAGTCATAGCCCAAGATATCTGGGGAGCCAAAGGGCGCAGACCAGTGGCGTAACACAAAATGTGGGGGCCCCCCTGCGAGCCATGCTGAGGGGCCTCCCCCATCTCAGCAACAAATCACGGTCGTGCCACACTCTGGGCCGGCCTAGATTATCACGCTTGCACAATACGCATGAACGTGCTGCTGAAGGGTATGTCGCACACTGTACTAGGAGAAAGATATAAATATGTGTTTTAATGCAATATACAGCACACTTTGAGAATAATTGGCCAAAAAGCCAGAGTGTTTGCAATTGTTTTGTAGGGTAACACCAATCCAATATATGCAAGTCACCAACAGTGCACAAGAACATTAATGCTTTGCTATTAAAAACGCCATGCCACATTGAAAACATGTCCCACTGGCTTCACAATGTAGACATGTGTAGACTCGTTATTAAATTACAGTAAAGCATGCCAGGACACATTTATACAGACCTGGACTGGATGCACAAAAATGCCAGTCGAAGCAATAACACTCATCAAGAAGAGAGCACACATTGAAGCCCGGGTCTCTGCTGCCTCGAACAACACGGCCAAACTCTTTAAAATCTTCATGCAACTGGTCAATCCTGTTGCGGTCTCCACCTCTCTGGTTCCCTCCCAGGCCCACTGTATGGCTCTGGCCTCTCACTTCTCAGCTAAAACTCAGGACATCCTGTCCACTATCTCCTCTTCCTCGCCCTCTTCCTTTCTCGGCCCCCCTTTGGCCATCTCTACCTCTCCTCCTCCTTTCTCCTCTTTCTCTCTGACAACACCTGACAAGGTTTCTAAGACAAGTCCGATCCATGAAAGTGTCGTCCAAACAGGTGCTCCCCTGATCCTCCAGAACCATCAAGGGCCATATTGTACCCTCGCTGCACCTTGGCCAATTTCTGTAATCACTCTTTCACCACTGTAATGTTCCCCTCTCCCCTTAAGGACTGCCTTGAGCACCCATTCCTCAAGAAGCAGTCTGCCGATCCTACCTGTCCGGCAAACTATCGCCCAATCTCCATCACACCTTTCCTGGGAAAGCTCTTGGAAAAAAGTTGGCAATCTCCCAGCTTACTCTCCACGTTGAATCTGTTGGTTGTCTCCATGACCATAAGTCTAGCTCCAGAGTTGCCAGAGGCACGGAAACATCTCTCCTGAATACCTGTGATGATCTGCTCTCTAACCTTGATTCCAGCATTCCTTCTGTCCTAATCCTCTGTGATCTTTCCTTGACTTTCGACACAGTCAACCAAGCCATCCTGATCAATCGACTACGTTAGAACCTGGGCATCACGGATCAGGGTCTGGAGTGGCTGACCTCTTTCCTCTTGGACTGCCCCTGCCAGGTCCAACTTGGTCCCTTTTTTTTCCATCACCTCTCTCTCTCTTCCTGTGGCATTCCCCAGGGCTCTATCCTCTCACCCTGGTTTTTCAACCTCTACTTGGCCCCTTTGGCCCACCTGATCTCTACCTTCTCCTCTAACTTTCAGTGTTATGCGAATGGCACTCAGCTTTCCTTCAGGCTCCTCTCATCTCTTGCTCATTCCTGATAGACTATCCGTGTTTCAGGATTGGTGGACCTCCAACGATATCAACGTTAGTGCCATTAAAATGGAGATCCTTCTCATTGGGACCCCTGCCCCTGCTTTCCCTCTCTCACTCTGGCCACCCACCTTGGGCCCTCTTTATTCGCCTTCCTGCGAGGCAGAAAACCTACTACTACTCTCTCTTTCTCTCCTCGCATCTCGGACGTCGCCAAGAGGTCCCACTACCTACCAGCTGCTCCTCCTCAAAGGGACTCTTCCCTTTCTCACTTTCCCCCAGAAGCTCACTGTCTCCAGAGCCCTGTTTCTCTCTAGGCTGGACTACTGCAACAGCCTCTTTCTCAAGCTACCTTCCTCTACTCTCCGCCCTCTGCAACTTATCCAGAACAGGACAGCAAGACTTGTCCTTGGCCACATGCCCAGGGATCATATCTCTACAGCCCTGAAATCTCTCCCCTGGCTTTCGGTGGTTGCAAGAATAAAGTTCAAGGCCCTTTGCATTATCCACAAGGCTTTCTGGGGTCGGGCCCACACTACAACCAACGCTCTCTTCCAAAATACCTTTTTTCTCTAGCCGTTCCACCGGCTATCTCCAACTCCCTAAGGGCTAGATGCTTCTTTAGGCAGAGAGTGGGGGTGGTAGATCTCTCTCTTCTGCAGATGCCTCCCCTTGGAATGGCCTCCCTGCCCCTCTGAAACTTTAGCGGACCACCTGATGTTCGGAAGCAGCTCAAAACTTTCCTCTTCTCCTCTGCTTTTGCTCTCTCCCTCCCCTGCTGACCTACCTGACCTACCTGTCTGCTGTACCGACTGGTTGCTTGGCTACCCTCAGAGTCTCACTGAGTCCAGGCTCTTTCTTGATCAGTCACCCTTGCACTGGAGATGGCCTACCACGCACTTAGGGACTGTAACTGTAACCCTACAGTCCCTTGTTCTCCTTGCACTACCCAGAGCTGCACTGTCCTGGCTGCACTTACTGAGAGTATTACAGCCCTGTTTTCCCCGCCCTTCTACCTTGCACTCCCCCCTCCCTTTCCCATTGCATTTCTCATTCTCGCACTTGCCCGATTTGAATGACACAAGGCCTAGTAAGATCATTTGTCTTGTCACTCCCTCTATCTTCACTCCATTGCTTGTCGCGCCAAGAATCACTTGTGTACAGGTGTGTTATAATAGACTTTTATCATATCATTTTATCACAGATGATCCAAAAAAATATACAATGCTGCAGTAAGAATTGGCTAGACTGGCAGCACCCAAATGCCAATCTAGCCAGGTAATTACACTTAGCAGGACTGCTTTATCAGAAATGCGCAGTTAAAAAAAAGTCATAGCAAATTGAAGAATAACTAGACTGGCTGCACCAAAATGCCCCTCTAGCCACTAATACCACATATCATGCCTGCTTAGCCTGGACATGGACAACCATTTTGATTTATATCGCACAATCCCACCGCCCACACATGCCCTCTCCCTCCCATGCCCTACCCCAACCTCCAAAATCAGCTCCTTGGCCCAGAATTACCTTCACGTCCCTCCTCCTTGTCCTAGAGCTTACGTTTGAGGCTCCTGGCCTCATAGTTAAGTACTGGGATGAGAAAGAGTGGGATTAGGAGTAATGAAGATACAGGTAGCTAAGTCAGGCATTACCTCCATGTACCTCTACCTCATCCCAGTGCTTGTGCATGAGGCAAGCACTGCCCCCTACACAATTACAGGGACAAGAAAGAATAGGGCTAGGAGTAAAGACGATTACCAATAAGTAATTAAGGCATTAAACACAAGTAGGGTCTTATCAATATTCAGTTGACTGGGCTGCAGCACTCGCCCCAGTAATTTTGGGCTATTTTGACTCAACCTGGCTGACCTTCAGAGCAGTTGCCGGACAGAACAGGACACCGATGTTAAATGGCACCTGGGTTAACAAGGGCCAAGCAGTTACTAACGTAAAGCATTTCACTGTTAGTACCTGCATTCAAATGCCAAATCTTTTAGGCAATTGAAATTGTGATGTGTGTTTTAGCACTTTCATGGCAGGGAAGTGATTGGAAGTGTAGAAAGGGAGCAGGAGACCGTTCATTCTCACAACAGTTCATAAGTGGGTGCTTTCACACTTAAAGGAGAGAGTTAACTGCTTGTAACATTGAAGCTGCACTAGAATAGTCTCATTAAAATGCGTAAAGAAGTTAAATGCCCCCACACAAAAAAGTTTGCCTCCCCACCACCTGTGAAGTTAGCGCCTCTCCCAACATTGGAAGCATCAGTCCCCTGAAATGTAGGTTTTGTTGCGCCCCTGAGCACAAGCACAAACACCATTCACCATATACACGCATGCACACCAGCCATCCTTACATTTAAGTGTGCACTCTTTCACCATGCAGGCACACCCAGACAGCCACCCATACATTTAAGTGTGCACCCTTTCACCGTACATGCACACACGCACACCCAGTCACCCATACATTTGTGTGCACCCTTTCACCATACACTCACACACACACGTCATGGGGTTGAGGGGAGCCCTATTACTTCAAAAAGAAATTGGACCTCAGTATAAGTTTGCCGGTCCGGTAACAACGGTACCTGTAAGCTTGCCGGTACTGTTGTTACCAGATCGGCAAACTATGAGTTCTGCTCGAGGGTGCCTTCCCGCCCGCCAGGTCTAACCTGGCGGGCGTACCAGCACCCGTGAGTAGAGCATGTCGGGTGCACCGCCACCATTATGAATGGTGCCGGTGCATCCGATCTCCTCATTCCCATTGAACTCTATGGGGATCAAATGGGAATGGGGAGCATTTTTTTCCGACGCCCGCAAATGGGCAATTACCAGGTCCGGCGGGGCCGTAATGACCCGGTAATTGCCCATTCGCGGATGCTGGAAAAAAGCGCAAGTTTGGCGGCAGTCTAGCGGTTTTACCGGCAAGGCTGTAGCCAAACTTGTAATGAGGCTGTTCTTTCTTTTTGAAGTCACTCTGTTACAGAAATGATTTCTTCATGAAGGCAAAGTGATTTAAAAAAGAAATTAAAAAAAAAAGATTTTGAAAAAAATATTTGTTTTCATTTTTTTTCAAGTGGGGCCCCCTCCCAGGACATGTGCTAGCGGGCCCCCCCGCAACACGGAGGCTGCGGGGGCCCCTGTTACGCCAGTGGCGCAGACCCATGCTCTAGAGACTGCAAAAGGGAAACACAGCTTCTTTATTGTATTAGGGTGCAAGGACCTTGGTCCAAAGAGGGGTGCACAAGGCTGTTAAGGACCCTCTATCAGGTCCCATAACTCAAGGCCTGGTCATAAGGGAAAGCCACGGATTAATTGTGTGTAGAAGGCTGTGCAAGAAGTGAAAACCCTATCGAAATTGCATTGACTTTGTGGGCTTATTAGTGCCAACCAATACACTGGCTCCCAAATGAAGTGGAGGTTAGTGCAGTTGGATTGGCTTGAGTAAATCACCAAGTGTTAATGCGCCCTACCTAGGGAGTTATTTATTAAATAATAATAGTATTGTTTTCCAATATAGCACTACTTGCAGATCCCTCCAACCTCTACACTCTGTAATAACAGGTGTTATAATTTCTCCATTTTTAATGGTACTTAGTTAATTGACCCTGGAAGGATGAAAGGCTAAGTCTTGCTTGCATTTTCAACCTCATAAAGTGCAGGCCGCACTCATGTCAAAGATCAACATTTTACTCATGAGCTGTCCGCCCTTAGAATCTAATCTGAACATCATTTCAGTTGTGGGCTGTGACCAATGCCATGACCATCCAAAAGGATGCCTTCTGTTTGCCCACCTACGAGCCTTGTGGTGGGAACTTCAGACTTCTTCTCTGTACTTCTTGGATTACACAGCTGAATGCACCCTTCCTCACACCATGATGCCCTTGCCCTGTGGGTGAAAGCAGACTGCCCACCTGCACTAAGAGTAATATTTAGCCACCACTGATGGTCCATCTTGTTTTGTGATTGTCCGCCTATTGCTGTTAAAAATGTTTCCAGTATATGTGATGTATTAGGAACACCTTGATTTCCAAGCAGATGTGTCGGTGCAAATTATTTTAACCTTAATAATCTGTTTTTTTTTAGCCTGTAAACCGGTGCAGCAGTGCCAGGACCAGACTCCTCAATGTATCCCAGGTGAGAGATTAAATCAGCAAAACAATCTCCTGTTCTCACCCCCTCTGCCCTCTCATCACTGAATGGACTGTGGTGCATATCCAAGGCATACTCAGCACCTGCCATCCTACCCCCAATCGCAGACCCATCTCCACCCATAAAAACTAGAACGGCAGACACGCTGTGTAAATCATCCTTGCTGGAACTTAAGCAATACAATGCCCCTCGTGTGTTTATCCTAGATCCTTCCACACTTAAACATAACATCACATCAAATGAGAACCCACCAAGCTTATGGTAACGACTCAAAGGAAATTCTTGAGCAGGTTATGTTCCTATACACAGTGTGACTTCATTGCAGGAGAGTGCAGCATTGCATCGGCCTCTTGGGTCTCTGGTGGTGTGGCGATGGAAGGAGGCTGACTAAAGGGGGAGGCTAAGGAAGAGACCGGGATCCTAGGTATTTTTCTTTTCGTCCCAGGATGTCTATGCATTCCACTTACTGGTCTTATCCGCCACATGTATTGCTGGTTAATACAGTCATATGGAAAATGGGCACTGAGTGGCCACACACAACATAACACTGTTGCATGGCCCTATCAGCAGCGGGGTCCATTTCCACGAAGGTCTCAGAATGACATAGTCACTCAGACCCTTAGGTGAAACATATCCCCATTGTTGATATTTACTCATCTACAAGTGTATATATGCTATAAAACCGAACCACCACCTCTTCTCACGTGTCCTTTCTGCTTACCATGCTCGGTAGCTCTATGCTGACCAAACACACACTTGTTATTTTACAATAGAAAACTATCAGCAATATGTGAGTCCAATAATATGGCTTCATGCAGCATAATGTATATCCTGTGCATGCTGCTACCAGCCCACGTTAGCAAATAACTTACTGAGATTATATTTGCAAAAATGAATGGAACATGGCTTCCAACAAATTACTGTTACTGTGTAATTTACGAGAAATCTTTCTGCTACCTGTAGATAAATATGCATATTGTGTTGCTTACCTATGAAATAACAGACTGCTATGCCGGCTCCTCTCAGCTGCCCCTTTCTGTCCACCTGTTTGAAAATGTTAATTGATATCTCTTCTTTTGTAAGATGTGTATATTCATGCATGAGCAGAGATCTAACCAACATCACAGCACGCTGTGACCTGCAGAAACAAATACACACAAACAAAGCCATCTGTGACCCAATGCAAATACAACATCTCATAATCTTATAAAAAAAGGAATATAGTTGAGAATAGAAACTGTTTATTCTTTGAAAAGGGACTTCTTGATGTTCACGTATTTGCCTGCCACCCACGGTCTCTTCAGCGGGCATGCACTCACTCAACCAGCAAAAGGCTGAACTTTACATTTAATATCATTTCCTTTCTTTCATTTCACACTAACTAAGATTGCTCTAAGCAAGCCTTCTCATCCCTGTAAGCACCTGGAGATAACATCCCCTGCCAAAGATCAAAAAGGGGGCCGTGTAGTAGGGAAGCCTATGTCTCAATCCCAGAATTTCAGGAAGTAGTGTTTTCACAATTACACTATACTGGCCTTCCTCCCTGGAAACATACTGCAATGTATGATCAGTGCATTGAAGTCGAGAGGCCATCATGCTTCACAGCATACAAATACCTGCATATCTTTGGAAGGGCATTTTTATAACTGTCTCATTTTACAGGTGAAAATAAACCGCAAATAATACGAGATTGTAGTTAAAAAAGCTTATGAAGCAGTGAAACCTAAAGAACACCAAACATCTAGAACAGCATTTTAAGGTGTTCCACTCTAGTACAGACCTGAAACTCTGGATGTTAAAACAGTGCTTAAAAGGCTTGGGGGAAATGTCCACTCTGGCAGAAAATGTCCCTAAAAAAGGGCATTCTTTGTGTTCACAGCATCAGGAAAATAGGCTCAACTTCTGACTCCTAAATTATGGTATTCAAAACCTTTTGATGTGCAGTCTTCTTCTAATATTTATTTATTTAAAACACGTCCAAAACAGTATTTGTCTCTCTGACCCAAGAATGCTCTGCTGAATTTTCTCTTTTTCAAGCATTGCTGTACTTATTGGTGTTAGCTTCATTTGCTCTTCTATTTATATTGTACTGTTGTTCATGTTTGAAAAGCACATTGGATAAAGGTGTTCTATAAGTACTATGCATAAATAAATAAGTACCAATGAGGTAAATAAGATATAAGGCGCTAAATCTCTTACTAGAAGAGAAGAGGCGAAAGTCACAGAAACCCATGTTTTTAGTAACTGCTCTGTGGAACTTTTCAATATCTTTTTTAAATTGAGAAATGTTCCAACCTTTCTTCATGCACAAATGTTCCAACCTTTCTTCATTCACACAATTGTAATCAGAAAACGTAATTTACTACTGAAAACACCATTTACATACATATATCCACTTGCTGCAACACAGTCAACCATTCGAGAGTGTGGCAATGGACTGAAGGAGTGTGTGGGTTTTGGCATCAGTGAAGTGTGTGTGCATATACCTAACAAGCCAGTGCAGTGTAAAGCCCAATTTGGAAAGCAAAACCCTTCATGGTCTCACATTCTCCAGCACTGGATCAAATAATTGATCCATTTTCTGTGTGCCCACGCAAACTACTTACATCTTAAACACTGAACACAGTATTTTTACAAATGTATTTTGAGCATTGAAATATTTTGATTTCCCTAACAAAGTGTGTTCTATTGTGTTCTATTGTGATCTGTGCACGGAAATGTTAAGTTATTTGATATTTATACTGTGCCCATCACCACCATAGTGATCTTACAGCACCTGACCTTGTTCTAGAGGAGGCATATTATGACCTTGCCAGCTTGTTACCAGACCATGGTCCTTCAATATGAAATGAGGAGGGTTGAGGGGAAGGGAAGCTGTTAGGACATGGGGATTAGCCAGTAGGCGAATAGATGAGGAGGAGAGATCATGTTTGTGGCAGCTGGGATGCGTGTTTCTGAACTGTGTGATTAGCTATTGTTAGGCTTTAGAGAAAATGCCAGGCAAGTGCAGCTCGCTTTAATAACAAGGCTTAACTGTGATGGCAGTATCTAGACCAGACAGTTCTTGGTGCGAGATATGATTGGTTTGTGATTGAGTGATGGACTGAGATGTGCTCAAGCAGAAAGCAAAATCAGATTAAGTAAAATGAATCAGTGATGAGAATTAATGTTGAAGTGGGTCTGGATCAAGAAACTGCATTAATAATTGCAAAGACATAAGATCATACTTTTGCTTCCTCAGTACATCTATATCTCCCAGCTGCCACCAACTCTTTGCTAACACTATTCTTCTCATTCTTGCCACATAGAGCCATGCCCACCTCCATGTCAAGACCAGCAGTCGGTAAAAGGAGTTAAGAAGTGTTAATTGCACTTGGGAAGGACCAGTTCTCTTGCATTCTGCCTCAGGAAGAAGAATCCACAATTCTACAAGTTGTGATGAAAACCAGAAAAGTTCTTCATTATTAAATATTGCATTTCTTATTTAAGAAGAGATAAAACCTGATGACTGGGGTCACTCCTGTAATACAGGGGCACTGCTGCATTAGATATGAACCTGTTGTCTTACCTATAATAAATGCACCCTGAAATCTAAAGAACCTGGTGTCTGTCACTCTGCTTCATTCCTAGCAATAGCTGCAAAACTGAGGAAATGATTGGAAAAGACTCAGTGGGGCCTGTGAGGCCCCCCCTTATCTCTATAGATAAGCAAGATGTGGTAAAAGACTATCATCAAAAATATAATGAAATATGTCTACAAATAAAACACTCTCCCCCCGCAGCGAGAGTGCTGTAGCAAAGATGCACATGCCAAGTGTAGAACACACAACCTGAGATGTCTAATAATTATAATATTTAATAATAGGACCAATTTTAATGATAGAAACTATACTATTAACATCAATAATAATGATGAATATGATTCGGTTTATCAGTATTAATACCATTATTCCTGTTGCAAAGGTATTTGATAGATTGTTTGCAAGGTTATTGGGTTTGGACCAAAAACACATACATAAGCAAATATGATTACACAGGAGACAAAGAAGAGTATGTAGAGGGAGGTCTCAATACACACACACACACACCTCTATGCACAGTGTGTAGTCAATATGTACAATCCATAGGTGGCGGTGCAGAGTGTACAGGGGGAGACAAAGGATGGGACACAAGCCCCTAGTGGGGAAGGGAGTTGTAGTTTGAGGGCACACATGAATGCACAGATGCTGGTTATACTGTTTATTTCTAGGTTAGGGTGTACCAGCGGTAGTGGGGTGAAGAAAATGTAGAAGAAAAAGTCAGTAGATGCACAGGGTGGGCAAGAGACAGAAATAATGAGAAGGGTGCTAGAGTCTAGAGCAAGATTAGTGACATATCACAAAATGCAGGTAGCCAAATAAGAGAGGTAAGACCATGAACTGATTTAAAGAGAAGGAGACGTTTGAAGAGGGACACTTGTTGCACAGTGATCCATAAAGCATGAAAGTGGGAGGAGTGGGAGGTTGGTGGCAGCTGAGCATTGTATGTTGTGCATAGTGTTCGTTGCAAAGCTTACAATTAGGGAGGCCCATAGGGGGCACAACAGTATGCACTGTGACTGAGTACTAGGGTGGAGATGAGAGGACAGATTTTGTAGAGGTTACGCTGGCTGAGTCTGGCTGCATTAGCGAAAGAGGTGAAAAATTGCTTGAGTTTAAGGTCACTGTCAAAGAGGTGCCCCAACGTGTGAGCACTGCGAGCAGTGAAGGAAGGGAGGTTAAAAGGAGGTTTGAGGAATTCAAATGGGTGAGAGTAAGAGGGAAGGGGCATTTGGAGCATATGGGTTTAAAACGTCAATGCTTGGAGGAGTTAAACGTGAGGCTGCATAGGGCCATCATTTGACGGATGACTGGAAGACAATTGGAGATCCTTGAAGCGGAGTTAGAGATGAAGGAAGCTAAGCAGAACAAGAATCTGCATGTCATTAGCAAATAGGTGGTACAAGGATTTGAAGGAAGAGTGACAAGGTGAAGAAGGTAAAGAGTAGCGGCACAGGACAGTGCCGTGTGGGGCTTGCAATATGGGAGGTGTTGAAATGGATATCTCCCTGTTTCAAGAGATGGACTAACATTGCTAAGAGTGACTGGATGCCAACCACATGAGATGAGTGAAGGGTCCTAGATTCTGAGTATCGAAAGGGTAAGGAGAGAGGATTGGTAAACAGTGTTGAAGGCTGCAGAAAGGTCAGGAAGAATACAGTTTGATGTGGGTTTGAAGGTGTGGGCTGTATTGAGAAAGTTCTAGTAGTGGGTCAATGCAATATCTGTGGAGTGACAGCAATGGAGTCCAGACTGAACAGAGTCAGAACGTCTAAGTGTCTGGAGATCTGTTGAAGAACATGTACTTCAGGAATTTAGAATATTGGGGGAGAAGAGAGACACACTGATCAATGGCAGGTTGTTTAATCACTCAAGGGCTTCTTGAGGATGACTTTAATTATGGATTCTTTAAGCAGGCTGAGAAGATCCTAGTTGAGAAGGAGTGTTTGCAAAGGGAAGACAGATAGGAGAAGGCTAGGGGTGCAAGGTCTGTGAATCAAAAGGATCTACAGGAGTATATGACATGTTTTCTGAATGGAGAATGTGAGGCAATTCAGTATGAAAGGTTGGTGATATGGAACCAAGGGGGCATGGAATAGAAATGTAAAGGGAGAAGCTGGGGACAAGGGGGAGTAGTAAGTGTGTCATGAATCTTAGATTGTTTAAAGGAGGAATAAAGGGAAATAGCTTCACTGAGAAGGAAACAATAGATAGATTGAGGGCAGTTAGGGCATGTGTGATGTACAGCAGGGGATATTTTGAGGGGATGAGAGTGGAAATTAGAGATTGGATTAGAAGTGTAGTGCAACCATCAAGTGCTTCATTGTAGCAGAGCAGGAGTCGAAGGGAGCAGGATTTACACCATCACCACAGTTTTTAAGGGGTGATTCATGGGGTGAAGCAGTTCTGGGCCATGGACTGGATGGAGTAATTGTACATTGAGGGTAGTATTGTTCAAAGGGAGACCTAAGAATCAAGTAGAATTGATGGAAGCCCTGGTCAATGGTGCTAGGGTTAGAAGAGAGCATATAACATCCATCAGATAGAGCACGAGTGAGTCATGTTAAACTCGAGTGTAGGTATTTAAGGGGTGGGAGGAAACGAAAAGGGGATCCAGGGTGAAAAAAGATGTTGAAATGTAGGAGACAATGGTCAGAAAATGAGGTGTCAATAGTGAAGTTTTATGAGGGAAGGAAGAATCTAGGAAAGATTATGTCAATGGAATTGCCTTGAAAATTGGTTGGCAAATAATGGGAGTATGCCAGTGAGTAGTCAGAGAGAATAAAGTCCAATTCAGGTTGTGGATACTTTGATGGGTACTTTGAGGAATCCTGTGAAGTAATAACTGATACCCCGGCAAAGATCTCCTCCTATGTGGCCAGGGTACGGCGGCCTCTACCTAATCCTGACCCTGGGGCTGGTATTATGAGGGATGATTACATAGGAGGAGACGTCTGTTCCAGAGAGGTGGTGACCCCATCAGGTGAGACATAGTATTCTTCCCTTACTAAAGAAAAATACCTCATAAATTCTAAGTCTTTGATGGCTTGTTTTCACCATGAAAATCCCTCTCATTGTCAAAGCCAGAAAACCGTTCCTGAAAAACAGTCTAGCCAATATGCCATTCATACCCTCACACACATAACACAAACCTATCATCTCCTGTTTCTAATGTTTTCTTAAGTAAAATCTCTGAAAAATATCACTGTAAAAATCTTAGAAATTCTCTGAACTCCAACTCCCATGAAGCCTCAAGTACTGAGACGAGGAAGAGGAGTGAAGAGTTGATGCAGATTGAATAAAACTCAAATCTGAATGTACAGACTACTTGTTTTGAAATATCCTGAGTGTGCGGGACATTTAAAAATACTGTCCGCACTCAAACTGCAGAGAGAGCAGGAGAAAGAAGTGTTAGGAGAAAGGACCGTACCAGAGAAGATCAAGAAGCCAGACAATGCCCGAAGGCAGCTCCCAATTACCAGAGCTACTTACTGGCATGGCGTGAGACCGGGAGAGACACTGCAGGTACAGCAGGAGGACCATCAGAACACTGGCAGCAGCCAGGGACGCAGTCGTACTGAAAGGCATCAGTCTTAGATCCTGGTCGAGGAGAGAAGCTGGCGGGTGACCTGGAAGCTGCAGGGAGATCTGGAGGAAGGTCTGCAGAGTGACAGAGACTGTATTGAAGGGGAAGCTTCATCGCAATGATGTGCCACAGGTCGTGAAGATGACGAAACATTGGTGAGTCCACCCAGAGCCAAAGTGGACCCCAGTGCATACCGACAGGAATGTAAGCAAACAAAACAGATTCAAATATTTGAATACCGAACAAATGAAGTACAAAAGCAGAACTTGAACAAATCTCAATATATGGAATGTCAATATTGGGAAAGCTGGAACAATGTATACCTCACACAAATAGAAACACAGTGAAGTGATACAACTATGTTTTTTTAAAAGACATTGAATCTGAAAAGAAGTCCTGGTGAAAGGAACACATCAGGCATTGAACATTGGTTTGGGGGGGGGGGAGATACCTGCCAGGGAATTATACCAGGGGATCTGTATGACCCAAAAAAGGGGTTCCTGGCAGGAGAGTATACCAGGTAATCCACACAAAGTGTGTAGCAAGATACCTGGCAGGAAGATATACAAGGGAATACTTTCAGGAGCGCACTCATTGCCCCAGTGAAAATGCCAGTTCCAAATTACATTGCATCATGGGAAATGTATGTAAGATATATAATGTGGAATTTGTATGTCTGTATCTGGGGCAACAGATTCTAGCATATCCTTTTCTACAGAAATTACTGTTGTATGCTATTTACCAGGCCAATTAATCTTGGGTGTAGAGACGGTATTAAACATGTTTAGTCATTGTCTTGCCCTACAAGAAAATTGATGTTCATGTCAATTAAAATAGACATGATACTCTGCATCTGCTTGCCATTATTTGAAGGCTCGAATCATTTCAGGGTAATGTAGCTCATCTTAGGATACTAACAGGGGCGCCAGCCCATTATAAGCATGTGCTGTTATTCATAGGAGGATGCAAGGTGGGTCCAACGTTCATTTCGGGTTATAGTTCAGTTTGATATTATCTTTCCTGACCCACCTGCCAGACTCAACACAAACCTTAGAACAGCTGTTCGTATGCGTAACCTGAAGTTCCTAACGCCCGAAAATGTCTCCCCATTACTGCAAGAGAAGTGCGGCGCTTTAGAAGATTATGAAAATGTGGATGACCTGGCGCTACATATTACAAATTCCCTTACTGATGTCACCAATCAGTTTGCAACTTTAAAAATCTGACACATTAAAAGTGAAGCCATCCAGAAATCTTGGTTTAATGAAGACATTCTTCTTATTTGGCAGAAGAAACGTACAGCAGAACGGTGTTGGCGAAAAGATCGCCTGATACACCGTTAGCCAATTATAAAAACTTGGTAAAAAAATACAAGGAGGCCATTACCAAGGCCAAATCCGATGCATACAATAATAGGATTCGAAATGCCAAGTCGAGGTCAAAGGAACTTTTTTCTATCTTGCGTGACTTCAAGAGTAAACCTTCTTCCTCACCAGCACCAGTGAAAGCTAAGGACTGGTGTCAGTCTATTCATGACGCATTTAATAACAAGGTCATCCTGCACCAAACCAATTTCAATGGGCATGGAACACTTGTCCTGTTCGAGGCAGCCGACAAAGAAGCTGTCCCTCCTTCATCTGTGCCCCCTGCTTTTGCTTTCACCTTGTGTTCTGAATCTTTCTTTGCACAAACTATCTGAGGTATGAAACCAACTTCACGTCATAATGATGTTTGCCCATCCAGTCTTTTTATAAAATGCCTGGACGTTCTCTGCCCATGGGTTACCAGGTTCATCAATTTATCATTTGCAGAGGGTAGTGTTCAGCTTTTTCTCAAAGAGGCGTGGGTTACCTCCCTCTTAAAAAAAGGAGTCTCTTGACCCATTAGTACCATACAATTACCACCCTATTACCAACGTACCATTTCTGCTAAAGATTCTGGATAACGTTGCGCATTTGCAATTCCAGAACTTTGCAGAGGATATTCTATATATCAATAATATTCTCTTGCCCCACCAGTCTGGCATTAGGAAGGGTTTCGGTACCGAAACAGCTATGCTTGATCTCAAGTCCAATCTGTTACAGAACATTAATCAGGGGCAATTATCGGTTCTGATACTGCTGGATCTATCCTCAGCTTTTGATCTTGTTGATCCTACTCTACTAGAGGTTCGACTCCATTTGGTGGTAGGCTGCTCCCCCAAAGCTGCCAGTTGGATCTCTGCTTTTCTGGGCCCCATGAATTCGAGAGTGGGGGTAGGCAAAGTCACCTCAGAACCCACAGTTGTTACCTGTGGTTTACAACAGGGGTAATGCATTTCCTCTGACATTGTTTAAAGTGTATATGATCCCGTTTCTATAACTTCTTGCCAGCCTGGGTGTCCAGGTGGCAAATTTTGCGGCTGACACCCAGGTTGTTGTGAAACTCTCAGACTCGCACCTCGAGGACTCAATAAACCTTAACATCATATATTACTCGATTCATCTTTGGATGGCTGCCAATTCGCTTGCACCGAATACAAGAAAAACAGAGTTTTTTATTGTTACCTCCAGCTCAAAACTCTAGTCACTCCCTGCAAGAATGTTCTTATCCTGGGCACCTTGATACCATAAGACTCTCTGCATAGTTTAGGACGCCAAACTTTCCATTACTCGTCATGTGGCCCAGATTAGATCTTCTTGTGGTTTGATTAACAAGCTCCTGTGTAATATTCAACCCTTTCTGACTTAAGAGAATCTAGCTACCTTGGCCTCAGTCCTCATTAATACTCGCTTCGACTATTGCAACAGTCTGCTTAGTGGTTGTTTGCATTCTATCATAGCCACTTTACAGGTTACATAGAATGGGGCACTGCGGGCGGTTATCGGTATGGCTATACTAACCCACATTACAGGGTTTACTCTGGTTACCAGTCAAACTCAGAATCAAAGTCTTTACCTTAACGCACAAGTGTGGGTTTGAACTTGGCCCCCGAGTATCTTATGGCGTGTCTTCGACCACACGCTCCAGTTCGCTCTCACATATCCCAACATCTCATCAAACTGGTTCAACCCTGATTTAGGTTGGTGAAGGTCGGCGGGCGCCGTTTCAGTGTTCAAGGCCCCAATGCCTTGAACACTGCTCCCTCTCGGCTTAAGAGCCTACGAGACGCTGGCTAAGTTTAAGAAGAATCTGAAAACGTTTCTCTTTGACTTGCCGCCAGGTTAGGATTTACTTTTGATCATGGAGTTCTCCCCACATTGAATTCTGAGTTTCTGCATTGGCCTCTCTTTTCTCGTACCGTTTAAATACTCCTTGTGTGTTGTTTGTTTTGTCGATTATCTATGCGCGCCCTGAGGCCCATGGGCATGTAGCGCACTGGTATAAGAATTCTTAATAAATAGTGTAATAAGGAAATCTCCAAAGGTCTGTTCCAGCAAGCCAGTGTGGGACAGTTTAATGACTTGGTGTACCGTGCTACTGGTCCAATATGTTTTAAGAAGGACCATTTTACACAAATTTTCTTATCAAATATCTCAACAAGTGATTTCCAATGTTTTTTTCTGAAATTAACAAATTGTGATCCATGAAAGTGGACCACATATTTTTTCTTGTTTTAATTCTTTTTAAACAAACTCTGTTTATTGTTTTCATCGTCAAAAAGACACAACATTAAAGTCGATCAGTAGATCGCCCCTCCTCCCATCCCCGTCATATGATAACTATTGATATTGATATTTTATTTCTATTGCGCTCGTACACGAGTGTTTTCAGAGCACAACAAGGCGAGGGAGTGGAACAGGGGAGAACAAAACAACAATCTTACTAGCCCCAGTGACATTAAGAACGCGCAAGTGCATGGGATAGGGGGAGGGGAACAGTGCATGGGATATGGGGAGGGGAAAGGTGCATGGGATAGGGGGAGAAGTGGAGAGTGCAGAGCAAAGGAGACACAGATAAATAATAATTAATAAATAAATAATAAAGGCAACAAAAAGTGGTAGTGCCGCCAGCAACTGGAAAGTGCTGGGCATAAGGCAGCAGAGAGAGTAGGTCTGATAAGTGCAGGAAAAAAAAGGAGGGGGGACTGTATGGGTACAGATACAGACCCCAGTGCAAGGGGTGGCCCGGAGGCACTGCAGGAGATTGGCAGGGTGAGCAGGTACCTGGGCACAAAGGACAGAGGGTGGCCAGGTGCACGGTGCCAAGAGAGAACAGATCAGCAGGGGGAAGTGGGAGCGAAGGCAGAAGCAAAGAGGAAGGTCTTGAGGTTCTTCCGGAACCGGAGATCTTTCTCCTCAAGTTAAGAGTGGCAGGGAGGCTGTTCCAGAGGGAGGCCCCAGCCGAAGACAGAGATCTACCCCGAGCTCGTTTCTTTGAAAAAAGACTGACCCTGAGGGAGTTAGAGATAGAGGAGAGAAGAGCTCGAGAGGGGAGGTATTTGCAGACAGCTGAAGGTATTTTGGGCCCAGGGCCCACAAAGCATTGTGGACAATGCTGAGGGTTTTGGATTTAATCCTTGCATCCACTGGGAGCCAATGGAGAGATTTCAGAGCTGGAGAGATACGATCCCAGGGCTTGAGTCCAAGGACAAGCCTTGCAGTCCTGTTCTGGATTAGTTGCAGAGGGTGGAGAGTAGAGGCAGGTAGATTTAGAAAGAGGCTGTTACAATAGTCCAACCTAGAGAGAATCAGAGCTTGGGAGACCATCGCAGGTGGGGGTAGGAGGAAGGCCAAGGGAGGCCAGCCAGAGAATGATCGGAAAGGATGGTGTAGGTGTGCCGATGAGGAGGATCTCCATCTTGCTGGCATTCAGACAAAGATCATTGGCGCCACACCAATCTTGAATGGCAGTTAGGCAATCAGAGATGAGAGAGGGAGAGGAGGTGGCCAAGGGCAGCCTGAAGATGAGTTGAGTGTTGTCAGCATAGCACTGTAAATGCGAGCAGAAAATGGCAATGCAGTGGGCGATTGTTGGCAGGTATTGGTTGAAAAGCCAGTGCGAGAGGTTAGACCCCTGGGGAACACCACAGGTAGAGAGGAAGATAGATGACAGGAAGGACCCAAGTTGGACCTGGGAGGGTCATTCAGAGAGGAAAGAGGTCAGCCAGGCCAGAGCATGATCACTGATACCCAGGTCATCATGGAGACGGTTGAGCAGGATGGTAGGGTTGACAGTGTCGAAGGCAGAACAGAGATCGAGGAGGAAGAGGACAGAGGGAATGTTAGAGTCAAGGTTGGAGAGCAGATCTTCACGGATGTTCAGTAGAGCAGTTTCCATGCTTCTGGCAGCTCTGAAGCCAGACTGGTGGTCATGGAGACAGCCAACCGAATTGGAATGAAGGTTAAGCTGAGAGATGGCCAACTTTTCCAGGAGTTTGCCGAGAAAGGGAGTAATGGAAGGTGGGCGATAGTTAGCCGGACAAGAAGGATCGGCTGTGGGTTTCTTGAGAAGAGGATGCACGCGGGAGTGCTTCAGAGGGGAGGGGAAGGATCCTGAGGCAAAGGAGTGGTTGTAAAAATCAGCAAGGGCCGGAACGAGGGTGTCAATGTGGTCCTTGATGGTTTTAGAGAAACAGGGATGAACCTGTTTTGACGAGGCTTTCATAGATCGGACTTGTCTAGCGACCTCATCAGGGGAGAAAAGAGGAAAGGACCAGAAGGAGGGTGGGCAGTGGCTGAAGGAGGGTGAGCAAGCACAGACAGAGAGGGGAGAGGGGGAGAGGGTGAGAGGTGGAGAGGGTGGACAGGATGTCCTGGGTTTTTGAGATAAAGTGAGAGGCAAGGGCATTGCAAAGAGCCTGGGAGGCAACAGGAGGGGTAGGGACGGCAGCAGGGCTGGCCAGCTCCTTGCAGATTTTAAAGAGTTTGGCCGAGTTGTTAGATGCCGCAGAGACACAAACTTGAATGTGGACTCTCTTTTTGGTGAGGACAGAGAGTCGGTATTGCCTTTGGAGCAGGCGACTAGCCAGTTTGTCAGAGGATGAACAAGAAGCACTCCATTTCCTCTCAGCCTCCCTACACTTACGTTTAAGTGTAGCTAGGTCGGAGTCATACCAGGAATTGCACTTGGATTTGTACTTCAAACAGATCCTCATGACAGGGGCAAGAGCATCAAGAATATCAGAAATCGAAGAGTAGAACAGAGACAGGGCTGTGTCAGGATGTGAGACAGCCAGAGGTGGAGGGGGGAGGGGGGATGGCAGCGAAAGCCTCAACTGACACACGTTTCATGGGCCGGATGTCCGAGAAGGTAGGTGGCCAGAATCCCCACAACCGGGGGGCAGCTCCAAGCCACATGCATAAAGTCAGCATGTGCAATGGTGCACTTGGCATAATTATTTGAAGTACCTGGAAGGAATCTACGTAGCATCGCAGGTGTGTAATTAAACTGGTGTTGGTACTTGTAATGAATCAACTTAAATCGTCCGTTGAGTGCAATCTTCCTTGTTTGCCCGCAGCAGTATCTCCACATTTTCTCCGGGACACTGTCCCCTAAAGCGGCTTCACACTTCCTTCTGTAAAGCTCCGCCCAACCTGCCCGAATATTCTGCCTCTTATTATATATAGTGGACACAATTCTACTACTGTCTACCCGCTCTAACATCCCATCTAGTATAGGTGCCCCCCCCCGGTTACTTGGCGAACGACGGGAACGAGTCTCAGGCTTTGTCACAGTCTACAACACAAGAAGAGATCCAATGACATGAGTGCCCCTTTGCTACGCATTACCTCTGTCATTATAAACTGTCCCTCTGGAAAGAGATCCCAAAAAGCATGATATTCCCAGGTGTTTCATGCAGCATGTGAATCCTGGTTCACTGGTCAAAGGTAAGCTCGCAATATGTATAACCGGAAGCCGAGGAGAATGAACAACGTCACCTTTCGCTTTCCCCTCAATCTGAACCCATGATTTACATGTCAATTCTACCATATTACCAGGTCTGGTTGATCTTCCGGGTGCTGTCAATACAACTGTGCGCATTAGGTGTGGTGGTGCCGGGGGATCTTTCCACATCTACATGACTCCTATACTGTTTCGAAACCAGTAGATTAGAACCCCTGCCTGGCCCGCATCTTAATATGCCTCAAAGTCCAGTAGTGCAAGCCCCCCCTGATCAAGGGCAGCGTTAACAGCTCCCAGACCACTCACGTATGCTTGCTCGCCCAAATAACTCTGGAAACCTCTGACTGTATTGTTTGGAAGTACGCCCTCAGTACCACCAGGGGCACATCTAAGAACACATTGAGAAACCTCTGTATTAAAACCATCTTAACCAGAGAGATCCTACCCTATGGGTTGAGGGGCAGCCCCATCCACCTGTCCACCTCAGTCCAAACCTGTTCCAACACCTTTGCATAATTACACTTATATAGCTCGACTGGGGACCTTGTGATGTCTATACCAAGGTACCTAGTAAGCTCCATATGCCACTGGAATCCATAGCTGTCCATAAACTGCCTAATTAAATCAGTAAGCAGGAAGAGCACTGATTTTGTAATGTTAACCTTCAGCTCAGAGAAACCCCTGTATCGTAGCACATCTATCATAATCGGTCCCAGGTTATCGTGCAAGTTTTGTATATATTACCATGTCGTCCACATACAGAGAGACCACTTACTTATGTTCATATACCTGAATTCCCCTGTGGACATGTCTGTCTCTGAGCCGTTCCGCCAAGGGTTCAATTGCCAAGGCAAATAATAGGGGCAAGCAGGGACATCCCTGCCGCATGCCTCTCTCCAATAGTATATTCAGGGTGAACTGGCCATTCATTCTGACCCTCACCACAGGTAAAATATATAGAAGGGAGATCATAGAAATAAACTCCTCCCACATCCTCCAAGGTACCATAAAGAGAAAGGGCCATTCAACTGATTCAAATGCTTTTTCAGCATTCAGTAGTGCTGCCACTACTGATTCATCCTGTTGAACCACTGACATCAGTCCAAACATCTGTCTGAACCCATACGAGGTGGAGTGCCCGGGTATAAAACCTGACTTGTCCAACCCTACAACATTTATGCATCAACGGTGCCAGTCGTGTCATCAATACCTTAGCTAGGATTCTTTTATCAAGGTTGATCAGTGAGATAGGGCAGTAGGATGAGCACTCATCTGCCGCTTACCAAGGCCTCCACAAACCAGCAACCAGCGCCGCTCTCATAGGCTCCAGTAATTTACCATCTCTCAGAGCCTGCTGATATCCCTCCAGGAGATGTGGGTGAGTGTCCACGCAAAATACTGATAAAAGTCAGCAGTCAAGCCATCAGGCCCCGGGGCCTTCCCAGATGTCAACCGCATAATCGCCAGTTGGGTTTCCTGCACTGTTATGTGATGGTTCAACCACTCCCTCACTTCATCCATAAACCAGTATAGCACCACCTGGTCTAAGTATCTGTGTATTTCAAGTTGTGACACCTGAGTTTGTGAGGAATAGAGGCGGGTGTAGAACACACTAGACTCCCGAGCAATATCAGCATCTGCATGTTGCACCTCCCTCCTCGCATTCTTAACTGAGTAGATATGTGTCTTAGGTGCGTCTGTTCTCACGGCTCTGGAAAGTAATCGCCCTGGATGTCGGCCTTCCCCATTTTGCCTAACTGCTGCCTTTCCCAACAGAAACGTCACATGTCTGAGCAATTTAATTAATTCTATCTAGTTCCTCCCTAATGGCATCACACATTTAAAACTTTCCCAGAGCACCATGTCTGAGTCAATCAAGCCCACATTCTCCTCAAAAATGTTCTCAATAGCATACAGTAACTCAGTCCGAAACACCTCATCAGAAGCCCTTCACTTTTAAACACCCATGGCGGTCTCCTACCCTTCCACCCCGGTATCCCCAAGGCCAGAAGCTCTGGCACATGGTCCGATAGCATGCATGCCAGTATTGTGGCCTCGGTCACCCATCCTGTCATTGTGTCTGAAATCAAGAAATAGTCGAGTCGTGATGCCGATTGGTGCACCATGGATTGAAATGTTTAACCCCCCTCTCCCTCATGCCAAGTTTGCCCTATATGTCGTTAAGATCCTAATTGCAACACATATCCTGCAGTTTAAAAGTTGTCCGCCCCCCCCCGGTCCTGTCAAGGTCTGGTTCCATTACAGCATTGAATTCCCCTGCCCACATAATCATCCAAGGCGTATGCCTATCCAACTGTTGGTCTATCCATTCCAGGGACTCCACCGTGTCCTGATTGGGACCATCGTAATTAAACAAAGTGAGTGCTTGACCATCCACTGTTCCCAGGACCATCACCACTCACCCCTCCCTATCTTTAACCACCTCAGTGAGGCGAAACCCAACTGAGCTTCGCACCAATATGCAACCACCCATGAGTAAGAGGAGTAGGATGAGAAGAGCAAAAGCCCCTCCTTGCTTTTCCCTACACCATATAAACCTGTCTCAACATCCAGCCCTTTTCCATATGGCTCCTATGGATTTGTATATTTTTCCCTCCTATTCTTTGATGTCACCTGTCACCACCCCCATATTTTCCATCCCCTTTCATGAAGTCACTTCCAACTTCATTACATACCAATTTGCGACCCCTTGTTCATGGCAAACTTTAAGCTGCATTGCTGCTCATGGTCTCTTCCTGCAGCCCAGAGGAAAATGAAACATTTGCCCATTCTTCCTTTCGCTGCTTGCTGTGTATGAACAAAGAATGTGTTCCTTTTCAAGGCCCATCACTGTGCACTCTGAATCTCGCCTCGCAACCGCTGCTGTTCAGTTTTCAAAGTTTGCTTTATTTTCTGAATCTAGCAATCACCAGCAATGCTGCGTATTCATGGGCCTGCTGCAATGTTAGTAATATTAGGGCCTGCAGCCTACAACTCAACCCCCCTTGGATTGCCCCAATACTATATGTTAGTATCCAAAGAAACCCACCTTTGTTGTCCCTTATGTTAAAATGTAGTACCCATGTTAGTAATCCATGTACTACGCAACAATACGCACAGCATATGCTGCACACATTCTTTAGCTCTCAACCTTTCCTACAGGTCTATCATGGCCTCATGATCATTACAATATTTCAGGGCACATCTGAAGGTTTGATGTATCCCACACTAGTGGACAATTTTCTTCAATAAATGATATTTCTTATTAATTTAGAATAGAGGGAACGCAAAACCTTTAAGTGAACAGAAAAAGGAAAATGTAGCAAATGACACACTCTTTTGGTCTACAATCAAATGTTTTAAATATTGTTGTCCACTGTTGTTTGTTTTGGAAACCGAGATGAACAGGACCAATTTAAAGTTCTCTATTAGGTCACGAGTGTGGTAGAGGCCATGCAGTGCTAATACACCAGCCCACACTAGGCGTCTGCTCTACTGTGCAATCAAAAAATATAAAGGGTACCTAGTATGCTCTCGGTCCCTCAGGTAAGCAATGAGTATACACAAGAAAATGGACCGGGAGCAAGAGGATAGAAAGCAACTAATCGGCCAATTTCACAACAATGTCAATTTATTTTCATGCAAGGAAAATATTTAGTGGTACTGAACAAACATAGGCATTAAAAACCAAATTGTACCGCCTATTTGCTTAACCTGCTATCTTCTTTGACGGGCACTGCCAAGAAGTGATCTGGTGTCGACAACATTTGACAACATCTGTTGCAGAATAGATAGACACACTAGTATACACATGGTGTGTAGGGACATTTTTGAATTACTGTTTAAATGTTTTGTATGTTACAAGGCCGATACATGAAACGTACAGCGGAGAAGTATGATATTTATATGTATGAATGAGAATGTGTGAAGGAGTAGATTGAATGGATTAGGAGTTATTAGGACATTTGTACAATTTGGTTTTTAATGCCTCTGTTTGTTCAGTACCACTAAATATTTGCCATGTATGAAAAGAAATTGACATTGTTGTGAAACTGGCCGATTAGTTGCTTTCTATCCTCTTGCTTCCGGTCCATTTTCTTGTGAATACTCATTGCTCTACTGTGCAGAAAGAGGGTGGTTGCTCAAACATTATGTTCATGTGCCTCTTTGTTTAGAATGTCCAAAAGGTGTCAACCCTTATCACGTGCTAGTGATATGGATTTCTGCAGACTCAAAAACAAGAATATAGCCAGCAGCTCAGGTCATCATGGCCAGTGGCTGCCAACTGACATGACATGGACTTTAACTGTAAGTTTGGAAATAGTAGGTCTTTAACCTCCAGTGCAGGTACAGTCTCTTGAAGAAAGCTGGTATTTTGAACATGCCGCTGTTTTCATTTCTCTAGGTGTGTCACTCACAGCATTTGTTGTGCTGTTATTTTTTAGGTAAAACTTACTTTCCATCATTGGAATGGACTGCAAATATGAACAGAAACAAAACAGGCCTGGTGTTATCAAAAGGCAGTTTATGGCAGCTAGCAGCTCTCTGGCAATGACTAACAGAGTTGCACCTGGTGTTTCAATTTTGGCCCTAGAATCTGTGAAACGCCCACAATGTAAAATGGGTGTCAAAAGAAACTTGGCATTTGGCGGCATAAGTCCATAAAGCAGCCTGAAAATAAATAAATAGTGTATTCACCATTAACATTTCCTCATACACCCATTTGTCTCATAGGAGGAGATCTGGTTTATTGGTTACTTCATAATGTGGGAACACAGATACTTGAGTTCTGAGCACAAATCACCTAGCAAAACAAATGTGTTTTTTGTGACCTCAGGGGTACACCTTCATCGCATGTGCCTCATTTCCCATAACCCATCAAAATTGTAAACTCTTAAAAATAGTTAAAAATCATTTGTAATTCCCCATATACAAGGTGGATATATATTTTTCATGATTGCCAGAATCCTCAAGGGATGTATTTGGTGATGCTTGAGTTGTTCCTGGAAACTGTACACTCATCTCTGTGGGCAAAGGTTGCACCTGACAGGTTCCACAGGGTGTGACCCTGTTACCCAATGCAGGAAGTGGCTGCTGAGGTAGGAACGTTGCATCAGATGAGAAACTCAACACCCTGCCTTGGGGGTAGAGGATAGGAAAGCAATTATGGCTGAGCTGTTCCTTGAAATATCTTAATGTTTTGGGATTTTGAAATGCTCGTTGAGATCATACTCAAAGTATATTGAACAACTTGCTGCGGGGGCGGGGGGTGGTAGTAATCGCACGTATATATGTCCCAGGCTCAGACAAGGAGGCAAAGCTCAGAGGGACTCTTCCATTATTTCACTTCTACATTTTCAGGCAACCAGTTCTAGAGACAGACATGTCAGCCAAGGGAGGATGCAAGGAACCTCAGCAGCCCCACTGCCAAGAGCCCCAGGTCCAGGGCAAGTGCCAAGAACGTAAGTAACAATATTATCAATAATGTCGACAGAGTAAAATCGCTCTTTGCACTTAAATGATTGCTGTTTACAACCCAGCCCATCTGTGCTCACCTTATCGACTTTTCAAGGATGAAGGACTGAGTGGGTGTTGCATGTATTCAAACGTGTGATAGACAGGTTACAAAGAGCTCTTTGCAGTGAGTGTTCAACCCACTGATCTATCTCACTGATTGTCTTACTTATTGACTTATTGTTCATGTGGTCCAACAATATGATTTGTTCCGATGGGTAAACATATTATATTTCCTCAATGAAAAATAGTCCATGTTCACTTTGATCTTTTGTGTACATGAACTCTTCACAGTGCTTTTCTAATGCAACCCCTATCATAGTATTTGACACAGCTTTAACAGTATCACCATAGATAATAATGTCTAAATCCTGATTACCTATACTTACTTATACAGCATAATACACTGTTAGACTTGGCAGATCGGCACAACACCCCAGATGGCCAGAATAATTTAACACAAAAAAATACTTTAGTATGTCAGAGGGGAGTAGATTACCTCTGTGGTAGTATGGCTCATTTACCTCAGTCCAACACAGCACAATTGCACACATGCGAAATACAATACATGGAGACAAATGCCCATCAGGGGGAACTGACAATTATTTGTGATTAAAAACAGCAGTGGTCCCAACTCTTTTGCAAAGTTATGCAATTATTTATTGTTGTTGCTTTGACACAAATATATCTAAAATACAAGTCAGTAAAAATTAACATGAGCCACTACTTAGTATTGCACTACCCCCTACCCCGCCCCCCTGTCCTTTCCCTTTCCCCCCTCCACTGCACTTGCGCGATCTTAATGTCACCTGGCCTAGTAAGATTGTTGTATCTGTCTTCCCTCTGTTCACCCTCCCTTGCCTCGTTGCGCTTTGAAACACTAGTGTATAGGCGCGTTATAAATGCCATATCATATCACATCATACTTTGCAGCATAGTTGGAGAATTTTACAAAGAGTGCTCGTGCAGGAACTCGACAACACATTTTTTGAGTGCAAACGAACTGTAAAGGGATGTATGCAAAAAACGATGTCCAAATGTCTGTCAACGTGTATATGTCAAACCCAATGTTTGCTTCTTGGTGCTAGAGCAATGGTCTACAACCTCCAGCTCGCCAGCTTCAGCCCTAGCCAGATTAGTCAATGGTGAGTGATCATGGGAGTCATAGCCCAACATATCTGGGGAGCCAAAGGGCGCAGACCAGTGGCGTAACACAAAATGTGGGGGCCCCCCTGCGAGCCATGCTGAGGGGCCTCCCCCATCTCGGCAACAAATCACAGTCGTGCCACACTCTGGGCCGGCCTAGATTATCACGCTTGCACAATACGCATGAACGTGCTGAAGGGTATGTCGCACACTGTACTAGGAGAAAGATATAAATATGTGTTTTAATGCAATATACAGCACACTTTGAGAATAATTGGCCAAAAAGCCAGAGTGTTTGCAATTATTTTGTAGGGTAACACCAATCCAATATATGCAAGTCACCAACGGTGCACAGGAACATTAATGCTTTGCTATTAAAAAAGCCATGCCACATTTAAAACATGTCCCACTGGCTTCACAATGTAGACATGTGTAGACGCATTATGAAATTACAGTAAAGCATGCCAGGCCACATGTATACAGACCTGGACTGGATGCACAAAAATGCCAGTCGAAGCAATAACACTCATCAAGAAGAGAGCACACATTGAAGCCCGGGTCTCTGCTGCCTCGAACAACACGGCCAAACTCTTTAAAATCTTCATGGAACTGGTCAATCCTGGTGCGGTCTCCACCTCTCTGGTTTTCTCCCAGGCCCACTGTATGGCTCTGGCCTCTCACTTCTCAGCTAAAACTCAGGACATCCTGTCCACTATCTCCTCTTCCTCGCCCTCTTCCTCTCTCGGCCCCCCTTTGGCCATCTCTACCTCTCCTCCTCCTTTCTCCTCTTTCTCTCTGACAACACCTGACAAGGTTTCTAAGACAAGTCCGATCCATGAAAGTGTTGTCCAAACAGGTGCTCCCCTGCTCCTCCAGAACCATCAAGGGCCATATTGATACCTTCGCTGCACCTTGGCCAATTTCTGTAATCACTCTTTCACCACTGTAACGTTCCCCTCTCCCCTTAAGCACTCCCTTGAGCACCCATTCCTCAAGAAGTAGTCTGCCGATCCTACCTGTCCGGCAAACTATTGCCCAATCTCCATCACACCTTTCCTGGGAAAGCTCTTGGAAAAAAGTTGGCTATCTCCCAGCTTACTCTCCACGTTGAATCTGTTGGTTGTCTCCATGACCATAAGTCTAGCTCCAGAGCTGCCAGAGGCACGGAAACATCTCTCCTGAATACCTGTGATGATCTGCTCTCTAACCTTGATTCCAGCATTCCTTCTGTCCTAATCCTCTGTGATCTTTCCTTGACTTTTGACACAGTCAACCAAGCCATCCTGATCAATCGACTACGTTAGAACCTGGGCATCACGGATCAGGGTCTGGAGTGGCTGACCTCTTTCCTCTTGGACTGCCCCTGCCAGGTCCAACTTGGTCCCTTTTTTTTCCATCACCTCTCTCTCTCTTCCTGTGGCATTCCCCAGGGCTCTATCCTCTCACCCTGGTTTTTCAACCTCTACTTGGCCCCTTTGGCCCACCTGATCTCTACCTTCTCCTCTAACTTTCAGTGTTATGCGAATGGCACTCAGCTTTCCTTCAGGCTCCTCTCATCTCTTGCTCATTCCTGACTGTCTATCCGTGTTTCAGGATTGGTGGACCTCCAACGATATCCAAGTTAGTGCCATTAAGATGGAGATCCTTCTCATTGGGACCCCTGCCCCTGCTTTCCCTCTCTCACTCTGGCCATCCACCTTGGGCCCTCTTTATTCGCCTTCCTGCGAGGCAAAAAACCTTTTGTGTCATCTTCGACTCTACTCTCTCTTTCTCTCCTCGCATCTCGGACGTCGCCAAGAGGTCCCACTACCTACCAGCTGCTCCTCCTCAAAGGGACTCTTCCCTTTCTCACTTTCCCCCAGAAGCTCACTGTCTCCAGAGCCCTGTTTCTCTCTAGGCTGGACTACTGCAACAGCCTCTTTCTCAAGCTACCTTCCTCTACTCTCCGCCCTCTGCAACTTATCCAGAACAGGACAGCAAGACTTGTCCTTGGCCACATGCCCAGGGATCATATCTCTACAGCCCTGAAATCTCTCCACTGGCTTTCGGTGGTTGCAAGAATAAAGTTCAAGGCCCTTTGCATTATCCACAAGGCTTTCAGGGTTCGGGCCCACACTACAACCAACGCTCTCTTCCAAAATACCTTTTTTTCCTAGCCCTTCCACCGGCTACTTCCCACTCTCTAAGGGCTAGATGCTTCTTCAGGCAGAGAGTGGGGGTGGTAGATCTCTCTCTTCTGCAGATGCCTCCCCCTGGAATGGCCTCCCTGCCCCTCTGAAACTTTAGCGGACCACCTGAAGTTCGGAAGCAGCTCAACACTTTCCTCTTCTCCTCTGCTTTTGCTCTCTCCCTCCCTACCTGACCTACCTGTCTGCTGTAGCGACTGGTTGCTTGGCTACCCTCAGAGTCTCACTGAGTCCAGGCTCTTTCTTGATCAGTCACCCTTGCACTGCCGATGGCCTACCACGCACTTAGGGACTGTAACTGTAACCCTACAGTCCTTTGTTCTCCTTGCACTACCCAGAGCTGCACTGTCCTGGCTGCACTTACTGAGAGCATTACAGCCCTGTTTTCCCCGCCCTTCTTCCTTGCACTCCCCCCTCCCTTTCCCCTTGCATTTCTCATTCTCGCACTTGCCCGATTTGAATGACACAAGGCCTAGTAAGATCATTTGTCTTGTCACTCCCTCTATCTTCACTCCATTGCTTGTCGCGCCAAGAATCACTTGTGTACAGGTGTTTTATAATAGACTTTTATCACATCATTTGATCACAGATGCTCCAAAAAATATACAATGCTGCAGTAAGAATTGGCTAGGCTGGCAGCACCCTAATGCCAATCTAGCCAGGTAATTACACTTAGCAGGACTGCTTTATTAGAAATGCGCTGTTAAAAAAAAGTCATAGCAAATTGAAGAATAACTAGACTGGCTGCACCAAAATGCCCCTCTAGCCACTAATACCACATATCATGCCTGCTTAGCCTGGACATGGACAACCATTATGATTTATCGCACAATCCCACCTCCCACACATGCCCTCTCCCTCCTATGCCCTACCCCAACCTCCAAAATCAGCTCCTTGGCCCAGAATTACCTTCACGTCCCTCCTCCTTGTCCTAGAGCTTACGTTTGAGGCTCATGGCCTCATAGTTAAGTACTGGGATGAGAAAGAGTGGGATTAGGAGTAATGAAGATACAGGTAGCTAAGTCAGGCATTACCTCCATGTACCTCTACCTCATCCCAGTGCTTGTGTATGAGGCAAGCACTGCCCCATACACAATTACAGGGACAAGAAAGAATAGGGCTAGGAGTAAAGACGATTACCAATAAGTAATTAAGGCATTAAACACAAGTAGGGTCTTAACAATATTCAGTTGACTGGGCTGCAGCACTCGCCCCAGTAATTTTGGGCTATTTTGACTCAACCTGGCTGACCTTCAGATCAGTTGCCGGACAGAAAAGGACACCGATGTTAAATGGCACCTGGGTTAACAAGGGCCAAGCAGTTACTAACGTAAAGCATTTCACTCTTAGTACCTGCATTCAAATGCCAAATCTTTTAGGCAATTGAAATTGTGATGTGTGTTTTAGCACTTTCATGGCAGGGAAGTGATTGGAAGTGTAGAAAGGGAGCAGGAGACCGTTCATTCTCACAACAGTTCATAAGTGGGTGCTTTCACACTTAAAGGAGAGAGTTAACTGCTTGTAACATTGAAGCTGCACTAGAATAGTGTCATTAAAATGCGTAAAGAAGTTAAATGCCCCCACACAAAAAAGTTTGCCTCCCCACCACCTGTGAAGTTAGCGCCTCTCCCAACATTTGAAGCATCAGCCCCCTGAAATGTAGGTTTTGTTGCGCCCCTGAGCACAAGCACAAACACCATTCACCATATACACACGCATGCACACCAGCCATCCTTACATTTAAGTGTGCACTCTTTCACCATGCAGGCACACCCAGACAGCCACCCATACATTTAAGTGTTCACCCTTTCACCGTACACGCACACACGCACACCCAGTCACCCATACATTTGTGTGCACCCTTTCACCATACACTCACACACACACGTCATGGGGTTGAGGGGAGCCCTATTACTTCAAAAAGAAATTGGACCTCAGTATAAATTTGGCGGTCCGGTAACAACGGTACCGGTAAGCTTGCCGGTACTGTTGTTACCAGATCGGCAAACTATGAGTTCTGCTCGAGGGTGCCTTCCCGCCCGCCAGGTCTAACCTGGCGGGCGTACTGGCACCCGTGAGTAGAGCATGTCGGGTGCACCGGCACCATTATGAATGGTGCCGGTGCATCCGATCTCCTCATTCCCATTGAACTCTATGGGGATCAAATGGGAATGGGGAGCATTTTTTTCCGCCGCCGCAAATGGGCAATTACCAGGTCCGGCGGGGCCGTAATGACCCGGTAACTGCCCATTTGCAGATGATGGAAAAAAGCGCAAGTTTGGCGGCAGCCTGGCGGTTTTACCGGCAAGGCTATAGCCAAACTTGTAATGAGGCTGATTGTTTCTTTTTGAAGTCACTCTGACTTCATAAAGACATTATTTCTGTTACAGAAATAATTTCTTCATGAAAGCAAAGTGATTTAAAAAAGAAACAAAAACAAAAAAGATTTAAAAAAAAATATTTGTTTTCATTTTTTTTCAAGTGGGGCCCCCTCCCAGGATATGTGCTAGCGGGCCCCCCTGCACCGCGGGGGCTGCGGGGGCCCCTGTTACGCCAGTAGCGCAGACCCATGCTCTAGAGACTGCAAAAGGGAAACACAGCTTCTTTATTGTATTAGGGTGCAAGGACCTTGGTCCAAAGAGGGGTGCACAAGGCTGTTAAGGACCCTCTATCAGGTCCCATAACTCAAGGCCTGGTCATAAGGGAAAGCCACGGATTAATTGTGTGTAGAAGGCTGTGCAAGAAGTGAAAACCCTATCAAATTTGCATTGACTTTGTGGGCTTATTAGTGCCAACCAATGCACAGGCTCCCAAATGAAGTGGAGGTTAGTGCATTTGGATTGGCTTGAGTAAATCACCAAGTGTTAATGCGCCCCACCTAGGGAGTTATTTCTTAAATAATAATAGTATTGTTTTCTAATATAGCACTACTTGCAGATCCCTCCAACTTCTACACTCTGTAATAACAGGTGATATCATTTCTCCATTTTTAATGGTACTTGGTTAATTGACCCTGGAAGGATGAAAGGCTAAGTCTTGCTTGCATTTTCAGCCTCATAAAGTGCAGGCCGCACTCATGTCAAAGATCAACATTTTACTCATGAGCTGTCCACCCATAGAATCTAATCTGAGCTTCATTTCAGTTGTGGGCTGTGACCAATGCCATGACCATCCAAAAGGATGCCTTCTGTTTGCCCACCTACGAGCCTTGTGGTGGGAACTTCAGAATTCTTCTCTGTACTTCTTGGATTACACAGCTGCATGCACCCTTCCTCACACCATGATGCCCTTGCCCCGTGGGTGAAAGCAGACTGCCCACCTGCACTAAGAGTAATATTCAGCCACCACTGATGGTCCATCTTGTTTTGTTATTGTCCGCCTATTGCTGTTAAAAATGTTTCCAGTATATGTGATGTATTAGGAACACCTTGATTTCCAAGCAGATGTGTCGGTGCAAATTATTTTAACCTGAATAATCTGCTTTTTTTTAGCCTGTAAACCGGTGCAGCAGTGCCAGGACCAGACTCCTCAATGTATCCCAGGTGAGAGATTAAATCAGCAAAACAATCTCCTGTTCTCACCCCCTCTGCCCTCTCATCACGGAATGGACTGTGGTGAATATCCAAGGCACCTGCCATCCTACCCCCAATCGCAGACCCATCTCCACCCATAAAAACTAGAACGGCAGACAAGCTGTGTAAATCATCCTTGCTGGAACTTAAGCAATACAATGCCCCTCGTGTGTTTATCCTAGATCCTTCCACACTTAAACATAACATCACATCAAATGAGAACCCACCAAGCTTATGGTAACGACTCAAAGGAAATTCTTGAGCAGGTTATGTTCCTACACACAGTGTGACTTCATTGCAGGGGAGTGCAGCATTGCATCGGCCTTTTGGGTCTCTGGTGGTGTGGCAATGGAAGAAGGCTGACTAAAGGGGGAGGCTAAGGAAGAGACCAGGATCCTGGGTATTTTTCTTTTGTCCCAGGATGTCTATGCATTCCACTTACTGGTCTTATCCGCCACATGTATTGCTGGTCAATACAGTCATATGGAAAATGGGCACTGACTGAGTGGCCACACACAACATAACACTGTTGCATGGCCCTATCAGCAGCCGGGTCCATTTCCACGAATGGCTCAGAATTAGTCACTCAGACCCTTAGGTGAAATATATCCACATTGTTGATATTTACTCATCTACAAGTGTATATATGCTTTAAAACCCAACCACCACCTCTTCTCACTTGTCCTTTCTGCTTACCATGTTCAGTAGCTCTATGCTGACCAAACACACCCTTTAAGAGAGATGTGTTATTTTACAATAGAAAACTATTAGCAACCTGTGAGTCCAATAATATGGCTTCATGCAGCATAATGTATATTCTGTGCATGCTGCTACCAGCCCAAGTTAGCCAATAACTTACTGAGATTATATTTGAAAAAATGAATGGAACATAGCTTCCAACAAATTACTGTTACTATGTAAATTATGTAAATGCATATTGTGTTGCTTAACTATGAAATAACAGACTGCTATGCCGGCTCCTCTCCGCTACCCCATTCTGTCCACCTGTTTGAAAATGTTAGTTGATATCTCTTCTTTTGTAAGATGTGATATTCATGCATGAGCAGGGATCTAACCAACATCACAGCACGCTGTGACCTGCAGAAACAAATACACACAAAAAAAAACATCTGTGACCCAGTGCAAATACAACATCTCATAATCTTATAAAAAAAGGAATATAGTTGAGAATAGAAACTGTTTATTGTTTGAAAAGGGACTTCTTGATGTTCGCGTATTTGCCTGCTACCCACGAGTCTCTTCAGCGGGCATGCACTCACTCAACCAGCAAAAGGCTGAACTTTACATTTAATATAATTTCCTTTCTTTCATTTCACACTAAGTTTGCTCTAAGCAAGCCCTCTCATCCCTGGAAGCACCTGGAGATAGCATCCCCTGCCAAAGATCAAAAAGGGGGCCGTGTAGTAGGGAAGCCAATGTCTCAATCCCAGAATTTCAGGATTTAGTGTTTTCACAATTACACTATACTGGCCTTCCTCCTGGAAACATACTGCAATGTATGATCAGTGCATTGAGTCAAGAGGCCATCTGTTCCACAGCATGCAAGTACCTGCATATCTTTGGAAGGGCATTTTTATAACTGTCTCATTTTACAGGTGAAAATAAACCGCAAATAATACGAGATTGTAGTTCAAAAAGCTTATGAAGCAGTGAAACCTAAACAACACCAAACATCTAGAACAGCATTTTAAGGTGTTCCACTCTAGTACAGACCTGAAACTATGGATGTTAAAACAGTGCTTAAAAGGCTTGGGGGAAATGTCCACTCCGGCAGAAAATGACCCTAAAAAAGGGCATTCTTTGTGTTCACAGCATCAGGAAAATAGGCTCAACTTCTGGCTCCTAAATTATGGTATTCAAGACCTTTTGATGTGCAGTCTTCTTCTACTATTTATTTATTTAAAACACGTCCAAAACAGTATTTGTCTCTCTGACCCAAGAATGCTCTGCTGGATTTTCTCTTTTTCAAGCATTGCTGTACTTATTGGTGTTAGCTTCATTTGCTCTTCCATTTATATTGTACTGTTGTTCATGTTTGAAAAGCGCATTGGATAAAGGTGTTCTATAAGTACTGTGCATAAATAAATAAATACCAATGAGGTAAATAAGATATAAGGCGCTAAATCTCTTACTAGAACAGAAGAGGCGAAAGTCACAGAAACCCATGTTTTTAGTAACTGCTCTGTGGAACTTTTCAATATCTTCTTTAAATTGAGAAATGTTCCAATCTTTCTTCATGCACAAATGTTCCAACCTTTCTTCATGCACAAATGTTCCAACCTTTCTTCATTCACACAATTGTAATCAGAAAACGTAATTTCCTACTGAAAACACCATTTATATACATGTATCCACTTGCTGCAACACAGTCAACCATTCGGGAGTGTGGCAATGGACTGAAGGAGTGTGTGGGTTTTGACATCAGTGAAGTGTGTGTGCATATACCTAACAAGACAGTGCAGTGTGCTGTCCAATTTGGAAAGCAAAACCCTTCATGGTCTCACATACTACAGCAATGGATCAAATAATTGATGAATTGTCTGTGTGCCCACGCAAAATACTGACATCTTAAACACTGAAAACAGTATTTTTATAAATGTATTTTGAGCATTGAAATATTTTGATTTCCCTAACAAAGTGTGTTCTATTGTGTTCTATTGTGATCTGTGCACGGAAATGTTATGTTATTTGATATTTATACTGTGCCCATCACCACCATAGTGATCTTACGGCACCTGACCTTGTTCTAGAGGAGGCGTATTGTGACCCTCCCAGCTTGTTACCAGACCATGGTCCTTCAATATGAAATGAGGAGGGTTGAGGGGAAGGGAAGCTGATAGGACATGGGGATTAGCCAGTGGGCAAATGATTCACAAGATGAGGAGGAGAGATCATGTTTGTGGCAGCTGGGATGCGTGTTTCTGAACTGTGATTAGCTATTGTTAGGCTTTAGAGAAAATGCCAGGCAAGTGCAGCTCGCTTCAATAACAAGGCTTAACTGTGATGGCAGTATCTAGACCAGACAGTGCTTGGCACGAGATATGATTGGTTTGTGATTGAGTGATGGACTGAGATGTGCTCAAGCAGAAAGCAAAATCAGATTTAGTAAAATGAATCAGTGATGAGAATAAAGATTTTCCATAATAACTTACTAGAAATTCTTGATTCTATTAAAGACACGGAGGCGAGCATTATGCTTCTCTTTCTTTTATTAATATATAAATAGAAAGCTCAGCAGCAAGTGTTAATGCACCTTATTGAAAGCGCAGGAGTGCGTGGCAGACAAAAGGTGCATGAAAAAACACAAAGAACTTAGTAAACCTTAACAAAACAGTGTAAGTCCAAGAAAAACTCCATTTCCCAAGATGCTTCAGGAAAGGTCCAGCAAAGGGTCACTAACATGTGACTTAGTCCACCAATGAATAACTGGCTGTCCATATAAACAGTCATACAAATTATGTCACTTCCTCTTTCGAAAGCTGCGAACTTGAAAAACGGAGAAAAGAAGGGCTGTAGCTGAGGTCATCTCGAGACTGAAGCCGAAGCAGAGCTGATTAGGCAATCAGGAGGGCTTGTCTGGAGCCGCTGTCAGAGAAAAGAAAGTAACTAGAATTAGTTTCTGCATCAGAGAACCCTAGTTCCCCTTACGGGGGTGGGAGAGAAATAGTGTGTTAACTTGACATACATAAATCAGTCCAATAAGCAGTAACATTCCCAAACAAGTCGCACAATTATAACCCAAAGGTGGTAGCGCTGTTATTTCTCTTGCTGGGCGGGATAATGCTCGCCTCCGTGTCTTTAATAGAATCAAGAATTTCTAGTAAGTTATTATGGAAAATCTTTATTCTATGTCAAGACCGGAGGCTCCCATTATGCTTGTTTAAAGCTTACTTACCACAATAGATGCTGGTTGTTCTAGCGGTTTCAGGTAGAATTCCTTGAATATTGATTCACCTGACCAATCCGCCATTCTCATGATGTCTTCTAGGCGTACTCCGACCTGAAATGCTTTGGAAGCCATGGCTCCTCTAACGGAGTGGGCCCCGAAATGCAGGGTATCTATTCCTGCTTGAGTCAGAGTCCAGCGCACCCAGCGTGCTAGGGTTGGAGACGAAACTGCCTTGTGCGGTTTACGCAGGGCTATTAGCAGTTGCCCGTTAGGGGAAGTCCTAAGCGGGGCAGTCTGCTCCTCGTAAACTTTTAAGCATTTAACTAGGCAAAGCTTAGGTTGATCTTTGAAAGCGGGGTACGAAATAACCCTCGAGTTACATTTCGTTCTCCTGTGCAAATGGAATACCACCCCATCAGGAGAAAAGGTCCTGCCCGCCAGATCGAGGGCTCTAACGTCAGAGACCCTCCTGCAGGAGACTAAGCAGAGCAGTGTAGTAAGTTTGCCTGACAAGGCAGTCCGAGACAGGTCCTTGTTATGCGGCCATGACAGAAAAAGATTCAGAACCTTGTTGACGTCCCAAAGCTTATCATAGCGAGACGGGGGCGGAATTGTAAGTCTTATTCCTTTAAGGAGTCTGCAGACGAGCTGATGCTCTCCAGCTGGAAGCCCTTGAATGAGATCATGCCCGGCGGAAATAGCCGAGCGGTAGGCGTTAACCGTCCTATAGGCGAGGCCTCTTTCAACTAATGAAGCCAGGAAATTTAGGATTTCCTCTATAGGTGCTGAAACTGGATGTGAACCGTTCCTATGGCACCAGTTACTCCAGGCGTTCCAGGAGTTAGAATATCTCTTGAGGGTAGCAGGGGCCCAGCTTTCCTCAATGAGGTTGATTGCCATGGCTGAAATGCCGGGAATCCTCCACCTTGACCTGAAATCCTCCAGGCTGCTATGTTCAGTGAACCGTTGAGGAGAAGGGGGTGACGCTGTCCTGACGGATCCAGAAGGAGATCCGGAAATTGGGGTAGAAGGATTGGAAAATCCGAAGAAAGTTCCAGAAGAACTGGATACCAGGTCTGAGAGGTCCAGACCGGGGCTATGAGGACCAGGTCCGTATGCTCCTGACGGGCCTTCGCCAGGGTCCTCGCTATCATTGTAAATGGAGGAAAGGCATAGTGAATCCCCTGGGTCCACTGCTGTAGGAATGCATCGGTCGCAGCTGCTGCTGGGTCCGGTCTCCAACTGTAAAAGATGGGTAGCTGGGAGTTGAGACGGGATGCAAAGAGATCTACAGACATGGGGCCCCATGTTCGCTGGAGGCGGAGAAAGACTTCTCTGTCGAGCCTCCAGTCGCTGAAATCTGTGGAGTGACGGGAGTGCCAGTCCGCCACTACGTTTGTGAGCCCTGGGAGATATTCCGCTGTCACCGAGATCTGATGTTCCAGACAGAAATGCCAAAAGTCCTTGGCTAATTCCGCTAGAGGTCTTGACTTGGTCCCTCCCAGATGATTGATGTACCGCACTGCGGAGATGTTGTCCATCTTTAGTAAGATACAACAACTCGCTTTGCCTCTGGCAACGGAGCGCACAGCGAAAGAGCCGGCGAGAAGCTCCAGACAGTTTATATGCATTTTCAGCTCCTGAGGTGACCAGAACCCTCCTGTGGCTACAGAGCCGCATCTCGCTCCCCAACCGGAGCGACTGGCGTCTGATTCTATGATAATATCGGGGGTGGATCCGAAAATGGCTCTGCAGTTCCAAGCTTCCATATGAGTGAGCCACCAATTGAGCTCCGTGCGCGCAGAGGTCGACAGTGTCACACGTTGAGAGTAGGAGAGGCTCCGTCTCAGATGCTGACCCTTGAGCCTTTGCAATTCTCTGTAATGAAGAGGACCGGGAAAAATCGCTTGAATGGAAGACGACAGGAGACCGATTACTCTTGCTAACTCTCGAAGAGATATGAGGTCTCTCTGTAGAAGTCTGCGGATCTCCCTCCGTGTCGCATGTATCTTGGCAACGGGAAGATGAAGTTGCGAGTTCAAGGTGTCCACCAAGAATCCGAGAAATTCTAGATTCTGGGATGGACGGAGTACAGATTTCTCCCAGTTTATGAGGAAACCAAGACTGTGCAGTAGGTCGATGGCTATTCTGGCCTGATGCACTACTAGGGCTTGAGAATGAGCCATGAAGATAATGTCGTCTAGATAGACTATTAATCTTACTCCCAGTTCTCTCAAGCGAGCTACTACGGGTCGCAGAAGTTTGGTAAAGGCCCAAGGCGCTGAGGAGAGCCCGAAGGGTAAACTCGTGCACTCCCAGTCTTGGTTTTTCCAGGAAAATCTGAGATAGCTTATGTGGGCCTGGTGAATAGGAACTGCTAGGTAAGCGTCCTTCAAGTCCAGGCGCACAAGCCAATCGTTTGGCCTCAGGATGTCCCTGAGCATGTGTATCCCTTCCATCTTGAAGTGATGGTAGACAATGAAGTCGTTGAGAGCTCTCAAATTTATAACTGGGCGTACTTTTTGCTTCCTGCGAACCAAGAATATGGGACTGAAGAACCCGCCTTGGCTTGAGCAGGGGCGAATCGCTTGTTTTAGATGTAGACTGCGTATTTCGCCATCTAATGCTTCCTCGTCTGCTATGGACATAACTAATGGTGCAGGACGAGTGGTTTGGTGAGGTTGAGTGAAAAACTCTAAGCGCAGGCCGCGCGCTGCGTCCCTGATCCATGCATCTCCTGATAAGGAGTCCCATGCCTGTGCAAAAAGAGCTAACCTCCCCCCTATGGGTGTCTGTGGCGCAGGCGCTGTTATGGGTACACTGACCTGTAGTTTGCTGTTGGGCTGGATATCTTGCACTTCTTCTCCATCCACGACCTCTTCCCCGCCCTCTTGAGGGGAAGAAAGTGTCTGAGCGGTCCTGCCAAGAATTGTATTGGTCCCGGGATTGCTGAGGTCTTCGATCAAAGGCGAAGCGGCCGGAGGAGCGACCTCTGCCTCGTCCGGCCCTGGAGAAAACCTTAGTAGCAAAAACCCTTCTGATGGAGGCTTGAGCCTTATCCAAGGCAGTAAAGGTGCCAACGAATTTCGACATTTCTTTCATGAATGGGTCTCCGAAAAGCAGACCTTGGGCTGCTGCTCCTGATTCTGTATCAGCTAGCTCAGTTAGTTTGCCGTCAATTTTGTATAAAATACCTTTACGGCGTTCAGCCGAGATGGCGCAACTGGCATTACCCAGTAGACAGAGGGCTCTTTGCGCCCAACCTGAAAGGATTGTTAGATCGATGGGATCGCTGGAATCAAAGGCCGCCTCGGCCAGGTCCATAATCTTGGCTAGAGGACCAGTAATGTCCAGGACTCTGTCCTGACAGGACCTCCAAGCGCGGTCGATACCCTTTCTCGGGTCTTTCACATTCTTTCCTAGAAATGTGATCATCTTGGAGTCTAGCTCCGGGGTGAGGGCTATTTTTCCAGGAATATTGGGACGGGGGCATTCTGCCTTTAATCTGGCCCTTACTTCCTTATCTAGAGGCTTGCGCAGTCTGTTCATGATGTAATTGGTTGTTCTGGACGAAGGTTCCCAGTCAGAGGATCTGGGGTGCACAAGATCTTCTGGAGCAAACATCCCGCTGGAAGTGGGGGGTTCCTCCGTTACCTTCTTGGGGATGGGGACTGCCACAATCCCAGAGGTAGAGGGTCGCGACCCTATAGTTTGAGAATCCTCATCAGAGGATGAAAGGGGATGGTAGTTATCGTAGACCCCTCTATCTTCGTCATCAGTGCCCTGTTGTTCTCCCTCCGGGCTTGAGGGTCTAATACCCCTGTTGTCTTCCTCGGGGTAAGAGGGTCTTTCGAGGGAAGGGGTATCCTTCCTGTCCATAAAGGCTTTTTTAAGCCTGGAGAAGGCGTCTGAGACGGCAGTGGTGGCAGGAGTAGGCTGGCTCGGGGGGGTCATGGAGTCTTTGCTCCTACGAGCCGGAGTACATCCCCCATCTATAAGGTGCTTTCTTTTGCAGGTTTTCTTTCTCCCAGTTGGGGAGGTCTCCTGAAGATGCTCCTCCATACTGTCTAGGCGCTGCTGGATAGGTAGGAGCATCTCAGATACTGCCTTCTTGATGGTGGTCTCCACTGAGGATCCCAGCACCTTTTTGAGGCTGTCTGCCATTGCCACCTCATCTATGTGATACTCTTCCTCCTCATGATCAGACCAATCCTGATCTGCCTGGGGAAAGTACTGAGCTGCCATAATAATTTCAAATGCACCTCTTTTTTTTTTTTTTTTTTTTAAATATAAATGCTCTCTTTGTGGGCAACAGACAGCCTTCTCTCAGCCCACTCAATTACAGACAAGGAAAGTGTGGAGCACGATACCTTGCTGCAGAGGAAAAACAATCTGTTCTGTGGAAGTTATCTGAGACTTCCTTCGATCTCGTTTTCTTTCTTTTCTTTTTTTTTTTTTTTTTTGTCGTTGAAACGAAAGGAAAGGGGCTCGTAATTGCAGCTGGCGCTCGCTTTCAAACTCCGTTGTAAAGGCAACGGAAATGACAAGCGAGCGCCAGCTGCTTGAGGAAAGGACTCAGGGAGCAGAGGCTCCCTCTAGTGGCCACGGAAGGCCACTGCGAGCGAAATGCTCTCCGTGTGCGGTCTTCCCGGCTCTGTATCAGTGAAGAGCGAGCCGAAGGCCGCGCACGGAGGGGTGAATAAATTAACAGAGCCGCTCGCGAACGCGAGGGCTCCTGTCAGTTGCAGAGATCCTCTCGCGGCAGCGAAGCTGCTAACGCGGAGGATCGAGTGAAACTGACAGAAGATGAAGCGCGTTACGCGCGCGTATACTAATTATAGCAACGAACGCTAAATAAATTATGTAAACATCATTCACATTATTAAAATATATTTAAATTTAAATTTCTAAAAAAATTTTTTTTTTATTTTTATGAACAAGGAGATAACAAATGGGTACTTATCTTTGCTGTGAGCAGCAAGAAAGAGGAAGTGACATAATTTGTATGACTGTTTATATGGACAGCCAGTTATTCATTGGTGGACTAAGTCACATGTTAGTGACCCTTTGCTGGACCTTTCCTGAAGCATCTTGGGAAATGGAGTTTTTCTTGGACTTACACTGTTTTGTTAAGGTTTACTAAGTTCTTTGTGTTTTTTCATGCACCTTTTGTCTGCCACGCACTCCTGCGCTTTCAATAAGGTGCATTAACACTTGCTGCTGAGCTTTCTATTTATATATTAATAAAAGAAAGAGAAGCATAGTGGGAGCCTCCGGTCTTGACATAGAATTAATGTTGAAGTGGGCCTGGATCAAGAAACTGCATTTATAATTGCAAAGACATAAGATCATACCTTTGCTTCCTCGGTACATCTATATATCCCAACTGCCACCAACTCTTTGCTAACACTATTTTTCTCATTCTTGCCACACAGAGCCATGCCCACCTCCATGTCAAGACCAGCAGTCGGTAAAAGGTGTTAAGAAGTGTTAATTGCACTTGGGAAGGACCAGTTCTCTTGCATTCTGCCTCAGGAAGAAGAATCCCCAATTCTACAAGTTGTCATGAAAACCAGAAAAGTTCTTCATTATTAAATATTGCATTTCTTATTTCAGAAGAGATACAACCTGATGACTGGGGTCACTCCTGTAATACAGGGGCACTGCTGCATTAGATATGAACCTGTTGTCTTACCTATAATAAATGCACCCTGAAATCTAAAGAACCTGGTGTCTGTCACTCTGCTTCATTCCTAGCAATAGCTGCAAAACTGAGGAAATGATTGGAAAAGACTCAGTGGGGCCTGTGAGGTCCCCCCTTATCTCTATAGATAAGCAAGATGTGGTAAAAGACTATCATCAAAAATATAATGAAATATGTCTACAAATAAAAAACTCTCCCCCCGCAGCGAGAGTACTGTAGCAAAGATGCACATGCCAAGTGTAGAACACACAACCTGAGATGTGCAATAATTATAATATTTAATAATAGGACCAATTTTAATGATAGAAACTATACTATTAACATCAATAATAATGATGAATATGATTCGGTTTATCAGTATTAATACCATTATTCCTGTTGCAAAGGTATTTGATGGATTGTTTGCAAGGTTATTGGGTTTGGACCAAAAACACATACATAAGCAAATATGATTACACAGGAGACAAAGAAGAGTATGTAGAGGGAGGTCTCAATACACACACACACACACCTCTATGCACAGTGTGTAGTCAATATGTACAATCCATAGGTGGCGGTGCAGAGTGTACAGGGGGAGACAAAGGATGGGACACAAGCCCCTAGTGGGGAAGGGAGTTGTAGTTTGAGGGCACACATGAATGCACAGATGCTGGTTATACTGTTTATTTCTAGGTTAGGGTGTACCAGCGGTAGTGGGGTGAAGAAAATGTAGAAGAAAAAGTCAGTAGATGCACAGGGTGGGCAAGAGACAGAAATAATGAGAAGGGTGCTAGAGTCTAGAGCAAGATTAGTGACATATCACAAAATGCAGGTAGCCAAATAAGAGAGGTAAGACCATGAACTGATTTAAAGAGAAGGAGACGTTTGAAGAGGGACACTTGTTGCACAGTGATCCATAAAGCATGAAAGTGGGAGGAGTGGGAGGTTGGTGGCAGCTGAGCATTGTATGTTGTGCATAGTGTTCGTTGCAAAGCTTACAATTAGGGAGGCCCATAGGGGGCACAACAGTATGCACTGTGACTGAGTACTAGGGTGGAGATGAGAGGACAGATTTTGTAGAGGTTACGCTGGCTGAGTCTGGCTGCATTAGCGAAAGAGGTGAAACATTGCTTGAGTTTAAGGTCACTGTCAAAGAGGAGCCCCAACGTGTGAGCACTGCGAGCAGTGAAGCAAGAGAGGTTAAAAGGAGGTTTGAGGAATTCAAATGGGTGAGAGTAAGAGGGAAGGGGCATTTGGGGCATATGGGTTTAAAAGTTCAATTCTTGGAGGAGTTAAGCGTGAGGCTGCATAGGGCCATCAATTGACGGATGGCTGGAAGACAATTGGAGATCCTTGAAGAGGAGTTAGAGATGAAGGAAGCTAAGCAGAACAAGAATCTGCATATCATTAGCAAATAGGTGGTACAAGGATTTGAAGGAAGAGTGACAAGGCGAAGAAGGTAAAGAGTAGCGGCACAGGACAGTGCCGTGTGGTGCTCACAATATGGGAGGTGTTGAAATGGATATCTCCCTGTTTCAAGAGATGGACTAACATTGCTAATAGTGGCTGGATGCCAACCACATGAAATGAGTGAAGGGTCCTAGATTCTGAGTATCGAAAGGGTAAGGAGAGGGGATTGGTAAACAGTGTTGAAGGCTGCCGAAAGGTCAGGAAGAATACGGTTTGATGTAGGTTTGAAGGTGTGGGCAGTATTGAGAAAGTTCTAGTAGTGGGTCAATGCAATATCTGTGGAGTGACAGCAATGGAGTCCAGACTGAACAGGGTCAGAACATCTAAGTGTCTGGAGATCTGTTGAAGAACATGTACTTCAGGAATTTAGAGTATTGGGGGACAAGAGAGGCACACTGATCAATGGCAGGTTGTTTAATCACTCAAGGGCTTCTTGAGGATGACTTTAATTATGGATTTTTTAAGCATGCTGGGAAGATCCTAGTTGAGAAGGAGTGTTTGCAAAGGGAAGACAGATGGGAGAAGGATAGTGGGGCAAGGTCTTTGACAATCTGTGAATCAAAAGGATCTACAGGAGTATATGACATGTTTAATGAATGGAAAATGTGAGGCAATTCAGTATGAAAGGTTGGTGATATGGAACCAATGGGGCATGGAATAGAAATTGACAGGGTGAAGCTGGGGACAAGGGGGAGTAGTAAGTGTGTCATGAATCTTAGATTGCTTAAAGGAGGAAAAAAGGGAAATAGCTTCACTGAGAAGGAAACAATAGATTAAGGGCAGTTAGGGCATGTGAGATGTACAGCAGGTAATATTTTGAGGGGATGCGAGTGGACATTAGAGATTGGATTAGAAGTGTAGTGCAAGCATCGAGTGCTTCATTGTAGCAGAGCAGGAGTCGAAGGGAGCAGGATTTACACCATCACCACAGTTTTTAGGGGGTGATTCATGGGGTGAAGCAGTTCTGGGCCATGGACTGGATGGAGTAATTGTACATTGAGGGTAGTATTTTTCAAAGGGAGACCTAAGAGTCAAGTAGAATTGATGGAAGCCCTGGTCGATGGTGCTAGGGTTAGAAGAGAGCATATAACATCCATCGGATAGAGCACGAGCAAGTCATGTTAAACTCGAGTGTAGGTATTTAAGGGGTAGGAGGAAACGAAAAGGGGATCCAGTGTGAAAAAAGATGTTGAAATGTAGGAGACAATGGTCAGAAAATGAGGTGTCAATAGTGAAGTTTTATGAGGGAAGGAAGGATCTAGGAAAGATTATGTCAATGGAATTGCCTTGAAAATTGGTTGGCAAATTATGGGAGTATGCCAGTGATTAGTCAGAGAGGATAAAGTCCAATTCAGGTTGTGGGTACTTTGATGGGTACTTTGAGGAATCCTGTGAAGTCATAACTGATACCCCGGCAAAGATCTCCTCATCACATAGGCCATGGTACGGTGGCTGCTACCTAATCCTGGCCCTGGGGCTGGTATTATAAGGGATGATTACATAGGAGGAGACGTCTGTTCCGGAGAGGTGGTGACCCCATCAGGAGAGACACAGTATTCTTCTCTTACTAGAGAAAAAGACCTCATAAATTCTAAGTCTTTGATGGATTGTTTTCACCATGAAAATCCCTCTCATTGTCAAAGCCAGAAAACCGTTCCTGAAAAACAGTCTAGCCAATATGCCATTCATACCCTCACACACATAACACAAACCTATTGTAGCATAAATGATGAGAAAAGAAGTTATATATATAACAAGGGGTTTATTAGTATATTTAAGTATTATGAATATACATTAAAAGGGGATATAAAATGAGTCTCTGAAGGGAGATGCTTCAGTCACTTCAACCGTCTCTTCAGTGTCCTCCTCACCCTTCCACATTCTCCTTCCTGAATCCCTGTAGGTTCCACCCAGTGTAGCAGCAGATGTTACCATGCTACACATCCCTCTTCTTTCGAGACAGGTCTTTACTCTCCATAGTCCGTTAAGTACTTCGGTCTTTGGTATTTTCTCCCAAACCTTAACACCGACGTTTGTATCACAGTTGGTGCATATATAGAATTTACTGGTAAGGAAACTTCTTGGTTCCCTCTACTTTCACCAACATCAATTTTGTCCATACTCTCACCATTAGCTTTACCATTCATTCCCATAACTCTTCCATTGTTCCATACCCTTCCATCACTTGTTCTTACAGCATGTTTAAACACTTCAATAACTTGGATCGGATCAGACCACTTAATGCCTTTCACTCTCAGAGCTTCCGGAAGCTTTACTCTCACAAAACAACCTACTTCCAATGTCTCGTTACACCTAAATCTTTTCTTGTCATGCCATGCTTTATTCCTATTTTGTCTCTGTCTAATCATATCTACAGCATTACTGGTTATTACTCCCATATTTAGCACTTCAGTGATCCATCCAGGACATAACTTAGTGGTTGCTTTTCTACCTCTGCTCAATTCAAATGGTGATATACCTGTATAACTGTGCTGAGTAAACCTGTGTGCCATAATGACATTTCTAACTGCTTCTTTCCAGCTCATTCTATTGGCCCATGCCCATCTAATGCCATCTTTGAGAATCATGTTATATCTTTCTACTATACCATTAGTCTGTGGGTGATAAACCACACTAGTTACATGCTTAATTGATTTCTTTTTCAAATAGTCTCCCATCTCTCTGGACACAAATTGGGGCCCATTGTCTGATAAAATAACTCCAGGATATCCTTCCCGACCACATACCTCTTCCATGAAATTGATAATATTCTTAGTTGTGACCCTCGGCATCATTTTCACTTCTGCCCACCTTGTTAATATATCAATCATTACCACACAAAATGTTTGACTTCCTTTACTCCATACCGGACTCATTATATCAATCCCTACTTTCATCCATGGTCTACTTGGTACATCAGTCATAACCATGGGGTACTCATTACTCACACAACTCTTGTCAGACTTATTACAAAGGATACAGTCTCTTATGCTCCTCTCGATTTCTGCATCACATCCCGGCCACCAGTATGTATTCCTTATTCTACTCTTGGTTTTGGAAATGCCTTGGTGGCCTTCATGTCCCAGTTCAATTATTTTCTTCCTGACGTCTTCTGCTGGAATTAGTCTATCTCCTCTAAGTAAATATCCATCTTGTACACTCAACTCATCTCTGACACTCCATAATCCTTGTACTTCTGCCTCTTTGATTTTATTGATAGGAAAATGTTTACTGTTGATATTTTCCATCATAAACTTTATTTGTATGTCTTTATTCATGCCTTCCAACCATTCTTCTTTGGCAATAGCTGTGTCCTGCAACATACATATCATTTCTTATTGACTTTCTTCACCTTCACTCTCACCTTCCTCTTGAACATTCGTAAGCCTAGATAAACAGTCTGCAGCATAATTCCCTACTCCTGGAATATATTTAACCACTGCATTGAATTCTGGCATTCTATGAACCCATCTCCTTATTCTTGCTGACACTTTATCTAGTCCTTTATTCATCAATAGTTCTACAAGTGGTTTGTGATCCATGTGTATCTCAAATTGTGTTCCCCACACAAAGCTCCTGAATTTGTTTACAGCCCATACAATAGTTAAAGCCTCCTTTTCAATAGTTGCATATGACTTTTCTGCTCCTTTTAACAACCGTGAAGCAAAAAACGCAATTATTTTCTCCTCTCCATCATGCAGCTGTGCTAACACTGCCCCTAGACCTACGTTGCTGGCGTCCGTTGTAATCATTTTACGTTGTCCTCTTACATAGTTCTTCAGTGCTGGCGCAGTTGTCAAAGCATTCTTTATGTAATTGAATTCTCTTTCACAATTTTCATTCCATTCATATTTCACATTCATCTTGGTGAGATCCCTCAGTATGGCAGTGTGATCAGAAAATTTCCTAACATATTTGGAATAATATTCAGCCATTCCTAGAAATGTTCTCAATTGTTCTTTATTGCTGGGGGTTGCCATAGTATTGATTGCAGACATCAAATCTGGTTTAGGTGCAATCCCTTTCTCTGATATAACATGGCCTAGATATTCAATTTGTTTCCTATGTATTTTTGACTTTTGCTTCTTAATGTCATACCCATCTTGTGCAATGTCCTCAATGCTTTTTCCAGTCTGCTATCATTCTCAGATTGATCATTGGCATATATAAGAATGTCATCCTGAAAGAAGACTATACCTTCATCACCATCAAAGATGTGATGCATGGTCTTCTGAAACACAGAAGCTGCTGATATAAGACCAAATGGCATTCTCCTATATTGATACAAACCCTCCGGGGTTATAAACGCTGTCAAATGCCTTGAGTCCTTATGCAACATAATTTGGTGATATGCCCAAGTAAGATCTAGGGTCGAGAACACTCTTGCTGACCCCATTGTTGATAGTAACTCTTGAATGTTGGGTAGTGGGTGTCTTTCAGGAATGATGCATTTGTTCAATTCTCTAAGGTCGATACACACTCTAACTTTTCCTGAGCTCTTCCTCACTACTACCAATGGTGACACCCATTCTGCAGCATCAATTCTTTCAATTATTCCTTGCTCCTCTAGTTTCTTCAGTTCTTTTTTATTTTAACTTCTTCTCTCATGGCTATAGGCACGTTCCTCAATTTCTGTGCAACTGGTTTACAATTTTCCTTGAGTTGTATTCTGTGTGTAATACCTTTCACACAACCTATTGCTTCCTTGAACACTTCCTTCTTAATTGTCTCTGCAGTCAATCATTTGATTCAATCACATAAATAGATTCTTCCGCACTGGCATCTAATCTAACCATAAGCCATGCCTGGTGCGTCCAGCTTAGTAAAGGTGACGCTCCCTTTTTCCATACGTACACCTTCCCATTGGCGATTCTATCCTTGAAGGCCCACTTCGCTTCAAACCATCCAATAATGTCTATTTTCACGCCACCATAAGCACTAGGATTAATATCCGAATCATTTAGCCATTTCGGACCAATCTTTTTCCATATTGCTTCCGGTAATAGCGTGTATTTCGCTCCTGAATCCGTCATCATTTTTACTGGAGAGTCATTTATCATGATGATGGTCTTGGGACTTTCCAGTTCTGTATTATTTGCAGTATCGCTGACAACAAAAACCCATTCTTCCTCTTCATATTCTTCTGCACCTCCAATCCAATTCATGTTTCCTTTATCTATCCTACAACATTTGGCCAGATGACCCCTTCCATTGCAGTTTTTGCAGATGATGTGGATAGCTGGACATTCAGGACTGTAAACCCAGTGCATGGGACTGTCACACCTAAAGCACGTCCTGATCCTTCCTCTGCCTCTTTGACTCAATTGAGGCCGACGATTACTTACAAAGCACCCTCTGTTGTATCCTCCATATCCACGTCCAAATCCTCAACTTTTCACATCACTACTGTATTTGTATGTACTTTGCATTTTAGGTTCCTCTCTCCATTTCACAAAGAGCTTTGATTGTTCCCATGACTGTTACCATTTTCAACTCTTGCCGTTTGAATTGCATTGATAGGATTTTCTGGTTTCAGAGTGGTACTTTTCACCCTATCCTCTAAAGTCTTTACACAATTTTCCATATGTTCAACTTCCTTAGCAATACGTAGTACTACATCCAAATCAGGGTCATCTTCAGCCCATAGTCTTTCTCTAATCTTGGCGCTATTACACTCTAGCATGAATTGATCTCTGAGCCTTTCATCCAATTGCGGTCCGAACTTGCAATTCTTTGCTAGTTTCCTTAAAACGGTTATAAATTGTTCCACGCTTTCCCCACTTTCTTGCGATCTCTTACCAAATTTATATCTTTCCAGAATTGTGCTCAACTTCTTTTCGTAATGTTTATTCAATTTGGCAATGCATTTCTCATATTCATTCATATCCCCTTCATCTGGTAGATTCGGCAAGTCTTCATACTTTACTTGTCCTGCTGGTCGCAAGCAAAGAAGTAACAGTGACTTCTTTCTTTCCACACTGTAGTTCGTTCCAAAGACCACCAAAGCATAATGCTCAAATGACTTTAGCCATCTCTTCCATGGTAAATTCGGTTCTCCAGCTTCAAGCAAAAACATGGCCGGTGGTGGAACTGTGTGCATTGTCATGTTTCTGGCAACAGGTTGATCACCTGCCCCTCTGTTGTCTACGATTGCTGCAGACACACTTGTATTGACAATGGATAGTTCCTCTTTACTAAGCACAAAACACTTCCTTATGTGGTATAATGTATTGCCTGTTCAATATCTCTGTCTTGGTAAATTTCACTATATATTCCACTGTTCAATTATTATCATTTATTTGTATTTCTTTTTATAACGTGCAGGTACTGGGACGAGTAGGAGTAGGAGCAGATCACTCGATCTTCATTTACTATCCTTACTCTTTTATTTTTATTTTATTTTTTTTACACCACGTGCGATCACATGCACGGCTGTTCACTGCAATCTTTCACTGGTGAGGCACATATGCGTAATTAGCTTTATTTAAAAGACGGTTTCCAGACGCTATTACAGTGACCGTCGTAACCGCAATGGCTTTGTTTTGCCATTGTCACGGTTTCCTGACCAAAATGGCCGCACGTACGCAACGCGTGTCACGGCGTTGCGGGTCCTTTCCTTTAAAGCGATCAGCTTTCCTTTGCACTGCGAGCTCGCGACCAGCTCGGGACAGTCTTTATATTCAATGCGCGGCTCGAGGGGCTCACGCGTATTACAAACGGAAGCCGCGAGTTACCAACAGAGCATTCCTATATATATGGCTGTTGCTCGTTTCTACCGTAAACTTGCTTAGTCCTTATTAATCATGGATGCAGACAGGGTTCTTTCTCGCTCACCTGTAATCTTTGATTCCTTCACTTTGATCTGGTAAACAGTCGGTTGAAGGACTTCCTAGTCGCCAAGTGTAGCATAAATGATGAGAAAAGAAGTTATATATATAACAAGGAGTTTATTAGTATATTTAAGTATTATGAATATATATTAAAAGGGGATATAAAAGGAGTCTCTGAAGGGAGATGCTTCAGTCTCTCCAACCGTCTCTTCAGTGTCCTCCTCACCCTTCCACATTCTCCTTCCAGAATCCCTGTAGGTTCCACACCAGTGTAGCAGCAGATGTTACCATGCGACACCTATCATCTCCTGTTTCTAATGTTTTCTTAAGTAAAAGCTCTGAAAAATATCACTGTAAAAATCTTAGAAATTCTGTGAACTCCAACTCCCATGAAGCCTCAAGTAGTGAGACGAGGAAGAGGAGTGAAGAGTTGATGCAGATTGAAGAAAACTCAAATTTGAATTTGCAGACTACTTGTTTTGAAAGATCACAAGTGTGCGGGACATTTAAAAATACTGTCCGCACTCAAACTGCAGAGAGAGTAGGATAAAGAAGTGTTATGAGAAAGGACTGTACCAGAGAAGATCAAGAAGGCAGATAATGCCCGAAGGCAGCTCGCAATTACCACAGCTACTTACTGGCGTGGCGTGAGACCGGGAGACACACTGCAGGTACAGCGGGAGGACCGTCAGAACACTGGCAGCAGCCAGGGACGCAGTGACCTGGAAGCTGCGGGGAGATCTGGAGGAAGGTCTGCAGAGTGACAGAGACTGTATTGAAGAGGAAGCTTCATCGCGATGATGTGCCACAGGGCGTGAACGCGAAAAAACACTGGTGAGTCCACCCAGAGCCATAGTGGACCCCAGTGCATACCGACAGGAATGTAAGCAAACAAAACAGATTCAAATATTTGAATACCGAACAAATGAAGTACAAAAGCAGAACTTGAACAAGTCTCAATATATGGGATGTCAATATGGGGAAAGCTGGAACAAGTTATACCTCACACAAATAGAAAGACAGTGAAGTGATACAACTATGTTGTTTTAAAAGACATTGAATCGGAAAAGAAGTCCTGGTGAAAGGAACACATCAGGCATTGAACATTGGGACAGGGGGGGAGATACCTGGCAGGGAATTATACCAGGGGATCTGCATGACCCAAAAAAGGGATTGCTGGCAGGAGAGTATACCAGGTAATCCACACAAAGTGTGTAGCAAGATACCTGGCAGGAAGATATACAAGGGAATACTTTCAGGAGCGCACTCATTGCCAGTTCCAAATTGCATTGCATCAAGGGAAATGTATGTAATATGTAATATGGAATTTGTATGTCTGTATATGGGGCAACAGATTCCAGCATATCCTTTTCTACTTAAATGACTGTTGTATGCTATTTACCAGGCCAATTATTCTCGGGTGTAGAGAGGGCATTAAACATGTTTAGTCGTTATCTTGCCCTACAAGAAAAGTGATGTTCATGTCCATTAAAATAGACATGATAGTCTGCATCTGCTTGCCATTATTTGAAGGCTTGAATCATTTCAGGGTAATGCAGCTCATTTTAGGATACTAACAGGGGCACCAGCTCATTATAAGCATGTGCTGTTATCCATAGGAAGATGCAAGCTGAGCCCAACGTTCAGTTTGGGTTATAGTTCAGTTTGATATTATCCTTCCTGACCCACCTGCCAGACTAGACACGAACCTTAGAACAGCTGTTCGTATGCTTAACCTGAAGTTCCTAATGCCCGAAAACGTCTCCCCATTATTGCAAGAGAAGTGGGGCGCTTTAGAAGATTATGAAAATGTGGATGACCTGGCACTACATATTACAAATTCCCTTACAGTTACTGTTGCACAGTTAAAAATCTGACACATTAAAAATGAAGCCATCCAGAAATCTTGGTTTAATGAAGACATTATTCTTATTAGGCAGAAGAAACGTACAGCAGAACAGTGTTGGCGAAAAGATCGCCTGATATAACATTAGCCAATTATAAAAACTTGGCAAAAAAATACAAGGAGGCCATTACCAAGGCCAAATCCGATGCATACAATTATAGGATTCGAAATGCCAAGTCGAGTTCAAAGGAACTTTTTTCTATCTTGCGTGACTTCAAGAGTAAACCTTCTTCCTCACCAGCACCAGTGAAAGCTAAGGACTGGTGTCAGTCTATTCATGACGCATTTAATAACAAGGTCATCCTGCACCAAACCAATATTCAAAGGGCAAGGGACACTTGTCCTGTTCGAGGCAGCCGACAAAGAAGCGGTCCCTACTTCATCTGTGCCTCCTGCTTTTGCTTTCACCCTGTGTTCTGAATCTTTCATTGCACAAACTATCTGAGGTATGAAACCAACTTCGTGTCAGGATGATGTTTGCCCATCCAGTCTTTTTATAAAATGCCTGGACGTCCTCTGCCCATGGGTTACCAGGTTCATCAATTTCATCATTTGTAGCGGGTAGTGTTCCACTTTTTCTCAAGTAGGCGTGGGTTACCTCCCTCTTAAAAAAAGGAGTCTCTTGACCCATTAGTACCAGACAATTACCACCCTATTACCAACGTGCCATTTCTGCTAAAGATTCTGGATAAGGTTGCTCATTTGCAATTCCAGAACTTTGTAGAGGATATTCTATATATCAATAATATTCTCTTGCCCCACCAGTCTGGCATTAGGAACTGAAACCGCTATGCTTGATCTCAAGTCCAATCTGTTACAGAACATTAATCAGGGGCAATTATCGGTTCTGATGCTGCTGGATCTATCCTCAGCTTTTGATTTTGTTGATCATACTCTACTAGAGGTTCAACTACAGTTGGTGGTAGGCTGCTCCCCCAAAGCTGCCAGTTGGATCTCTGCTTTTCTGGGCCCGAGGAATTCGAGGGTGGGTGTAGGCAAAGTCACCTCAGAACCCACTGTTGTTACCTGTGGTGTAGCACAAGGGAAATGCATTTCCCCTAACATTGTTTAACGTGTATATGATCCCGTTTCTATAACTTCTTGCCAGCCTGGGTGTCCAGGTGGCAAATTTTGCGGCTGACACCCAGGTTGTTGTGAAACTCTTGGGCTCGTACCTTGAGGACTCTATAAACCTTAACATCATATATGACTCGATTCATCTTTGGATGGCTGCCAATTTGCTTGCACTGAATACAAGCAAAACACAGCTTTTGATTGTTACCTCCAGCTCAAAACTCTAGTCACTCCCTGCAGAGTACAAGAATGTTCATATCCTGGGCACCTTTATACCAGTGGCCAAAAAGGTTAAGACTATCTGCATAGTTTTGGACGCCAAACTTTCCATTACTCATCATGTGGACCAGATTAGATCTTCTTGTTGTTTGATTAACAAGCTCCTGTGTAATATTCGACCATTTTTGCATTCTATCATAGCCACTTTACAGGTTAAGCAGAATGGGGCAGTGCGGGCGGATATCGGTATGGCTCTACGAACCCACATTACAGGGTTTACTCTGGTTACCAGTCAAACTCAGAATCAAACAAAATCTTTACCTTAAGGCACAAGTGTGTGGTTGAACTTGGCCCCCGAGTATTTTATGGCGCGTCTTCGACCACACGCCCCAGTTCGCTCTCTCAGATCCCAACATCTCATCAAACTGGTTCAACCCTAATTTAGGTTGGTGAAGGCCGGCGGGCGCTGTTTCAGTGGTCAAGGACCCAATGCCTTGAACCTGCTTCCTCTCGGCTTTAGAGCCTATGAGACGCTGGCTAAGTTTAAGAGGAATCTGAAAACGTTTCTCTTTGACTTGCCGCCAGGTTAGGATTTACTTTTGATCATGGAGTTTTCCCCACATTGACTTCTGAGTTTCTGCATTGGCCTCTCGTTTCTCGTACCATTTAAATACTCCTTGTGTGTTGTTTGTTTTATCGATTATCTGTGCGCGCCCTGAGGCCCATGGGCATGTAGCGCAATGGCATAAGAATTCTTAATAAATAGTGTAATAAGGAAATCTCTAAAGGTCTGTTCCAGCAAGCCAGTGTGGGACAGTTTAATGACTTGGTGTACCGTGCTACTGGGCCAATATGTTTTAAGATCGACCATTTTACATACATTTTCTTATCAAATGTCTCAATAAGTGATTTCCAATATTCTTTTCTGAAACAAACAAATTGTGATCCATGAAAGTGGACCACATATTTTTTCTTGTTTGCATTTTTTTTAAACTCTGTTTATTGTTTTCATCTTCAAAAAGACACAACATTAAAGTCGATCAGTAGATCGCCCCTCCTCCCATCCCCCCCATATGATGACTATTGATATTGATATTTTATTTCTATTACGCTCGTACACAAGTGTGTTCAGAGCACGACAAGGCGAGGGAGGGGAACAGGGGAGAACAAAACAACAATCTTACTAGCCCCAGTGACATTAAGAACGTGCAAGTGCATGGGATAGGGGGAGGGGAAAAGTGCATGGGATAGGGGGAGGGGAAAAGTGCATGGGATAGGGGGAGGGGAAATGTGCATGGGATAGGGGGAGAAGTGGAGAGTGCAGAGCAAAGGAGAAACAGATAAATAATAATTAATAAATAAATAATAAAGGCAACAAACAGTGGTAGTGCCGCCAGCAACTGGCAAGTGCTGGGCTTAAGGCAGCAGACAGGGTAGGTCTGATAAGTGCAGGAAAAAAAAAAGGAGGGGGGACTGTATGGGGACAGATACAGACCCCAGTGCAAGGGGTGGCCCGGAGGCACTGCAGGAGATTGTCAGGGTGAGCATGTACCTGGGCCCAAAGGACAGAGGGTGGCCAGGTGCACGGTGCCAAGAGAGAACAGATCAGTAGGGCAAAGGGGGAGCGAAGGCAGAAGCAAAGAGGAAGGTCTTGAGGTTGTTCCGGAACCGGAGATCTTTCTCCTCAAGTTTTAGAGTGGCAGAAGGCTGTTCCAGAGGGAGGCCCCAGCCGAAGACAGAGATATACCCCCAGCTTGTTTCTTTGAAACGAGACTGACCCTGAAGGAGTTAGAGATAGAGGAGAGAAGAGCTCGAGAGGGGAGGTATTTGCGGATAGCTGAAGGTATTTTGGGCCCTGGCCCCAGAAAGCCTTGTGGACAATGCAGAGGGTTTTGGATTTAATCCTTGCATCAGCTGGGAGCCAATGGAGAGATTTCAAAGCTGGAGAGATACGATCACAGGGCTTGAGGCCAAGGACAAGCCTCGCAGTCCTGTTCTGGATTAGTTGCAGAGGGCGGAGAGTAGAGGCAAGTAGATTTAGAAAGAGGTTGTTACAATAGTCCAACCTAGAGAAAACCAGAGCTTGGGAGACCATCGCAGGTGGGGGTAGGAGGAAGGCCAAGGGTAGCTGGCCAGAGTGGAAAGGATGGTGAAGGTGTGTCGATAAGGAGGATCTACGTCTTGCTGGCATTCAGACAAAGATCATTGGCGGCACACCACTCTTGAATGGCAGTTAGGCAATCCGAAATGAGAGAGGGAGAGGAGGTGGCCGAGGGCAGCCTGAAAATGAGTTGAGTGTTGTCAGCGTAGCACTGGAAATTCGAGCAGAAAATGGCAATGCAGTGGGCGATAGTTGGCAGGTATTGGTTGGAAAGCCAGTGCGAGAGGTTAGACCCCTGGGGAACACCACAGATAGAGAGGAAGATAGATGATAGGAAGGACCCAAGTTGGACCTGGGAGGGTCGTTCAGAGAGGAAAGAGGTCAGCCAGGCCAGAGACTGATCATTGATACCCAGGTCATCATGGAGACGGTTGAGCAGGATGGTAGGGTTGACAGTGTCGAAGGCAGAAGACAGATCGAGGAGGATGAGGACAGAGGGAATGTTAGAGTCAAGGTTGGGGAGCAAATCTTCACGGATGTTCAGTAGAGCAGTTTCCATGCTTCTGGCAGCTCTGAAGCCAGACTGGTGGTCATGGAGACAGCCAACATAATTGGAATGAAGGTTAAGCTGAGAGATGGCCAACTTTTCCAGGAGGTTGCCGAGAAAGGGAGTAATGGAAAGTGGGCGATAGTTAGACGAACAAGAAAGATCAGCTTTGGGTTTCTTGACAAGAGGATGCACAAGGAAGTGCTTCAGAGGGGAGGGGAAGGATCCTGAGGCAAAGGAGTGGTTGCAGAAATCAGCAAGGGCCGGAGCGAGGGTGTCAATGTGATCCTTGATGGTTTTAGAGGAACAGGGATAAACCTGTTTTGACGAGGCTTTCATAGATCGGACTTGTCTAGCGACCTAATCAGGGGAGAAAAGAGGAAAGGACAAGAAGGAAGGTGGGCGGTGGCTGAAGGAGGGTCAGCAAGCACAGACAGAGAGGGGAGAGGGGGTGAGGGGGAGAGGGTGGACAGGGTGTCCTGCGTTTTTGAGATAAAGTGAGAGGCAAGGGCATTGCAAAGAGCCTGGGAGGCAACAGGAGGGGTAGAGACTGCATCAGGGTTGGCCAGCTCCTTGCAGATTTTAAAGAGTTCGGCTGAGTTGTTAGATGCCGCAGAGACACAAACTTGAATGTGGACTCTCTTCTTGGTGAGGACAGAGAGTCGGTATTGCCTTTGGAGCAGGCGACTAGCCAGTTTGTCAGAGGATGAACAAGAAGCACTCCATTTCCTCTCAGCCGCCCTACACTTACGTTTAAGTGTAGCTAGGTCGGAGACATACCAGGAATTGCACTTGGCTTTGGACTTCAAACAGATCCTCATGACAGGGGCAAGAGCATCAAGAGTATCAGAAATTGAAGAGTAGAGCAGAGACAGGGCTGTGTCAGGATGTGAGACAGCCAGAGGTGGGGGGCGGCAGCGAAAGCCTCAATTGACACACGCTTCATGGGCCTGATGTCCGAGACGGTAGGTGGCAGTGTTGGGGTAGGCTTGGCTTGGGGGGGAAGAGAGGGAAAGATGAGAGGAGAGGAGGGAGTGATTGCTCCAGGAGAGAGGAGTGGTCAGAGGGATGGAGAGCGGGAGGTCAGAGGAAATCAAGACATCAAGTGTGTGCCCTGGAGTGTGTTCCATCTTCATTTCAATTTATACACATTTCAGCACCCAAGCAAAACAGAGCAGCAAGTTAATCATATCATTCCTCCATTTACATGACTCCTCCAGTGGAATTGCTTCCCCATAACAATTGCGGGCTTGTGCCCTCCACACTGTATCCCACATGAGCTCCACCGTATCTGGCAAAAGTAAGGGAGATGAGGGGAAGAGCCCCCTCTTACCATAAACCTGTACCTCCTGGCAGTGATAGTCTTCCCTCCATCCCCCCAGTCCTCATTCACTTTAGATTCAAGATTGGTCCCCCTCGGGGTCTGATGCCGGACATTGTGCTTGTGCAATCAGATAGTGATTGTATGGGTCTCATATGTCCTTAGGTATGGCACAGGGGTGCACTAATCTTCCGTATTCTGTTTCCATCTCGTTACAATATAGAATATTGTCTTTCCACTTGTCTACCACGGACCACGAGGCCTGCCCTACACCATTGACACTCTCCTTTAGCCAGTAGTAGTAGTAGCACGCTAATCTTCTTACTTGATGGAAGACCCCTCTGGTGTACCCCTATTAAGGCCATCCCTGGTTGTGAGTCCACCTTTTCCCCTACTATGTCACTCATCATCGGAAAAACCTGTTCCCAGAATCACCACAACTGGGGGGCAGCTCCAAGCCACATGCATAAAGTCAGCATGTGCAATGGTGCACTTGGCACAATTATCTGAAGTACCTGGAAAGAATCTATGTAGCATCGCAGGTGTGTAATTAAACTGGTGTTGGTACTTGTAATGAATCAACTTAAATCGTCTGTTGAGTGCAATCTTCCTTGTTTGTCCACAGCAGTATCTACACATTTTCTACGCGACACTGTCCCCTAAAGCGGCTTCACACATCCTTCTGGAAAGCTCCGCCCAACCTGCCTGAATATTCTGCCTCTTACTATATATAGTGGACACAATTCTACTACTCTCTACCCGCTCTAACATCCCATCTAGTATAGGTGGCCCCCCGGTTACTTGGCGAAGGACGGGAACAAGTCTCAGGCTTTGTCGCATTCTAAAACACAAGAAGAGATCCAATGCCGTGAGTTCCCCTTTGCTACGCATTACCTCTGTCGTTATAAACTGTCTCTCTGGAAAGAGATCCCAAAAAGCATGATATTCCCAGGTGTTTCATGTAGCATGTGAATCCTGGTTCACTGGTGAAAGGTAAGCTCGCAATATATATAACCGGAAGCCGAGGAGAATGAACAACGTCACCTTTCGCTTTCCCCTCAATCCGAACCCATGATTTACATGTCAACTCTACCATATTACCAGGTCCGGTTGATCTTCCGGGCGCTGTCAATACAACTGTGCGCATTAGGTGTGGTGGTGCCGGGGGCTCTTTCCACCTCCACATGACTCCTATACTGTCTCAAAACCAGTAGATCAGAAACCCTGACTGGCCCGCATCATAATATACCTCAAAATCTGGTAGTGCGAGCCCCTCCTGATCAAGGGCGGCGTTAACAGCTCCCAGACCACTCGCGTATGCTTGCCCGCCCAAATAACTCTGGAAACCTCTGACTGTATTGTTTGGAAGTACGCCCTCAGTACCACCAGGGGCACATCTAAGAACACATTGAGAAACCTCTGTAATAAAACCATCTTAACCAGCGAGATCCTCCCATATGGGTTGAGGGGCAGCCCCATCCACCTATCCACCTCAGTCTGAAACTGTTCCAACACCTTTGCATAATTACACTTATATAGCTCGACTGGGGACCTTGTGATGTCTATACCAAGGTACCTAGTATGCTCCATATGCCACTGGAATCCATAGCTGTCCATAAACTGCCTAATTAAATCAGTAAGAAGGAAGAGCACTGATTTTGTAATGTTAACCTTCAGCTCAGAGAAACCCCCGTATCGTAGCACATCTATCATAATCGGTCCCAGGTTATCGTGCAGGTTTTGTATATATTACCATGTCGTCCACATTCAGAGAGACTACTACCTTATGTTCATATACCTGAATTCCCCTGTGGACATATCTGACTCTGAGCCTTTCCGCTAAGGGTTCAATTGCCAAGGCAAGTAATAGGGGCAAGCAGGGACATCCCTGCCGCGTGCCTCTCTCCAATATTATATTCAGGGAAAACGGGCCATTCATTCTGACCCTCACCACAGGTAAAGTATATAGAAGCGAGATCATAGAAATAAACTCCTCCCACATCCTCCAAAGTACCGTAAAGAGAAAGGTCCATTCAATTGATTCAAATGATTTTTTAGCATTCAGTACTGCTGACACTACTGATGATTCATCCTGTTGAACCACTGACATCAGTCCAAACATCTGTCTGAACCCATATGAGGTGGAGCGCCCGGGTATAAAACCTGACTTGTCCAAACCTACAACATTTATGCATCAACGGTGCCATTCGTGTCATCAATACCTTAGCTAGGAATTTTGTTATCAAGGTTGATCAGTGAGATAGGGCAGTTGGATGAGCACTCATCTGCCGCTTACCAAGGCCTCCACAATACAGCGACCACTGCCGCTCTCATAGGCTCCAGTAATTTACCATCTCTCAGAGCCTGCTGATATCCCTCCAGGAGATGTGGGCGTCTTTCCACGCAAAATACTGATAAAATTCAGCAGTCAAGCCATCAGGCCCCAGGGCCTTCCCAGATGTCAACGCCATAATCGCCAGTTGGGTTTCCTGCACCGTTATGTGACGGTTCAACCACTCACACTCTACATCCATACACCAGTATAGCACCACCTGGTCTAAGCATATTTGTATTTCAAGTTGTGACACCTGAGTTTGTGAGGAATAGAGGCGGGTGTAGAACACACTAGACTCCCAAGCAATATCAGCATCTGCATGTTGCACCTCCCTCCTCGCATTCTTAACTGAGTAGATATGTGTCTTAGGTGCGTCTGTTCTCACGGCTCTGGAAAGTATTCGCCCTGGATGTCGGTCTTCCCCATTTTGCCTAGCTGCTGCCTTTCCCAACAGAAATGTCACATGTCTGAGCAATTTAATTAATTCTATATAGTTCCTCCCTAACGGCATCACACATTTAAAACTTTCCCAGAGCACCATGTCCGAGTCAAGCAAGCCCACATTCTCCTAAAAAATGTTCTCAATGGCATACAGTAACTCAGTCCGAAACACCTCATCAGAAGCCCTTCACTTTTAAACACCCATGGCGGTCTCCTACCCTTCCACCCCGGTATCTCCAAGGCCAGAAGCTCTGGCACATGGTCCGATAGCATGCATGCCAGTATTGTGGCCTCGGTCACCCATCCTGTCATTGTGTCCGAAATCAAGAAATAGTCGAGTCGTGATGCCGATTGGTTGTGAAATGTTTACCCCCCTCTCCCTCATGCCTAGTTCGCCATATATGTCATTAAGCTCCTAATTGCAACACATATCCTGCAGTTTACAATTTGTCCCCCCCCCTGGTCCTGTCAAGGTATGGTTCCATTACATCATTGAAGTCCTCTGCCCACATAATCATCCAAGGCGTATGCCTATCCAGCTGTTGGTCTATCCATTCCAGGGACTCCACTGTGTCCTGTTTGGGATCATCGTAATTAAACAAAGTGAGTGCTTGACCATCCACTGTTCCCAGGACCATCACCACTCACCCCTCCCTATCTTTAACCACCTCAGTGAATCGAAACCCAATTGAGCTTCACACCAATATGCAATCACCCATGAGTAAGAGGAGTAGGATGAGAAGTAGCGGTGGCAACCCCATTTCTGACCAAATCTTGACCCCCACCAGAGTTAGATGTGTCGCCTTAAGAAACGCAATATCGATATGATGACGTTGCATATACAACAGTACCTTGCAGAATTTAGATGGGCAATGCAGACCCCTAATGTTCCACGTCATACACTTAAGTGTTGCGGCCATGCTTTGTACCTACCCAACAGGATATTCTGTGTATCCATGTGTACTTCCAGCTATGCCTGGACCAACCCATCAATGTAGGACATTTAGGGACAGAGCGAGAGTTGTCCCCAGACCCACTGTTGTCCCCCAAGCCACTTGTACCCCTCGCATCCCCCGTCCCCACCGACAGCTCCAACTCGCAGGTTCCCTGAAGTCAACCCCACAGAAATCCCCTCACCTCCTGCCGGCAACCCTAACTCACCAGCTCTCACCCCCCCAACCCATTAACTCTCAAAAGCATCCGCATGAGGCAGCCTAGCACCCAGCCACTCCTTGCGCCCCACCATTTGCAATTTGTCCCCCCTCACCACATCCATAGTGTATGTCACATAGAGCAGCATCCGCAACATAGAGTGCTAATCCCATAGCGGCAATTCCACCTCTCTATTCATTATTACCCCTGCATCTAGGAAGTCTCAGAAGCAAATCAATGAAAGTATTAGCCTCCTCTGGTCCTTGAAAAAAAGAATACCCTTATTTTGTGTTCCACTCTGAGCTTAGCGGGGAAAAGCATGGCGTACCTCATGCCACTCTCCCTGAGCCGTTTCTTGATATCGATGTATGTCTTTCTTTATGCCTGCACTTTGAGAAATCCGGGAAAAGCCTCCTTTGTATGTCAGAGTTCCTTTGTCCCTAGCATTCTATACTGCAAGGTCCCTATCTTGAAAATTCAGCATGCAGGCTATTATTGGGTGGGCCGTTGCCCCTGGAATGGGCCTCTGCCACTGGGTAATCTATGTGCTCTCTCCACAATGAACACTGCCAAAAAGTCATACCCTCCCAGGGTCTCCCGCAGGACAGCTTCAACCAATGGTTCCATAGCTCACTGATCTACCGATTCTGGAACTGCCACTATCCTAAGATTGTTTCTCCTGGACCTTGACTTGAGATCCTCCTGCATGTGGTCAGTTCTTTCAGACCCCTTTGCACCTGAACAAACCCTTGGGATGTAGTGAACGCCTTGTCCTCATTTGTGGACACCCGTCCCTTCACCTCATCCAATCTCTCTCTGTGTTTATCCAGGCGGACCTGCATGTGGTCTACCTTGCAGGTCACGATGTCCATCCTTCCATCTAGCAACTGCATGCTACTTTGTAGTTGAGCAAACATAGTTTTGATATTATTAAGTGCTCCACTGGTGTCTTGCTATCCCTGCTATGGGCTCACTCCTCCAGCGTCTTCTATGTTTTTAGAGCTTTCAGTCTGAATAGGTGTCTCAAAGTTTAGTTTGGATTGTTGCCCCAATTCACAGTACTTGGGGAATTCCCTCAGCTGGTAATTCACCAAATAACTGCCCAGGGAGGTCAGTTAGTCCAAGAGTTCCAAAGGGGATCAAACTGCTCTGATACTCCTCAAGCTCTGTCACCACACTGTTATGCAGCACTGCCCGCAGCCTCCGCTGATCACCCTGCAGGCCCAGTGAGAGCAATGTCAAAATGTGATATCTGGGGGACTCACCTTTCAGATATGGGCCAAAAATCCCTCCAGTACTGTGTATCAGGAGGGTGCCCTTTTGCAGTACAGGCACTGCTCTAGTTGATCAGAAGCTTCAGCCAGGCTAAGCATCACCTACCCTTACACAGATGTCGCTAGTGCCCACATCCTTGTCTAGTGCCACCATCCACTACTACTATATTCAACACAGTCTCCCATGCATTCGTGCAGTTGAATCCTTGCAGCATTCAAGGAGAGGAGCCCAGGAAGCATGCAGGTCTCCAATAGCGTTTAAAATAGCTTCCTCTGCTGTTCCTTGCCACACGCCATGAGGCACTTCGGTGGGGGATCTCAGTGATTATATCATTCCTAGCATTGCCTCCTGCCCAATTCCTACACTGCAGATCTCTTTCAGGCTGATGAGTGTATGCTGAACGCACCCAGTCAATGTCCCCCTCACACCTTCTACCAGTGCCTCTCACTCACCTCCTCAGATACTTTCAGTGAGGGCCCAGCTGCCTGATTGTTGCGCTCCACCCGTTCACCGACAGCAAATTACACTGGTGTCTACGCTTTCTCCCTTCCGTTGCAGAGTTAGTTCCTCCGTTGGGATCCAGGCTGCCTGCACTCCCAATCTCCCCCGTCATGCCCGCAACTCCACCTCCGGTGCCGGATGCAGCTGCCAACGTCAATAGAGTTTGCCACAGGGTCCACCATCGCCGCTGTTATTGGCTCTCCAGTAATCTTGCGGCCCAGTGCCTTTATCAGGCCCTCCTCCACTTCCTCCCCTACAGGCAAGGCTCGAAGCTGCGTTCCATCACTTACGATCCAGCTTGGACTGCAGTCTCCTTATTGGCTGACCAGGCCAGGTGCAGGTAGTGCTCTCGTCAGGCCTTTTCGCGCTCTGTGGCAGGCACCGCTCAGGATCTCCTTTCGTCAAACTAAGTCACAGCGCGATCTGGGGCCTCCAAAATTCCCTGGGGGGGTGCGCTGGATATACGTCTGCAGATAACAACAAAGGCAAGAGACCATGTATGAATACAGGGTCACACAGCTGCTCTCAAAATGGCCCCGATTGGGGCATCAGGTTATTAAGTTAAAAAACCTTCTTGTATCCACAGGTTTTTCCAAATTTTAAAAAAAAGTCAAAGAAATGATGACTGCATGGAGTGATTCTGTAGGTTTTCCAAAATATAAGTTTATCCACAAAATCAAACTGTCACTAATAAAAAGCTTAGTGAGAGGAAGGTTGCCGCAACACATATATATACAAAGACTATAGCCAATGCATTTCGGAAAGATTTCCTTCTTCAGGCCAAGTCTATGTGGTTACAGACAAAAAAGCAAGTAAAAAAACACGTAAAGAAACAAAATGCACCAATAATAGTATTGCCATTACATGTACATCATGAAAAATAACAAAAACATACACATACCAGTTGGTGGACAATCCAATGGACAGAGCAGAATATAGAAAAAAAGGGTAAAAAAAGGAAATAATGAGTGGATTGAAAAAGCAGCGTAGAAAGAATGAAAGGGAGACCAAAGGTAAGGTTACCTTAATTGTGTTGCATAGATACAAACAAGCGTTGAATAGCCCACACGAAAAACGGTGCGCAACGTTATAGCGTGCATACAGCCGCGATGCAATTGTAAACGATCTCGTGATCTGGTGAGGAGATAAGGATCAGGGTAAGTATCAGGGTAAGTATGGTGTAGAGAGGTGAAAATCTCTATTCAATGTAACGGGACGCGAGCGCCTCTCTTACCTGGATTCGCACAGAGCGAGTGGATGCTCCTGCAAAGAGTAGCCGGTTACCGACAGCGAAATGCAGAGTTAGGCGGTTGCCCTGGTAACCACATGTTTAATGTGCACGTGACCATCGCCGCGCCCTCGAGTGGCCGATGGTCAAGTAACAAGGATGACAAGCAGGGGTATGCCTGCAAATTAAAAAGTAATATTCACTTATGGGGCATGTACACTATAAACTCCCTAAAAAAGCAATTTAGCAAAAAATCAAAAAATATCGAGTGTAAAGCATAGAGATGGAAAAAATACTAAGTTATAAAAAAGCGAGTGAGGTGAAAAGAAGCAAGCTGGAGGAGTGAAAATATGGACAGGTGAAAAAAATCGTGTGAGGTGAAAAAAAGCAAGCTAGAGGAATACAAATATGGACAGAGTGTGCTGGTAGCATAACCCAAAATGGGATAATGTATATCTAATGTTGAATACAGCGATTCACATATAGAGATGTACAGTGCAAGTACTACCATGTAGTCCGAGCAGACAATGAATGTGGAATAACCTCGTTGGGGGTGGTGGTGTCGCCCCGAGGAGCGGCACCTTGGGTCCCAGACCTAAGTCCGGGACAACAGCGAGGTTACAGTACAGGTTAATTAGGATCACGATGGAGCAAAATAGGTTAATTAGGATCAAGATGGAGCAAAATAAAATCAGCATATCAATAGATTGGCAATAGGAAACCACAATGCAAACAACCATTAGACTAGACGTGCATATGCAGAGCATGCATCTAAACATAACAGTGATAATTTATTTCCTCATTCATACCGTTGGGTACCAAACTGCAAAGTTTGTCGATCCAGAATGTTTCTCTACGATTCAATCGTAAGCTAAGATCTTTGTGAGGATTGTTTCTTGTTAAGACTTCCAACACCAAAAACTTAATCTGTGACAAATTGTGATTATTCATGGCCCAATGGCGGGCCACAGCTGAGTTTGGGTTAGAGTTTCGAATGCAGGACCGATGTTCATTCCACCTAATCTTCGCAGCTCTAGTGGATTGGCCCACGTAGTATTTACCACAGGGACATTTTATGCCATATATGATGTTGGTGCTATCACAGGTACCAAATGTCTTAAGAAAAATCTTCTTGCCTGTCCTTGGATGAAAAACAACGTTGCCTTTGACCACAGAATTGCAATTAATACAATGAAGACATTGGAATGTACCAGTGCGCTGTGTGCACAATTTCGTGGAGGGTAACCTAGTCTGTACTAATTCATCCCTGAGGTTCCTGCTTCTTTGAAAAACAAACACTGGTGGTTCATTGAATAGATTTTGTACTCTTGTGTCGTTCTTTAAGATATTCCAATGTTTTTTTATTGTCTTTTTGATTTTGTTGCTTTGAATGGAGAATTTAGAAACGTACACAAGTGATTTCAATTCTCTGACTGGTTTCTTGGGAGCAGAGAGTAAGGTGTCACGATCAAGGATATTGATTCTGCTGGCAGCCAGATCCAATTCCTCCTGATGGTAACCCCGTTGGAGGAATTTTTCTTTCATCAACAGTTGTTGTGTCATGCAGTCTATTGGGTCACTCACGATCCTCTTGACTCGTAGAAGTTGACTAAATGGCAGGTTCCTAAGTAAGCTCTGGACCTCTGACAGATAATGTTCTAGGCATCAGCATATAGTCAGATAATTTGCTTGCATTCAATATTCAAAAGCCTCACGAACATGGCAAAAGTGCATTTTGTTAAAATATTATTATGTAGCAGTTTCTGTATGAAATATGCAATTTTCCAAGAAACACAAATTGCATGTTAGTTTCTTCAGAAACGAGATCACACGTGGAGTGCACAGTCCAGTGCTGTGCAAGGATGGATTGCTGTAGCCAGTGCTCCGGAGGACTTTTCATTGACTAACTTCTCTAAGTGGACAACCTCTGCAGAAGCAAGAAATCACAGTTTCACTTTAATGGTATGCCTATTTTGGATGTTAGTTAAACAACCTTAATTCTACTAATATCAATACTATTCTTTTCTTTTATAGCGCAGCATAGCCACCCACATTTTACCTGCTCGTGCGCACACGTGGTGTGCACAGTCGAGTGCTGTTGCTGTTGCACTGTTGCGGTGGTGCACAGTGAGCAGTACTCGACTGACATGGCCCATGTAATTTCTTTGAGAGCTTATATTTCTAATTTCTTTTAAACAATTGTGCTGGATTATCTGGTATCACTTGCTGGTTAGTAAAAATGACGGCCTACAATTTACAATCCGATGTGCCAGTACGGAGTATAATGAATCCTCAGGAGAAAGCTCTTAGTGATTTAAATGGAGCACATGGTGAGTCACGTTTCCTACGCCATGTCCTCCATGAAGCTAAAAAACACATTTAGAGCTCAGCCAGGATTAGTGTGAATCGTGCGGAAGAGACAGGTATCAGTGAGATTCACTCACAGTCTGTTGCACGCCTTGCACGCCCCAACCCTAATGCTCAAAAAAACGTGTGCTTGAGAAAGGCATCACTGACATTCGAAAAATTCTGCAATAAAGCGGGTAAAAGCATTTCTGCAAATGTCACTGAAGGGTTGGCCACTGACAATGAAGGCAGATCCCAGCCAGATGCATTACAAAGTCAGCCATCTGACGCCAAAGTTCTAGAGTGTTTAACCCCAGTAAATGCACATGCTGAGCAGGAGATTTTTGCCACTCCTGAGTGTACTATGGAACCCAAGAACAACAAACAAAATATCATCATGGTCCATGAAGCGGAGCACACAGGACGACCACTACTTTATTCACAAGTAATTAACAATGGTGGACAAGTAGTTAGTTCTGAATGAGGAGATGGGAAACACTCCAATGAACGATGTAGTTAAGCCCACATCAAAGATACAAACTAGTAGTCGAACAAGCCCAGTTTAATGAAGAGTTCCCAATTCCTACATGCTCCCCAAAACAGAAAAATCATTGTGATTCACAAGTTAGCTCAAACCTGTCTAATTCGCTGATTATCATACCGTAAACAGCAAATGTGGAGGATTCAACATTTTCATCGAACACATCGGAGCGATCATTTGCTAGACCAACCCCACGCCCATCATTTTGTTTTATACAGCTGCCTTCAACAGTGATCGAGTCTGCATTTTCTGCAATTAACACCTCCATATACTCGATTTTGAAAATGTATGAGGCACAGGAAAAAAAGATAGATTTAAGTACAGAATTACAAAAATTGGTGCTAGCAAAGGTGGACTGGCTGACTGCGGCTCACTACTATGGCAACATGAAGACCGAGAGTGAGAGTCGCACCAAGTTGGCCAGCTCCTTGCAGATTTTAAAGAGTTCGGCTGAGTTGTTAGATGCCGCAGAGACACAAACTTGAATGTGGACTCTCTTTTTGGTGAGGACAGAGAGTCGGTATTGCCTTTGGAGCAGGCGACTAGCCAGTTTGTCAGAGGATGAACAAGAAGCACTCCATTTCCTCTCAGCCGCCCTACACTTACGTTTAAGTGTAGCTAGGTCGGAGTCATACCAGGAATTGCACTTGGCTTTGGACTTCAAACAGATCCTCATGACAGGGGCAAGAGCATCAAGAGTATCAGAAATTGAAGAGTAGAGCAGAGACAGGGCTGTGTCAGGATGTGAGACAGCCAGAGGTGGGGGTGGCAGCGAAAGCCTCAACTGACACACGCTTCATGGGCCGGATGTCCGAGACGGTAGGTGGCAGTGTTGGGGTAGGCTTGGCTTGGGGGGGGAGAGAGGGAAAGACGAGAGGAGAGGAGGGAGTGATTGCTCCAGGAGAGAGGAGTGGTCAGAGGGATGGAGAGCGGGAGGTCAGAGGAGATCAAGACATCAAGTGTGTGCCCTGGAGTGTGTTCCATCTTCATTTCAATTTATACACATTTCAGCACCCAAGCAAAACAGAGCAGCAAGTTAATCATATCATTCCTCCATTTACATGACTCCTCCAGTGGAATTGCTTCCCCATAACAATTGCGGGCTTGTGCCCTCCACACTGTATCCCACATGAGCTCCACCGTATCTGGCAAAAGTAAGGGAGATGAGGGGAAGAGCCCCCTCTTACCATAAACCTGTACCTCCTGGCAGTGATAGTCTTCCCTCCATCCCCCCAGTCCTCGTTCACTTTAGATTCAAGATTGGTCCCCCTCGGGGTCTGATGCCGGACATTGTGCTTGTGCAATCAGATAGTGATTGTATGGGTCTCATATATCCTTAGGTATGGCACAGGGGTGCACTAATCTTCCGTATTCTGTTTCCATCTCGTTACAATATAGAATATTGTCTTTCCACTTGTCTACCACGGACCACGAGGCCTGCCCTACACCATTGACACTCTCCTTTAGCCAGTAGTAGTAGTAGCACGCTAATCTTCTTACTTGATGGAAGACCCCTCTGGTGTACCCCTATTAAGGCCATCCCTGGTTGTGAGTCCACCTTTTCCCCTACTATGTCACTCATCATCGGAAAAACCTGTTCCCAGAATCACCACAACTGGGGGGCAGCTCCAAGCCACATGCATAAAGTCAGCATGTGCAATGGTGCACTTGGCACAATTATCTGAAGTACCTGGAAAGAATCTATGTAGCATCGCAGGTGTGTAATTAAACTGGTGTTGGTACTTGTAATGAATCAACTTAAATCGTCTGTTGAGTGCAATCTTCCTTGTTTGCCCACAGCAGTATCTACACATTTTCTCTGCGACACTGTCCCCTAAAGCGGCTTCACACTTCCTTCTGGAAAGCTCCGCCCAACCTGCCTGAATATTCTGCCTCTTACTATATATAGTGGACACAATTCTACTACTGTCTACCCGCTCTAACATCCCATCTAGTATAGGTGGCCCCCCGGTTACTTGGCGAAGGACGGGAACAAGTCTCAGGCTTTGTCGCATTCTAAAACACAAGAAGAGATCCAATGCCGTGAGTGCCCCTTTGCTACGCATTACCTCTGTCGTTATAAACTGTCCCTCTGGAAAGAGATCCCAAAAAGCATGATATTCCCAGGTGTTTCATGTAGCATGTGAATCCTGGTTCACTGGTCAAAGGTAAGCTCGCAATATATATAACCGGAAGCTGAGGAGAATGAACAACGTCACCTTTCGCTTTCCCCTCAATCCGAACCCATGATTTACATGTCAACTCTACCATATTACCAGGTCCGGTTGATCTTCCGGGCGCTGTCAATACAACTGTGCGCATTAGGTGTGGTGGTGCCGGGGGCTCTTTCCACCTCCACATGACTCCTATACTGTCTCAAAACCAGTAGATCAGAAACCCTGACTGGCCCGCATCATAATATACCTCAAAATCTGGTAGTGCGAGCCCCTCCTGATCAAGGGCGCCGTTAACAGCTCCCAGACCACTCGCGTATGCTTGCCCGCCCAAATAACTCTGGAAACCTCTGACTGTATTGTTTTGAAGTAGGCCCTCAGTACCACCAGGGGCACATCTAAGAACACATTGAGAAACCTCTGTAATAAAACCATCTTAACCAGCGAGATCCTCCCATATGGGTTGAGGGGCAGCCCCATCCACCTATCCACCTCAGTCTGAACCTGTTCCAACACCTTTGCATAATTACACTTATATAGCTCGACTGGGGACCTTGTGATGTCTATACCAAGGTACCTAGTATGCTCCATATGCCACTGGAATCCATAGCTGTCCATAAACTGCCTAATTAAATCAGTAAGAAGGAAGAGCACTGATTTTGTAATGTTAACCTTCAGCTCAGAGAAACCCCCGTATCGTAGCACATCTATCATAATCGGTCCCAGGTTATCGTGCAGGTTTTGTATATATTACCATGTCGTCCACATTCAGAGAGACTACTACCTTATGTTCATATACCTGAATTCCCCTGTGGACATATCTGACTCTGAGCCTTTCCGCCAAGGGTTCAATTGCCAAGGCAAATAATAGGGGCAAGCAGGGACATCCCTGCCGCGTGCCTCTCTCCAATATTATATTCAGGGTGAACTGGCCATTCATTCTGACCCTCACCACAGGTAAAGTATATAGAAGCGAGATCATAGAAATAAACTCCTCCCACATCCTCCAAAGTACCGTAAAGAGAAAGGTCCATTCAATTGATTCAAATGATTTTTTAGCATTCAGTACTGCTGACACTACTGATGATTCATCCTGTTGAACCACTGACATCAGTCCAAACATCTGTCTGAACCCATATGAGGTGGAGCGCCCGGGTATAAAACCTGACTTGTCCAAACCTACAACATTTATGCATCAACGGTGCCATTCGTGTCATCAATACCTTAGCTAGGAATTTTGTTATCAAGGTTGATCAGTGAGATAGGGCAGTTGGATGAGCACTCATCTGCCGCTTACCAAGGCCTCCACAATACAGCGACCACTGCCGCTCTCATAGGCTCCTGTAATTTACCATCTCTCAGAGCCTGCTGATATCCCTCCAGGAGATGTGGGCGTCTTTCCATGCAAAATACTGATAAAATTCAGCAGTCAAGCCATCAGGCCCCGGGGCCTTCCCAGATGTCAACGCCATAATCGTCAGTTGGGTTTCCTGCACCGTTATGTGACGGTTCAACCACTCACACTCTACATCCATACACCAGTATAGCACCACCTGGTCTAAGCATATTTGTATTTCAAGTTGTGACACCTGAGTTTGTGAGGAATAGAGACGGGTGTAGAACACACTAAACTCCCGAGCAATATCAGCATCTGCATGTTGCACCTCCCTCCTCGCATTCTTAACTGAGTAGATATGTGTCTTAGGTGCGTCTGTTCTCACGGCTCTGGAAAGTAATCGCCCTGGATGTCGGTCTTCCCCATTTTGCCTAGCTTCTGCCTTTCCCAACAGAAATGTCACATGTCTGAGCAATTTAATTAATTCTATATAGTTCCTCCCTAATGGCATCACACATTTAAAACTTTCCCAGAGCACCATGTCCGAGTCAAGCAAGCCCACATTCTCCTAAAAAATGTTCTCAATGGCATACAGTAACTCAGTCCGAAACACCTCATCAGAAGCCCTTCACTTTTAAACACCCATGGCGGTCTCCTACCCTTCCACCCCGGTATCTCCAAGGCCAGAAGCTCTGGCACATGGTCTGATAGCATGCATGCCAGTATTGTGGCCTAGGTCACCCATCCTGTCATTGTGTCCGAAATCAAGAAATAGTCGAGTCGTGATGGCGATTGGTTGTGAAATGTTTACCCCCCTCTCCCTCATGCCTAGTTCTCCATATATGTCATTAAGCTCCTAATTGCAACACATATCCTGCAGTTTACAATTTGTCCCCCCTCTGGTCCTGTCAAGGTATGGTTCCATTACATCATTGAAGTCCTCTGCCCACATAATCATCCAAGGCGTATGCCTATCCAGCTGTTGGTCTATCCATTCCAGCGACTCCACCGTGTCCTGTTTGGGATCATCGTAATTAAACAAAGTGAGTGCTTGACCATCCACTGTTCCCAGGACCATCACCACTCACCCCTCCCTATCTTTAACCACCTGTGTGAATCAAAACCCAATTGAGCTTCACACCAATATGCAATCACCCATGAGTAAGATGAGTAGGATGAGAAGTAGCGGTGGCAACCCAATTTCTGCCCAAATCGTGACCCCCACCAGAGTTAGATGTGTCGCCTGAAGAAACGCAATATCTATATGATGACGTTGCATATACAACAGTACCTTGCAGAATTTAGATGGGCAATGCAGACCCCTAATGTTCCACGTCATACACTTAAGTGTTGCGGCCATGCTTTGTACCTACCCAACAGGATATTCTGTGTATCCATGTGTACTTCCAGCTATGCCTGGACCAACCCATCAATGTAGGACATTTAGGGACAGAGCGAGAGTTGTCCCCAGAACCACTGTTGTCCCCCAAGCCACTTGTACCCCTCCCATCCCCCGTCCCCACCGACAGCTCCAACTCGCAGGTTCCCTGAAGTCAACCCCACAGAAATCCCCTCACCTCCTGCCGGCAAACCTAACTCACCAGCTCTCACCCCCCCCAACCCATTAACTCTCAAAAGCATCCGCATGAGGCAGCCTAGCACCCAGCCACTCCTTGCGTCCCACCATTTGCAATTTGTCTCCCCTCACCACATCCATATTGTATGTCACATAGAGCAGCATCCGCAACATAGAGTGCTAATCCCATAGCGGCAATTCCACCTCTCTATTCATTATTACCCCCGCATCTAGGAAGTCTCAGAAGCAAATCAATGAAAGTATTAGCCTCCTCTGGTCCTTGAAAAAAAGAGTACCCTTATTTTGTGTTCCACTCTGAGCTTAGCGGGGAAAAGCATGGCGTACCTCATGCCACTCTCCCTGAGCCGTTTCTTGATATCGATGTATGTCTTTCTTTATGCCTGCACTTTGAGAAATCCGGGAAAAGCCTCCTTTGTATGTCAGAGTTCCTTTGTCCCTAGCATTCGATACTGCAAGGTCCCTATCTTGAAAATTCAGCATGCAGGCTATTATTGGGTGGGCCATTGCCCCTGGAATGGGCCTCTGCCACTGGGTAATCTATGTGCTCTCTCCACAATGAACACTGCCAAAAAGTCATACCCTCCCAGGGTCTCCCGCAGGACAGCTTCAACCAATGGTTCCATAGCTCACTGATCTACCGATTCTGGCACTGCCACTATCCTAAGATTGTTTCTCCTGGACCTTGACTTGAGATCCTCCTGCATGTGGTCAGTTCTTTCAGACCCCTTTGCACCTGAACAAACCCTTGGGATGTAGTGAACGCCTTGTCCTCATTTGTGGACATCCGTCCCTTCACCTCATCCAATCTCTCTCTGTGTTTATCCAGGCGGACCTGCATGTGGTCTACCTTGCAGGTCACAATGTCCATCCTTCCATCTAGCAACTGCATGCTACTTTGTAGTTGAGCAAACATAGTTTTGATATTATTAAGTGCTCCACTGGCGTCTTGCTATCCCTGCTATGGGCTCACTCCTCCAGCGTCTTCTATGTTTTTAGAGCTTTCAGTCTGAATAGGTGTCTCAAAGTTTAGTTTGGATTGTTGCCCCACTTCACAGTACTTGGGGAATTCCCTCAGCTGGTAATTCACCAAATAACTGCCCAGGGAGGTCAGTTAGTCCAAGAGTTCCAAAGGGGATCAAACTGCTCTGATACTCCTCAAGCTCTGTCACCACACTGTTATGCAGCACTGCCTACAGCCTCCACTGATCACCCTGCAGGCCCAGTGAGAGCAATGTCAACATGTGATATCTGGGGGACTCACCTTTCAGATATGGGCCAAAAATCCCTCCAGTACTGTGTATCAGGAGGGTGCCCTTTTGCAGTACAGGCACTGCTCTAGTTGATCAGAAGCTTCAGCCAGGCTAAGCACCACCTACCTTTACACAGATGTCGCTAGTGCCCACATCCTTGTCTAGTGCCACCATCCACTACTGCTATATTCAACACAGTCTCCCATGCATTTGTGCAGTTGAATCCTTGCAGCATTCAAGGAGAGGAGCCCAGGAAGCATGCAGGTCTCCAATAGTGTTTAAAATAGCTTCCTCTGCTGTTCCTTGCCACACACCATGAGGCACTTCGGTGGGGGATCTCAGTGATTATATCATTCCTAGCATTGCCTCCTGTTCAATTCCTACACTGCAGATCTCTTTCAGGCTGATGAGTGTATGCTGAACGCACCTAGTCAATGTCCCCCTCACACCTTCTACCAGTGCCTCTCACTCACCTCCTCAGATACTTTCAGTGAGGGCCCAGCTGCCTGATTGTTGCGCTCCACCCGTTCACCGACAGCAAATTACACTGGTGTCTCCGCTTTCTCCCTTCCGTTGCAGAGTTAGTTCCTCCGTTGGGATCCAGGCTGCCTGCACTCCCAATCTCCCCCGTCATGCCCGCAACTCCACCTCCGGTGCCGGATGCAGCTGCCAACGTCAATAGAGTTTGCCACAGGGTCCACCATCGCCGCTGTTATTGGCTCTCCAGTAATCTTGGGGCCCAGTGCCTTTATCAGGCCCTCCTCCACATCCTCCCCTCCAGGCAAGGCTCGAAGCTGCGTTCCATCACTTACGATCCAGCTTGGACTGCAGTCTCCTTATTGGCTGACCAGGCCAGGTGCAGGTAGTGCTCTCGTCAGGCCTTTTCGCGCTCTGTGGCAGGCACCGCTCAGGATCTCCTTTCGTCAAACTAAGTCACAGCGCGATCTGGGGCCTCCAAAATTCCCTGGGGGGGTGCGCTGGATATACGTCTGCAGATAACAACAAAGGCAAGAGACCATGTATGAATACAGGGTCACACAGCCGCTCTCAAAATGGCCCCAATTGGGGCATCAGGTTATTAAGTTAAAAAACCTTCTTGTATCCACAGGTTTTTCCAAATTTTAAAAAAAAGTCAAATAAATGATGACTGCATGGAGTGATTATGTAGGTTTTCCAAAATATAAGTTTATCCACAAAATCAAACTGTCACTAATAAAAAGCTTAGTGAGAGGAAGGTTGCCGCAACACATATATATACAAAGACTATAGCCAATGCATTTCGGAAAGATTTCCTTCTTCAGGACAAGTCTATGTGGTTACAGACAAAAAAGCAGGTAAAAAAACACGTAAAGAAACAAAATGCACCAATAATAGTATTGCCATTACATGTACATCATGAAAAGTAACAAAAACATACACATACCAGTTGGTGGACAATCCAATGGACAGAGCAGAATATAGAAAAAAAGGGTAAAAAAAGGAAATAATGAGTGGATTGAAAAAGCAGCGTAGAAAGAATTAAAGGGAGACCAAAGATAAGGTTACCTTAATTGTGTTGCATAGATACAAACAAGCGTTGAATAGCCCACACGAAAAACGGGGCGCAACGTTATAGCGTGCATACAGCCGCGATGCAATTGTAAACGATCTCTTGATCTGGTGAGGAGATAAGGATCAGGGTAAGTATCAGGGTAAGTATGGTGTAGAGAGGTGAAAACCTCTATTCAATGTAACGGGACGCGAGCGCCTCTCTTACCTGGATTCGCACAGAGCGAGTGGATGCTCCTGCAAAGAGTAGCCGGTTACCGACAGCGAAATGCCGAGTTAGGCGGTTGCCCTGGTAACCACATGTTTAATGTGCACGTGACCATCGCCGCGCCCTCGAGTGGCCGATGGTCAAGTAACAAGGATGACAAGCAGGGGTAAGCCTGCAAATTAAAGAGTAATATTCACTTATGGGGCATGTACACTATAAACTCCCTAAAAAAGCAATTTAGCAAAAAATCAAAAAATATCGAGTGTAAAGCATAGAGATGGAAAAAATACTAAGTTATAAAAAAGCGAGTGAGGTGAAAAGAAGCAAGCTGGAGGAGTGAAAATATGGACAGGTGAAAAAAATGGTGTGAGGTGAAAAAAAGCAAGCTAGAGGAATACAAATATGGACAGAGTGTGCTGGTAGCATAACCCACAATGGGATAATGTATATCTAATGTTGAATACAGCGATTCACATATAGAGATGTACAGTGCAAGTACTACCATGTAGTCCGAGCAGACAATGAATGTGGAAGAACCTCGTCCGGGGTGGTGGTGTCGCCCCGAGGAGCGGCACCTTGGGTCCCAGACCTAAGTCCGGGACAACAGCGAGGTTACAGTACAGGTTAATTAGGATCACGATGGAGCAAAATAGGTTAATTAGGATCAAGATGGAGCAAAACAAAATCAGCATATCAATAGATTGGCAATAGGAAACCACAATGCAAACAACCATTAGACTAGACGTGCATATGCAGAGCATGCATCTAAACATAACAGTGATAATTTATTTCCTCATTCATACCGTTGGGTACCAAACTGCAAAGTTTGTCAATCCAGAATGTTTCTCTACGATTCAATCGTAAGCTAAGATCTTTGTGAGGATTGTTTCTTGTTAAGACTTCCAACACCAAAAACTTAATCTGTGACAAACTGTGATTATTCATGGCCCAATGGCGGGCCACAGCTGAGTTTGGGTTAGAGTTCCGAATGCAGGACCGATGTTCATTCCACCTAATCTTCGCAGCTCTAGTGGATTGGCCCACGTAGTATTTACCACAGGGACATTTTATGCCATATATGATGTTGGTGCTATCACAGGTACCAAATGTCTTAAGAAAAATCTTCTTGCCTGTCCTTGGATGAAAAACAACGTTGCCTTTGACCACAGAATTGCAATTAATACAATGAAGACATGGGAATGTACCAGTGCGCTGTGTGCACAATTTCGTGGAGGGTAACCTAGTCTGTACTAATTCATCCCTGAGGTTCCTGCTTCTTGAAAAGCAAACACTGGTGGTTCATTGAATAGATTTTGTACTCTTGTGTCGTTCTTAAAGATATTCCAATGTTTTTTTATTGTCTTTTTGCTTTTGTTGATTTGAATGGAGAATTTAGAAACGTACACAAGTGATTTCAATTCTCTGACTGGTTTCTTGGGAGCAGAGAGTAAGGTGTCACGATCAAGGATATTGATTCTGCTGGCAGCCAGATCCAATTCCTCCTGATGGTAACCCCGTTGGAGGAATTTTTCTTTCATCAACAGCTATGCCTGGACCAACCCATCAATGTAGGACATTTAGGGACAGAGCGAGAGTTGTCCCCAGAACCACTGTTGTCCCCCAAGCCACTTGTACCCCTCCCATCCCCCATCCCCACCGACAGCTCCAACTCGCAGGTTCCCTGAAGTCAACCCCACAGAAATCCCCTCACCTCCTGCCGGCAAACCTAACTCACCAGCTCTCACCCCCCCCAACCCATTAACTCTCAAAAGCATCCGCATGAGGCAGCCTAGCACCCAGCCACTCCTTGCGTCCCACCATTTGCAATTTGTCTCCCCTCACCACATCCATATTGTATGTCACATAGAGCAGCATCCGCAACATAGAGTGCTAATCCCATAGCGGCAATTCCACCTCTCTATTCATTATTACCCTCGCATCTAGGAAGTCTCAGAAGCAAATCAATGAAAGTATTAGCCTCCTCTGGTCCTTGAAAAAAAGAGTACCCTTATTTTGTGTTCCACTCTGAGCTTAGCGGGGAAAAGCATGGCGTACCTCATGCCACTCTCCCTGAGCCGTTTCTTGATATCGATGTATGTCTTTCTTTATGCCTGCACTTTGAGAAATCCGGGAAAAGCCTCCTTTGTATGTCAGAGTTCCTTTGTCCCTAGCATTCGATACTGCAAGGTCCCTATCTTGAAAATTCAGCATGCAGGCTATTATTGGGTGGGCCATTGCCCCTGGAATGGGCCTCTGCCACTGGGTAATCTATGTGCTCTCTCCACAATGAACACTGCCAAAAAGTCATACCCTCCCAGGGTCTCCCGCAGGACAGCTTCAACCAATGGTTCCATAGCTCACTGATCTACCGATTCTGGCACTGCCACTATCCTAAGATTGTTTCTCCTGGACCTTGACTTGAGATCCTCCTGCATGTGGTCAGTTCTTTCAGACCCCTTTGCACCTGAACAAACCCTTGGGATGTAGTGAACGCCTTGTCCTCATTTGTGGACATCCGTCCCTTCACCTCATCCAATCTCTCTCTGTGTTTATCCAGGCGGACCTGCATGTGGTCTACCTTGCAGGTCACAATGTCCATCCTTCCATCTAGCAACTGCATGCTACTTTGTAGTTGAGCAAACATAGTTTTGATATTATTAAGTGCTCCACTGGCGTCTTGCTATCCCTGCTATGGGCTCACTCCTCCAGCGTCTTCTATGTTTTTAGAGCTTTCAGTCTGAATAGGTGTCTCAAAGTTTAGTTTGGATTGTTGCCCCACTTCACAGTACTTGGGGAATTCCCTCAGCTGGTAATTCACCAAATAACTGCCCAGGGAGGTCAGTTAGTCCAAGAGTTCAAAAGGGGATCAAACTGCTCTGATACTCCTCAAGCTCTGTCACCACACTGTTATGCAGCACTGCCCGCAGCCTCCACTGATCACCCTGCAGGCCCAGTGAGAGCAATGTCAACATGTGATATCTGGGGGACTCACCTTTCAGATATGGGCCAAAAATCCCTCCAGTACTGTGTATCAGGAGGGTGCCCTTTTGCAGTACAGGCACTGCTCTAGTTGATCAGAAGCTTCAGCCAGGCTAAGCACCACCTACCTTTACACAGATGTCGCTAGTGCCCACATCCTTGTCTAGTGCCACCATCCACTACTGCTATATTCAACACAGTCTCCCATGCATTCGTGCAGTTGAATCCTTGCAGCATTCAAGGAGAGGAGCCCAGGAAGCATGCAGGTCTCCAATAGTGTTTAAAATAGCTTCCTCTGCTGTTCCTTGCCACACACCATGAGGCACTTCGGTGGGGGATCTCAGTGATTATATCATTCCTAGCATTGCCTCCTGTTCAATTCCTACACTGCAGATCTCTTTCAGGCTGATGAGTGTATGCTGAACGCACCTAGTCAATGTCCCCCTCACACCTTCTACCAGTGCCTCTCACTCACCTCCTCAGATACTTTCAGTGAGGGCCCAGCTGCCTGATTGTTGCGCTCCACCCGTTCACCGACAGCAAATTACACTGGTGTCTCCGCTTTCTCCCTTCCGTTGCAGAGTTAGTTCCTCCGTTGGGATCCAGGCTGCCTGCACTCCCAATCTCCCCCGTCATGCCCGCAACTCCACCTCCGGTGCCGGATGCAGCTGCCAACGTCAATAGAGTTTGCCACAGGGTCCACCATCGCCGCTGTTATTGGCTCTCCAGTAATCTTGGGGCCCAGTGCCTTTATCAGGCCCTCCTCCACATCCTCCCCTCCAGGCAAGGCTCGAAGCTGCGTTCCATCACTTACGATCCAGCTTGGACTGCAGTCTCCTTATTGGCTGACCAGGCCAGGTGCAGGTAGTGCTCTCGTCAGGCCTTTTCGCGCTCTGTGGCAGGCACCGCTCAGGATCTCCTTTCGTCAAACTAAGTCACAGCGCGATCTGGGGCCTCCGAAATTCCCTGGGGGGGTGCGCTGGATATACGTCTGCAGATAACAACAAAGGCAAGAGACCATGTATGAATACAGGGTCACACAGCCGCTCTCAAAATGGCCCCAATTGGGGCATCAGGTTATTAAGTTAAAAAACCTTCTTGTATCCACAGGTTTTTCCAAATTTTAAAAAAAAGTCAAAGAAATGATGACTGCATGGAGTGATTATGTAGGTTTTCCAAAATATAAGTTTATCCACAAAATCAAACTGTCACTAATAAAAAGCTTAGTGAGAGGAAGGTTGCCGCAACACATATATATACAAAGACTATAGCCAATGCATTTCGGAAAGATTTCCTTCTTCAGGACAAGTCTATGTGGTTACAGATAAAAAAGCAGGTAAAAAAACACGTAAAGAAACAAAATGCACCAATAATAGTATTGCCATTACATGTACATCATGAAAAGTAACAAAAACATACACATACCAGTTGGTGGACAATCCAATGGACAGAGCAGAATATAGAAAAAAAGGGTAAAAAAAGGAAATAATGAGTGGATTGAAAAAGCAGCGTAGAAAGAATTAAAGGGAGACCAAAGATAAGGTTACCTTAATTGTGTTGCATAGATACAAACAAGCGTTGAATAGCCCACACGAAAAACGGGGCGCAACCTTATAGCGTGCATACAGCCGCGATGCAATTGTAAACGATCTCTTGATCTGGTGAGGAGATAAGGATCAGGGTAAGTATCAGGGTAAGTATGGTGTAGAGAGGTGAAAACCTCTATTCAATGTAACGGGACGCGAGCGCCTCTCTTACCTGGATTTGCACAGAGCGAGTGGATGCTCCTGCAAAGAGTAGCCGGTTACCGACAGCGAAATGCCGAGTTAGGCGGTTGCCCTGGTAACCACATGTTTAATGTGCACGTGACCATCGCCGCGCCCTCGAGTGGCCGATGGTCAAGTAACAAGGATGACAAGCAGGGGTAAGCCTGCAAATTAAAGAGTAATATTCACTTATGGGGCATGTACACTATAAACTCCCTAAAAAAGCAATTTAGCAAAAAATCAAAAAATATCGAGTGTAAAGCATAGAGATGGAAAAAATACTAAGTTATAAAAAAGCGAGTGAGGTGAAAAGAAGCAAGCTGGAGGAGTGAAAATATGGACAGGTGAAAAAAATGGTGTGAGGTGAAAAAAAGCAAGCTAGAGGAATACAAATATGGACAGAGTGTGCTGGTAGCATAACCCACAATGGGATAATGTATATCTAATGTTGAATACAGTGATTCACATATAGAGATGTACAGTGCAAGTACTACCATGTAGTCCGAGCAGACAATGAATGTGGAAGAACCTCGTCCGGGGTGGTGGTGTCGCCCCGAGGAGCGGCACCTTGGGTCCCAGACCTAAGTCCGGGACAACAGCGAGGTTACAGTACAGGTTAATTAGGATCACGATGGAGCAAAATAGGTTAATTAGGATCAAGATGGAGCAAAACAAAATCAGCATATCAATAGATTGGCAATAGGAAACCACAATGCAAACAACCATTAGACTAGACGTGCATATGCAGAGCATGCATCTAAACATAACAGTGATAATTTATTTCCTCATTCATACCGTTGGGTACCAAACTGCAAAGTTTGTCAATCCAGAATGTTTCTCTACGATTCAATCGTAAGCTAAGATCTTTGTGAGGATTGTTTCTTGTTAAGACTTCCAACACCAAAAACTTAATCTGTGACAAACTGTGATTATTCATGGCCCAATGGCGGGCCACAGCTGAGTTTGGGTTAGAGTTCCGAATGCAGGACCGATGTTCATTCCACCTAATCTTCGCAGCTCTAGTGGATTGGCCCACGTAGTATTTACCACAGGGACATTTTATGCCATATATGATGTTGGTGCTATCACAGGTACCAAATGTCTTAAGAAAAATCTTCTTGCCTGTCCTTGGATGAAAAACAACGTTGCCTTTGACCACAGAATTGCAATTAATACAATGAAGACATGGGAATGTACCAGTGCGCTGTGTGCACAATTTCGTGGAGGGTAACCTAGTCTGTACTAATTCATCCCTGAGGTTCCTGCTTCTTGAAAAGCAAACACTGGTGGTTCATTGAATAGATTTTGTACTCTTGTGTCGTTCTTAAAGATATTCCAATGTTTTTTTATTGTCTTTTTGCTTTTGTTGATTTGAATGGAGAATTTAGAAACGTACACAAGTGATTTCAATTCTCTGACTGGTTTCTTGGGAGCAGAGAGTAAGGTGTCACGATCAAGGATATTGATTCTGCTGGCAGCCAGATCCAATTCCTCCTGATGGTAACCCCGTTGGAGGAATTTTTCTTTCATCAACAGTTGTTGTGTCATGCAGTCTACTGGGTCACTCACGATCCTCTTGACTCGTAGAAGTTGACTAAATGGCAGGTTCCTAAGTAAGCTCTGGACCTCTGACAGATAATGTTCTAGGCATCAGCATATAGTCAGATAATTTGCTTGCATTCAATATTCAAAAGCCTCACGAACATGGCAAAAGTGCATTTTGTTAAAATATTATTATGTAGCAGTTTCTGTATGAAATATGCAATTTTCCAAGAAACACAAATTGCATGTTAGTTTCTTCAGAAGCGAGATCACACGTGGAGTGCACAGTCCAGTGCTGTGCAAGGAAGGATTGCTGTAGCCAGTGCTCTGGAGGACTTTTAATTGACTAACTTCTCTAAGTGGACAACCTCTGCAGAAGCAAGAAATCACAGTTTCACTTTAATGGTATGCCTATTTTGGATGTTAGTTAAACAACCTTAATTCTACTAATATCAATACTATTCTTTTCTTTTATAGCACGGCATAGCCACCCACATTTTACCTGCTCTTGCGCACACGTGGTGTGCACAGTCGAGTGCTGTTGCTGTTGCACTGTTGCGGTGGTGCACAGTGAGCAGTACTCGACTGACATGGCCCATGTAATTTCTTTGAGAGCTTATATTTCTAATTTCTTATAAACCATTGTGCTGGATTATCTCGTATCACTTGCTGGTTAGTAAAAATGACGGCCTACAATTTACAATCCCATGTGCCAGTACGGAGTATAATGAATCCTCAGGAGAAAGCTCTTAGTGGTTTAAATGGAGCACATGGTGAGTCACGTTTCCTACGCCATGTCCTCCATGAAGCTAAAAAACACATTGAGAGCTCAGCCAGGATTAGTGTGAATCGTGCGGAAGAGACAGGTATCGGTGAGATTCACTCACAGTCTGTTGCACGCCTTGCACGCCCCAACCCTAATGCTCAAAAAAACGTGTGCTTGAGAAAGGCATCACTGACATTCGAAAAATTCTGCAATAAAGCGGGTAAAGCATTTCTGCAAATGCCACTGAAGGGTTGGCCACTGACAATGAAGGCAGATCCCAGCCAGATGGATTACAAAGTCAGCCATCTGACGCCAAAGTTCTAGAGTGTTTAACCCCAGTAAATGCACAAGCTGAGCAGGAGATTTTTGCCACTCCTGAGTGTACTATGGAACCCAAGAACAACAAACAAAATATCATCATGGTCCATGAAGCGGAGCACACAGGACGACCACTACTTTATTCACAAGTAATTAACAATGGTGGGCAAGTAGTTAGTTCTGAATGAGGAGATGGGAAACACTCTAATGAACGATGTAGTTAAGCCCACATCAAAGATACAAACTAGTAGTCGAACAAGCCCAGTTTAATGAAGAGGTCCCAATTCCTACATGCTCCCCAAAGCAGAAAAATCATTGTGATTCACAAGTTAGCTCAAACCTGTCTAACTCGCTGATTATCATACCGTAAACAGCAAATGTGGAGGATTCAACATTTTCATCGAACACATCGGAGCGATCATTTGCTAGACCAACCCCACGCCCATCATTTTGTTTTATACAACTGCCTTCAACAGTCTTCGAGTCTGCATTTTCTGCAATTAACACCTCCATATACTCGATTTTGAAAATGTATGAGGCACAGGGAAAAAAGATAGATTTAAGTACAGAATTACAAAAATTGGTGCTAGCAAAGGTGGACTGGCTGACTGCGGCTCACTACTATGGCAACATGAAGACCGAGAGTGAGAGTCGCACCAAGCAAAACACACAGCTCTAAGCAAATATTGAGCATCCTAAGGAAAAATCTGTGGGACTGAGTAATACGGGAGTAAATCAAAATACAGTTACTCCAATAATAGATCTAATATCGCAAAATAAAGTTACCAGTGAAGCAACAAAACAGAAAGCCTGAGATTGTTGCAGAACTGGAGGATTTGCCTGGGGCAGATCATGAACCTCCACCTTCTGAGGCACTAATGGCAGCCCAAACGTATGAATTATGTCAACCCATCCCAAGCAACGAAAAAAAAAATGAAAATAATAATTGTCATACCCAATTCGACCCAAATTACAAAAACAAAGAACAACCACCCCCAAAAAGAAAGCTAATCGAATTAGTGCAAAGAAATTTGCAGAAACGATAATGTTGACAAAATTGAACCTTTTAAAAAAACGAATTCCAACTAAATGCTACGAAACTGAAGATCGGGTAGATCTAACTGACCAGCCATGCAGTGTGTTGGAGGTTGTGCATGACTGCCCTAGACAATGAGTCCAAGAGAATAAAGTACAAGAAATGTCAGTTTTTGAAAGTATTGTGGAACTGGCAGATGATACCGAATTAATGAATGTATCTACCTATTCGACTTCCTCTCTTCCACTTGCTGATAGGATTTTGGAGGGCCCACGCTATCTACAATCATCCACGTCAAAGATCTGTCCCATGATCCCACAATCCGGAAAAAAAAACTAAAGAAATTCAGAGAGAAGCTTACCTCCAAGATAAGACACAAATAAAGTGTAATGATCGCTTAATATTAACAATGATAGGTCGAACTAATTCGGACCCATTCCCAAACAGAACAACCCTGATCACAGCTTTGAATTCAATCCCAAAACTAGAAAATATAGTGTCGGTAGACATCAAGGCGATAAGCATTACATCAAGTGACACCTATAATAGTGTGGAACTTCAAATCCCATCACTCATAGTTAAAGAGTTACTATTGCAGAAAAGAGACAAATTAGCACAGCGAGGGTTTGATATACAGATCAAATCAGAATCGGTTAAGACCGATAGGGAACAAGAACATGGTCAAAGAAGGGACACGAGAACCACAAGATTTGCTAACGATAGGAGAGAGAAGAGCCCCTAAAGGTCTACTAGGGAATACAGTAAGAAGGACATTGAACCAAGTCATTACCACCCTCTACAAGTCAATTTTATCATTGATAAACAACAATAAGAATAAGATTGTCCCTGAAACAAAGTGGACTTGGCTGACCAAAGCTATAAACAATTCAGACAAGGCAAATAAATGTTAGCGCTGGTCACTTAGCCCACACAAACAACTGAGTCTTGCGATATGGAACACCACAGGGTTCTCCCATTTAACTGACCCAAAACAAATGTTTTGAACAAATATAATATCATTATGTTGCAAGAAACTTGGCTTTTAACACAACCAGTCTTGCTCAATTTTGTCGGTGCATGCCATAAATAGGATTGCAGCTTTCAAAGTGGTCCCAAATAAAAATAGCGATCATAATATTCTAGAAATTACTTGATCCCAAAGGACGTGAGGAAAGCGCAATGAATATCAGTATCTACTTCAACTAAACACCTCAAGAAATAGAATGGTATGGACTCCACGTTCCTTGGGTTTACTAACTGACCAGGTCAGAGATGCAATTTAAGACACAGGGAACTCAATGATGGAATATACTGACATGATCACCATAATTACAGAAACTCACAGGAAGAACGAGAGACCCATGTTCACCCATAAGTATCCCCAAATAGCTACATTAAAAATGTTAAAATCCAAATGAGACAACAACTGAAAAAATACTCCCTCCTGAAAGATAAAACTAAGATATGCACAAGACATAAGAATGCCATAAAACAATGGAAAGCAAAAAGGGAACAAGAAAATGGAGAAGCTTTGCTGATAGCAATCAGCAAAAAGTAAACAAAACAAATATGGCAACTTTTAAGAAAGGTTTCAGGGGGTGGTGAATCTATAATAAAGATAAATGCCGTTAGTGAACAAAAGTGGATCCTTTATTATTCCTCACTATACACTGAGATGAAAACTCCAAACTTGAATGTTGCAACAAATAAGGATCTCAAGGTTAGCTTTGATCATACCGACATCGTGATGGTTATCAACAAACTTAGCTCATCTCGTGCAACAGACCCTGATGGTCTATCCAATTGGGTCTTAAAAAAGCATCCAGAAGAGTGGGCCTTTATACTTGAAGAGATATTTAAAAACATCTAAAAATCAGGGAAAATACCTAGTTCATCGAGAAAATCCATGATCCTACCATTCAAAAAAGGCAACTGAAACGATCCACTTAACTACAGACCTATTGCGTTGCTAGACAGTCCTGCCAAGATCTATGCTCGTTTGATACTAAAAGATCTCAATCAGTGGATTGAAACCAAGCACTTGTTTGACATAACACAATCAGGATTTGTAAAGAATGTAGGCATGTATCTAAATTTAATGTTACTGTCACTTATTAAAAAACAAGCTAATGCAATGAAACAAAGCATATCCTTGGCATTCATAGACTTCAGTTGAGCATTTGAATCCATATTGAAAGAAATGCTATGGCGAAAATTACAAGAAGAACACTGCCCACAGCACATTTTTAATGCCATCTAACAATTCCATACTGATACTTATATTCAAATAAAATTAACTAAAGAAGGGATTTTAAGTAAAGACTTTTATACTTGTAATGGTTTGAAACAAGGTTGTGTTTTAGCGTCAATACTTTTTAACTTTTATATTAGAGATATTATACATTTTTTAAAAAACTTGAGATCATTCCCACCCAAACTAGGAGATTTTAAAATTGACTGTTTCATGCGGATGATTTGGTTTTAATCGACCAGACGCAAATAGGACTCCAAAGGAAGGGTGATGCCTTGAATGAATATACTAAAATAAATGGGCTGGTAATAAATGTCTCCAAATAGAATGCCATGATGTTTACCGATAAGAGTAAAACCTCGAAATTCAAGTGGCATTTAGCTGAATTACTATTGACAACTGTGGAAGAATGTAAAGACTTAGGCCTGCTAGTAAGCAACAAATCATCCAAAAAAATAGGTAAATTCTCATTTGTACCTGCAATAACCTACTACAGACAGAAAGTAGTTCCAGTAAAAGGACATGGAGCAGAAACTGTCTTCCCAGAAAACCAACCCAATTGGGAATGCATTGAAGGCAAATATTGGAAAAAATCCTAAATTTGCCCAACAGTGTCCCAATAGCTTTGGTATGCTATGAAAGAGGTCTAATGTTCTTGAGAAGCACAATAATATGGAAGGCCTTAACATTATTAAGAAAAGGTATGGTCTTAGCTAACAAGACCACAACCCTTATTTCCATCTTAAGTCAAACTGCCCATGATCCGACACTGATATCATTGCACATGTGGCAAGAACATATAAAGACCTCATGACAGAAGCGGATATATCATTACAGTTGCTAATATAAATATTTTTTTTATTGTTGCATTTACAGTTTACAAAAAACCATGCACAACAAAATACAAAAAACGAAAAGATACGCGATAATAAAAGAATACAAATACTATTCAACAGAAAACATCTTATCATATCAAAAACACAGGAACAGTAGGATACAAAAAATGTTTTCAATTTACAAATTGTTATACTTCCAAAGATACATTTTTCTTATTCAATTCAGAGATTAAAAATACAAGAAAACGATTCAAAGATAAAACTAAGGAAATAGCAGTGCCCCACATACAATGACACCAAAACACATTTCTCGATAGCTCGGAACATTCAATGGTGTTGTCCTTAAAAAACCCAGATCGTTCTTTATCAAAGAACGTACACTCAACTACCAGATGTTTCAGGGTTTCACGGGTATTGCTTACCCCACAAAACCTAAATTCATTATTTAGTTCATTGGACACATCCAGCGTATTCATGCTCCACCAACTCTTAACTTTCTCATAAACAAGTTGTTGATTTAACCTAAAACGCATGAAGTTCATACGTATAACAGAGCAGGGAAACTTTTGCATATATAGAGGCAGACATTCCATAGCATGGATAAACCTAGAATGTTCCACAAAGCTTGTGTACGAATAAATGCAATCAACAGTCTCAGCCCAGTCCGACCTGAACAGAATCTTTTTAACATGCCCCGGTCTAAGAATCAAATCCTCTACGGATGCAGAAAAACACCAAAACTGACCACATCCATTCATTAAGCTCATTCAACGATGGTACAGATCCTGCTGTCATAGCTACCTTAAGGTTCTCTTAAAGAGAATGTTTGGCTGGAGCAATTATACTTCTGAAGAGAGAAAGCTGCCTCCAGGCATACCTTGCCTTCAATGACACCAGACACAACTCGTGTCTAATGATGGCATTAGGGATAACCAAGTACATTCTTTCATAGTGTTCCCTGAATAGTATTCAAGAGGTCACCCATATTTTGGGAGCAGAGGTCAAGTCCGTAAAGGATAGTTGCCTCAAATTTGGCCAAATAATATCGTCTTAGGGGAAGTAGAGAGAATTTACATATTTTCTGCTTTAGGAACTTCATATGAGCAGTAGGTTTCTTGACTTTATCATTCAAGATGAGTTTCCATTGATCTATACTAACCCTGTTGGCCAAATGATATCCCAGGTAAATTACAGACTTGACCTGCTCCACACTATCAGTACCCATGTTCCAAGAATATTGAATGTCCTTGATTCTTCTTGATAGAACCAGGACTTCAGATTTCGAAGCATTAGAGAACAAATTATTTTTCACTGCATATTTGTAGAAGAGTTACAACTTGGCTCTAAGACCTCGCGGGGTTCTATCGAACAGTATAAAATCGTCCGCATAGGCCATCCACTCCAACCTAACACTCCCCAGCCTAGCAAGTGTGATGGAGGGACCATGCCACAGTACCTCAGCATTGCATGTATAAAGGTTGAAGAGCGCAGGGACCAGAGTACATCCTTGCTTAACACCTGTAAAGGTAGGTATCTCAGGGGAAAGAACACCATCCTCAGTTACACGTACACAGACAGATGTTTTAGAGTGAAGCAAGGCAATAAAATGGACCATCTTATGCAAAATGCCCAAAGAAAGCATTTCATGCTAGAGCCTTGATCTTATCACCCCATTGAAGGCACTAGTCATATCCAACGAGGCCAGATAAACATCGCCAACATTTTAATGATGAAAATAGTGTCTAAGGTGAGAAAGAATAGATGCATTCAAAGAAGTACCAAGCTCTGCGTGGAACCCAACCTGAAACCTACTTAGAAGGTTAAGTTCCTAATAATACAGCTAAGATCCCTTAACAGCAAAATAGAGAAAACCTGTATTTAAATCTGCACCTACTTTATAAAAACTTACAATCAAACCATCTTCACCCGGGGGAAGACCAAACTTTAAAATCTTAATGAAATTATAATACAACTGCATCATGTTACAACCACAGATGATAGTTTGTTAGATAGTCAGGTCAAACACCGTCCTTTAGATCTACCCCTTAATAAGAGTAAGGTCAGTGTAAAAGCAAAACAAAATCTGATATATGGACAGGAGACGTTCTCTACATTTCAGGTACATTTGAGGACACAAGTTGCCAACAGCCTGTGTCTAGCACCAACTCTTGGTTCAGGATATGTTCTTTAAAGGAACATTATCATCCATCACTGAGCCCATGTTATCAGTTATATGCTCAGTTAGGTCTCTAGGGGAGAAACCTAACTCTTACCTTGTTGTACAATTTTATTATACCACAGGATAATTGGCTAGACATCGGCAGACGTTGTACTGTGCCAGACACATAATGTCCCTGCAACACTGGTGACCATGAATAGAACAGGCTCTAAGCACAAAAAAAACACCACACACGCTCACAGTTATACACTTGATATGAAAATATTCAAACATGTTAGCAAGAAAACAAACACTTACATTTGCATTGGTTATGGTAAGGAAACAAAATATGCCAACAATTTCCATTGATGAATGTGAGAACACGAAATACATTTTGAACACAGGTATGTTTCTTTTGTCCCGATAAACCCTAACTGACGTTCATTGGTATAGCATGACATAGAACAATTTCACCCTTAGCCACACCCCAACCCTTGTTTAATACTAGGTTAGTGATGGGATTAGGAGACTATGAACCCTTCAACATAGCAGAACAATTCACCACTACTAAATTTAGATTCAGGCTACTTCATCAGTCCCTCAATACCGCAGAGACAGAAGATGTGACTTCCATGTCAGTTTGACACCTTGCTAGATTACCCTGCAGAAGAGCCCTAGATAATTCACACCCTATTGATACTCAGCCCCAATTTTCTGTGACTCTGGTGCAGCCACCCCCTATGGGATGCCTTAAGCTTGTCTTGACTTGAGTTGACTGCCCCTCCTTGCAGCTAAGAAGGATCTCTGCCCAGCTGTCAAGACACTGCCTTTGCAGAACACCCTGCACCACTCAGTCTCTCTCAGCTTCCAGAGGTAACATTTGTTCGCCTGTCAGTAGCCCCAAGGCCCCAGCCTCTCGATCTGGCCAGGAGTCTTATACTCTGGAGTAGCACAGTTAACGAGCCAGTCCCAGGTTTTCTCACTTGATGCAATCAGAGGTGGCAGTAAGGTTCTCTGTTCACCACATACAGCAATCAGCCCATGTTTCCAGTTTAAAAACATTTTCCTTCTGTTTTCTTCGATTCTTTGCCTCTTTTTCTCTGTCAGCTCCAGATCTTGTAAGTCCCAGTCTTTTGTAAGAGCCAGGTTTTGTCAAAAACCAAACATGCCCATGTCTTGTAAAGGGCAAAAGCCCCTCCTTGCTTTTCCCTACACCATATAAACCTGTCTCAACATCCAGCCCTTTTCCATATGGCGCCTATGGATTTGTATATTTTTCCCTCCTATTCTTTGATGTCACCTGTCACCACCCCCATATTTTCCATCCCCTTTCATGAAGTCACTTCCAACTTCATTACATACCAATTCACGCCCCCTTGTTCCTGGCAAACTTTAAGCTGCATGCCTGCTCATAGTCTCTTCCTGCAGCCCAGAGGAAAATGAAACATTCGCCCATTCTTCCTTTCGCTGCTTGCTGTGTATGAACAAAGAATGTGTTCCTTTTCAAGGCCCATCACTGTGCACTCTGAATCTCGCCTCGCAACCGCTGCTGTTCAGTTTTCAAAGTTTGCTTTATTTTCTGAATCTAGCAATCACCAGCAATGCTGCGTATTCATGGGCATGCTGCAATGTTAGTAATATTAGGGCCTGCAGCCTACAACTCAACCCCCCTTGGATTGCCCCAATACTATATGTTAGTACCCAAAGTAACCCACCTTTGTTGTCCCTTATGTTAAAATGTAGTACCCATGTTAGTAATCCATGTACTACGCAACAATACGCACAGCATATGCTGCACACATTCTTTAGCTCTCAACCTTTCCTACAGGTCTATCATGGCCTCATGATCATTACAATATTTCAGGGCACATCTGAAGGTTTGATGTATCCCACACTAGTGGACAATTTTCTTCAATAAATGATATTTCTTATTCATTTAGAATAGAGGGAACCCAAAACCTTTAAGTGAACAGAAAAAGGAAAATGTAGCAAATGACACACTCTTTTGGTCTACAATCAAATGGTTTAAATATTGTTGTCCACTGTTGTTTGTTTTGGAAACCAAGATGAACAGGACCAATTTAAAATTCTCTATTAGGTCACGAGTGTGGTAGAGGCCAGGCAGTGCTAATACACCAGCCCACACTAGGTGTCTGCTCTACTGTGCAATCAAAAAATATAAAGGGTACCTAGTATGTTCTCGGTCCCTCAGGTAAGCAATGAGTATACACAAGAAAATGGACCGGGAGCAAGAGGACAGAAAGCAACTAATCGGCCAATTTCACAACAATGTCAATTTATTTTCATGCAAGGAAAATATTTAGTGGTACTGAACAAACATAGGCATTAAAAACCAAATTGTACCGCCTATTTGCTTAACCTGCTATCTTCTTTGACAGGCACTGCCAAGAAGTGATCTGGTGTCGACAACATTTGACAACATCTTTTGCAGAATAGATAGACACACTAGTATACACATGGTGTGTAGGGACATTTTTGAATTACTGTTAAAATGTTTTGTATGTTACAAGGCCGATACATGAAACGTACAGTGGAGAAGTATGATATTTATATGTATGAATGAGAATGTGTGAAGGAGTAGATTGAATGAATTAGGAGTTATTAGGACATTTGTTCAATTTCATTTTTAATGCCTCTGTTTGTTCAGTACCACTAAATATTTGCCATGCATGAAAATAAATTGACATTGTTGTGATACTGGCCGATTAGTTGCTTTCTATCCTCTTGCTTCCGGTCCATTTTCTTGTGAATACTCATTGCTCTACTGTGCAGAAAGAGGGGGGCTGCTCAAACATTATGTTTATGTGCCTCTTTGTTTAGAATGCCCAAAAGGTGTCAACCCTTATCACGTGCTAGTGATATGGATTTCTGCAGACTCAAAAACAAGAATATAGCCAGCAGCTCAGGTCATCATGGCCAGTAGCTGCCAACTGACATGACATGGACTTTAAATGTAAGTTTGGAAATAGTAGGTCTTTAACCTCCAGTGCAGGTACAGTCTCTTGAAGAAAGCTGGTATTTTGAACATGCCACTGTTTTCATTTCTCTAGGTGTGTCACTCACAGCATTTGTTGTGCTGTTATTTTTTAGGTAAAACTTACTTTCCATCATTGGAATGGACTGCAAATATGAACAAAAACAAAACAGGCCTGGTGTTATCAAAAGGCAGTTTATGGCAGCTAGCAGCTCTCTGAGCAATGACTAACAGAGTTGCACCTGGTGTTTCAATTTTGGCCCTAGAATCTGTGAAACGCCCACCATGTAAAATGGGTGTCAAAAGAAACTTGGCATTTGGCGGCATAAGTCCATAAAGCAGCCTGAAAATAAATAAATAATGTATTCACCATTAACATTTCCTCATACACCCATTTGTCTCATAGGAGGAGATCTGGTTTATTGGTTACTTCATAATGTGGGAACACAGATACTTGAGTTCTGAGCACAAATCACCTAGCAAAACAAATGTGTTTTTTGTGACCTCAGGGGTACACCTTCATCGCATGTGCCTCATTTCCCATATCACATCAAAATTGTAAACTCTTAAAAATAGTTAACAATCATTTGTAATTCCCCATATACAAGGTGGATATATATTTTTAATGATTCCCAGAATCCTCAAGGGATGTATTTCGTGATGCTTGAGTTGTTCCTGGAAACTGTACACTCATCTCTGTGGGGAAAGGTTGCACCTGACAGGTTCCACAGGGTGTGGCCCTGTTACCCAATGCAGGAAGTGGCTGCTGAGGTAGGAACGTTGCATCAGATGAGAAACTCAACACGCTGCCTTGGGGGTAGAGGATAGGAAAGCAATTAGGGCTGAGCTGTTCTTTGAAATATCTTAATGTTTTGGGATTTTGAAATGCTCGTTGAGATCATACTCAAAGTATATTGAACAACTTGCTGCGGGGGCGGGCGGTGGTAGTAATCGCACGTATATATGTCCCAGGCTCAGACAAGGAGGCAAAGCTCAGAGGGACTCCTCCATTATTTCACTTCTATATTTTCGGGCAACCGGTGCTAGAGACAGACATGTCAGCCAAGGGAGGATGCAAGGAACCTCAGCAGCCCCACTGCCAAGAGCCCCAGGTCCAGGGGAAGTGCCAAGAACGTAAGTAACAATATTATCGACAATGTCGACAGAGTAAAATCGCTCTTTGCACTTAAATTATTGCTATTTACAACCCAGCCCATCTGTGCTCACCTTATCGACTTTTCAAGGATGAAGGACTGAGTGGGTGTTGCATGTATTCAAACGTGTGATATACAGGTTAATAATGTCTAAATCCTGATTACCTATACTTACTTATACAGCATAACACACTATTAGACTTGGCAGATCGGCACAACACCCCAGATGGCCAGAATACTTTAACACAAAAAAAGACTTTAGTATGTCAGAGGGGAGTAGATTACCTCTATGGTAGTATGGCTCATTTACCTCAGTCCAACACAGCACAATTGCATACATGCGAAATACAATACATGGAGACAAATGCCCATCAGGGGGAACTGACAATTATTTGTGATTAAAAAGAGCATTGGTCCCAACTCTTTTGCAAAGTTATGCAATTATTTATTGTTGTTGCTTTGACACAAATATATCTAAAATACAAGTCAGTAAAAATTAACATGAGCCACTACTTAGTATTACACTACCCCCTACCCCGCTCCCCTGTCCTTTCCCTTTCCCCCCTCCACTGCACTTGCGCGATCTTAATGTCACCTGGCCTAGTAAGATTGTTGTATCTGTCTTCCCTCTGTTCACCCTCCCTTGCCTCGTTGCGCTTTGAAACACTAGTGTATAGGCGCGTTATAAATGCCATATCATATCACATCATACTTTGCAGAATAGTTGGAGAATTTTACAAAGAGTGCTCGTGCAGGAACTCGACAACACATTTTTTGAGTGCAAACGAACAGTAAAGGGAAGTATGCAAAAAACTATGTCCAAATGTCTGTCAACGTGTATATGTCAAACCCAATGTTTGCTTCTTGGTGCTAGAGCAATGGTCTGCAACCTCCAGCTCGCCAGCTTCAGCCCTAGCCAGATTAGTCAATGGTGAGTGATCATGGGAGTCATAGCCCAACATATCTGGGGAGCCAAAGGGCGCAGACCAGTGGCGTCACACAAAATGTGGGGGCCCCCCTGCGAGCCATGCTGAGGGGCCTCCCCCATCTCGGCAACAAATCACAGTCGTGCCACACTCTGGGCCGGCCTAGATTATCACGCTAGCACAATACGCATGAACGTGCTGAAGGTTATGTCGCACACTGTCCTAGGAGAAAGATATAAATATGTGTTTTAATGCAATATACAGCACACTTTGAGAATAATTGGCCAAAAAGCCAGAGTGTTTGCAATTGTTTTGTAGGGTAACACCAATCCAATATATGCAAGTCACCAACGGTGCACAGGAACATTAATGCTTTGCTATTAAAAAAGCCATGCCACATTGAAAACATGTCCCACTGGCTTCACAATGTAGACATGTGTAGACGCGTTATGAAATTACAGTAAAGCATGCCAGGCCACATTTATACAGACCTGGACTGGATGCACAAAAATGCCAGTCGAAGCAATAACCCTCATCAAGAAGAGAGCACACATTGAAGCCCGGGTCTCTGCTGCCTCGAACAACACGGCCAAACTCTTTAAAATCTTCATGGAACTGGTCAATCCTGTTGCGGTCTCCACCTCTCTGGTTCCCTCCCAGGCCCACTGTATGGCTCTGGCCTCTCACTTCTCAGCTAAAACTCAGGACATCCTGTCCACTATCTCCTCTTCCTCGCCCTCTTCCTCTCTCGGCCCCCCTTTGGCCATCTCTACCTCTCCTCCTCCTTTCTCCTCTTTCTCTCTGACAACACCTGACAAGGTTTCTAAGACAAGTCCGATCCATGAAAGTGTCGTCCAAACAGGTGCTCCCCTGCTCCTCCAGAACCATCAAGGGCCATATTGATACCCTCGCTGCACCTTGGCCAATTTCTGTAACCACTCTTTCACCACTGTAACGTTCCCCTCTCCCCTTAAGCACTCCCTTGAGCACCCATTCCTCAAGAAGTAGTCTGCCGATCCTACCTGTCCGGCAATCTATTGCCCAATCTCCATCACACCTTTCCTGGGAAAGCTCTTGGAAAAAAGTTGGCAATCTCCCAGCTTACTCTCCACGTTGAATCTGTTGGTTGTCTCCATGACCATAAGTCTAGCTCCAGAGCTGCCAGAGGCACGGAAACATCTCTCCTGAATACCTGTGATGATCTGCTCTCTGACCTTGATTCCAGCATTCCTTCTGTCCTAATCCTCTGTGATCTTTCCTTGACTTTTGACACAGTCAACCAAGCCATCCTGATCAATCGACTACGTTAGAACCTGGGCATCACGGATCAGGGTCTGGAGTGGCTGGCCTCTTTCCTCTTGGACTGCCCCTGCCAGGTCCAACTTGGTCCCTTTTTTTCCATCACCTCTCTCTCTCTTCCTGTGGCATTCCCCAGGGCTCTATCCTCTCACCCTGGTTTTTCAACCTCTACTTGGCTCCTTTGGCCCACCTGATCTCTACCTTCTCCTCTAACTTTCAGTGTTATGCGAATGGCACTCAGCTTTCCTTCAGGCTCCTCTCATCTCTTGCTCATTCCTGACTGTCTATCCGTGTTTCAGGATTGGTGGACCTCCAACGATATCCAAGTTAGTGCCATTAAGATGGAGATCCTTCTCATTGGGACCCCTGCCCCTGCTTTCCCTCTCTCACTCTGGCCACCCACCTTGGGCCCTCTTTATTCGCCTTCCTGCGAGGCAAAAAACCTTTTGTGTCATCTTCAACTCTACTCTCTCTTTCTCTCCTCGCATCTCGGACGTCGCCAAGTGGTCCCACTATCTACCAGCTGCTCCTCCTCAAAGGGACTCTTCCCTTTCTCACTTTCCCCCAGAAGCTCACTGTCTCCAGAGCCCTGTTTCTCTCTAGGCTGGACTACTGCAACAGCCTCTTTCTCAAGCTACCTTAATCTACTCTCCGCCCTCTGCAACTTATCCAGAACAGGACAGCAAGACTTGTCCTTGGCCACATGCCCAGGGATCATATCTCTACAGCCCTGAAATCTCTCCACTGGCTTTCGGTGGTTGCAAGAATAAAGTTCAAGGCCCTTTGCATTATCCACAAGGCTTTCTGGGTTCGGGCCCACACTACAACCAACGCTCTCTTCAAAAAAACCTTTTTTTCCTAGCCCTTCCACCGGCTACCTCCAACTCTCTAAGGGCTAGATGCTTCTTCAGGCAGAGAGTGGGGGTGGTAGATCTCTCTCTTCTGCAGATGCCTCCCCCTGGAATGGCCTCCCTGCCCCTCTGAAACTTTAGTTGACCACCTGATGTTCGGAAGCAGCTCAAAACTTTCCTCTTCTCCTCTGCTTTTGCTCTCTCCCTCCCCTGCTGACCTACCTGACCTACCTGTCTGCTGTAGCGACTGGTTGCTTGGCTACCCTCAGAGTCTCACTGAGTCCAGGCTCTTTCTTGATCAGTCACCCTTGCACTGCCGATGGCCTGCCATACACTTAGGGACTGTAACTGTAACCCTACAGTCCTTTGTTCTCCTTGCACTACCCAGAGCTGCACTGTCCTGGCTGCACTTACTGAGAGCATTACAACCCTGTTTTCCCCGCCCTTCTTCCTTGCACTCCCCCCTCCTTTTCCCCTTGCATTTCTCATTCTCGCACTTGCCCGATTTGAATGACACAAGGCCTAGTAAGATCATTTGTCTTGTCACTCCCTCTATCTTCACTCCATTGCTTGTCGCGCCAAGAATCACTTGTGTACAGGCGTGTTATAATAGACTTTTATCATATCATTTGATCACAGATGCTCCAAAAAATATACAATGCTGCAGTAAGAATTGGCTAGACTGGCAGCACCCTAATGCCAATCTAGCCAGGTAATTACACTTAGCAGGACTGCTTTATTAGAAATGCGCAGTTAAAAAAAAGTCATAGCAAATTGAAGAATAACTAGACTGGCTGCACCAAAATGCCCCTCTAGCCACTAATACCACATATCATGCCTGCTTAGCCTGGACATGGACAACCATTATGATTTATCGCACAATCCCACCTCCCACACATGCTCTCTCCCTCCCATGCCCTACCCCAACCTCCAAAATCAGCTCCTTGGCCCAGAATTACCTTCACGTCCCTCCTCCTTGTCCTAGAGCTTACGTTTGAGGCTCCTGGCCTCATAGTTAAGTACTGGGATGAGAAAGAGTGGGATTAGGAGTAATGAAGATACAGGTAGCTAAGTCAGGCATTACCTCCATGTACCTCTACCTCATCCCAGTGCTTGTGTATGAGGAAAGCACTGCCCCATACACAATTACAGGGACAAGAAAGAATAGGACTAGGAGTAAAGACGATTACCAATAAGTAATTAAGGCATTAAACACAAGTAGGGTCTTAACAATATTCAGTTAACTGGGCTGCAGCACTCGCCCCAGTAATTTTGGGCTATTTTGACTCAACCTGGCTGACCTTCAGAGCAGTTGCCGGACAGAAAAGGACACCGATGTTAAATGGCACCTGGGTTAACAAGGGCCAAGCAGTTACTAACGTAAAGCATTTCACTGTTAGTACCTGCATTCAAATGCCAAATCTTTTAGGCAATTGAAATTGTGATGTGTGTTTTAGCACTTTCATGGCAGGGAAGTGACAGGAAGTGTAGAAAGGGAGCAGGAGACCGTTCATTCTCACAACAGTTCATAAGTGGGTGCTTTCACACTTAAAGGAGAGAGTTAACTGCTTGTAACATTGAAGCTGCACTAGAATAGTCTCATTAAAATGCGTAAAGAAGTCAAATGCCCCCACACAAAAATGTTTGCCTCCCCACCACCTGTGAAGTTAGCGCCTCTCCCAACATTTGAAGCATCAGCCCCCTGAAATGTAGGTTTTGTTGCGCCCCTGAGCACAAGCACAAACACCATTCACCATATACACACGCATGCACACCAGCCATCCTTACATTTAAGTGTGCACTCTTTCACCATGCAGGCACACCCAGACAGCCACCCATACATTTAAGTGTTCACCCTTTCACCGTACACGCACACACGCACACCCAGTCACCCATACATTTGTGTGCACCCTTTCACCATACACTCACACACACACGTCATGGGGTTGAGGGGAGCCCTATTACTTCAAAAAGAAATTGGACCTCAGTATAAGTTTGCCGGTCCGGTAACAACGGTACCAGTAAGCTTGCCGGTACTGTTGTTACCAGATCGGCAAACTATGAGTTCTGCTCGAGGGTGCCTTCCCGCCCGCCAGGTCTAACCTGGCGGGCGTACTGGCACCCGTGAGTAGAGCATGTCGGGTGCACCGGCACCATTATGAATGGTGCCGGTGCATCTGATCTCCTCATTTCCATTGAACTCTATGGGGATCAAATGGGAATGGGGAGCATTTTTTTCCGCCGCCGCAAATGGGCAATTACCAGGTCCGGCGGGGCCGTAATGACCCGGTAACTGCCCATTTGCAGATGCTGGAAAAAAGCGCAAGTTTGGCGGCAGCCTGGCGGTTTTACCGGCAAGGCTATAGCCAAACTTGTAATGAGGCTGATTGTTTCTTTTTGAAGTCACTCTGACTTCATAAAGACATTATTTCTGTTACAGAAATAATTTCTTCATGAAGGCAAAGTGATTTAAAAAAGAAACAAAAACAAAAAAGATTTTAAAAAAATATATTTGTTTTCATTTGTTTTCAAGTGGGGCCCCCTCCCAGGATATGTGCTAGCGGGCCCCCCGCACCGCGGGAGCTGCGGGGGCCCCTGTTACGCCAGTAGCGCAGACCCATGCTCTAGACACTGCAAAAGGGAAACACAGCTTCTTTATTGTATTAGGGTGCAAGGACTTGGGTCCAAAGAGGGGTGCACAAGGCTGTTAAGGACCCTCTATCAGGTCCCATAACTCACGGCCTGGTCATAAGGGAAAGCCACGGATTAATTGTGTGTAGAAGGCTGTGCAAGAAGTGAAAACCCTATCAAATTTGCATTGACTTTGTGGGCTTATTAGTGCCAACCAATACACTGGCTCCCAAATGAAGTGGAGGTTAGTGCATTTGGACTGGCTTGAGTAAATCACCAAGTGTTAATGCGCCCCACCTAGGGAGTTATTTCTTAAATAATAATAGTATTGTTTTCTAATATAGCACTACTTGCAGATCCCTCCAACCTCTACACTCTGTAATAACAGGTGATATCATTTCTCCATTTTTAATGGTACTTGGTTAATTGACCCTGGAAGGATGAAAGGCTAAGTCTTGCTTGCATTTTCAGCCTCATAAAGTGCAGGCCGCACTCATGTCAAAGATCAACATTTTACTCATGAGCTGTCCACCCTTAGAATCTAATCTGAGCTTCATTTCAGTTGTGGGCTGTGACCAATGCCATGACCATCCAAAAGGATGCCTTCTGTTTGCCCACCTACGAGCCTTGTGGTGGGAACTTCAGAATTCTTCTCTGTACTTCTTGGATTACACAGCTGCATGCACCCTTCCTCACACCATGATGCCCTTGCCCCGTGGGTGAAAGCAGACTGCCCACCTGCACTAAGAGTAATATTCAGCCACCACTGATGGTCCATCTTGTTTTGTTATTGTCCGCCTGTTGCTGTTAAAAATGTTTCCAGTATATGTGATGTATTAGGAACACCTTGATTTCCAAGCAGATGTGTCGGTGCAAATTATTTTAACCTTAATAATCTGCTTTTTTTTAGCCTGTAAACCGGTGCAGCAGTGCCAGGACCAGACTCCTCAATGTATCCCAGGTGAGAGATTAAATCAGCAAAACAATCTCCTGTTCTCACCCCTCTTCCCTCTCATCACTGAATGGACTGTGGTGCATATCCAAGGCATACTCAGCACCTGCCATCCTACCCCCAATCGCAGACCCATCTCCACCCATAAAAACTAGAACGGCAGACACGCTGTGTAAATCATCCTTGCTGGAACTTAAGCAATACAACGCCCCTCCTGTGTTTATCCTAGATCCTTCCACACTTAAACATAACATCACATGAAATGAGAACCCACCAAGCTTATGGTAACGACTCAAAGGAAATTCTTGAGCAGGTTATGTTCCTACACACAGTGTGACTTCATTGCAGGGGAGAGCAGCATTGCATCGGCCTCTTGGGTCTCTGGTGGTGTGGCGATGGAAGGAGGCTGACTAAAGGGGGAGGCTAAGGAAGAGACCGGGATCCCAGGTATTTTTCTTTTCGTCCCAGGATGTCTATGCATTCCACTTACTGGTCTTATCCGCCACATGTATTGCTGGTCAATACAGTCATATGGAAAATGGGCACTGAGTGGCCACACACAACATAACACTGTTGCATGGCCCTATCAGCAGCGGGTTCCATTTCCACGAAGACATAGTCACTCAGACCCTTAGGTGAAACATATCCCCATTGTTGATATTTACTCATCTACAAGTGTATATATGCTATAAAACCCAACCACCACCTCTTCTCACGTGTCCTTTCTGCTTACCATGCTCGGTAGCTCAATGCTGACCAAACACACCCTTTAAGAGAGATGTGTTATTTTACAATAGAAAACTATCAGCAACATGTGAGTCCAATAATATGGCTTCATGCAGCATAATGTATATCCTGTGCATGCTGCTACCAGCCCACGTTAGCAAATAACTTACTGAGATTATATTTGCAAAAATGAATGCAACATGGCTTCCAACAAATTACTGTTACTGTGTAATTTACGAGAAATCGTTCTGCTACCTGTAGATAAATATGCATATTGTGTTGCTTACCTATGAAATAACAGACTGCTATGCCGGCTCCTCTCAGCTGCCCCTTTCTGTCCACCTGTTTGAAAATGTTAGTTGATATCTCTTCTTTTGTAAGATGTGTATATTCATGCATGAGCAGGGATCTAACCAACATCACAGCACGCTGTGACCTGCAGAAACAAATACACACAAACAAAACCCATCTGTGACCCAGCGCAAATACAACATCTCATAATCTTATAAAAAAAGGAATATAGTTGAGAATAGAAACTGTTTATTGTTTGAAAAGGGACTTCTTGACATTCACGTATTTGCCTGCCACCCACGGGTCTCTTCAGCGGGCATGCACTCACTCAACCAGCAAAAGGCTGAACTTTACATTTAATATCATTTCCTTTCTTTCATTTCACACTAACTAAGATTGCTCTAAGCAAGCCTTCTCATCCCTGGAAGCACCTGGAGATAACATCCCCTGCCAAAGATCAAAAAGGGGACCGTGTAGTAGGGAAGCCAATGTCTCAATCCCAGAATTTCAGGAAGTAGTGTTTTCACAAATACAATATACTGGCCTTCCTGCCTGGAAACATACTGCAATGTATGATCAGTGCATTGAGTCAAGAGGCCATCATGTTCCACAGCATGCAAATACCTGCATATCTTTGGAAGGGCATTTTTATAACTGTCTCATTTTACAGGTGAAAATAAACCGCAAATAATACGAGATTGTAGTTAAAAAAGCTTATGAAGCAGTGAAACCTAAACAACACCAAACATCTAGAACAGCATTTTAAGGTGTTCCACTCTAGTACAGACCTGAAACTCTGGATGTTAAAACACTGCTTAAAAGGCTTGGGGGAAATGTCCACTCTGGCAGAAAATGTCCCTAAAAAAGGGCATTCTTTGTGTTCACAGCATCAGGAAAATAGGCTCAACTTCTGACTCCTAAATTATGGTATTCAAAACCTTTTGATGTGCAGTCTTCTTCTAATATTTATTTATTTAAAACACGTCCAAAACAGTATTTGTCTCTCTGACCCAAGAATGCTCTGCTGGATTTTCTCTTTTTCAAGCATTGCTGTACTTATTGGTGTTAGCTTCATTTGCTCTTCCATTTATATTGTACTGTTGTTCATGTTTGAAAAGCACATTGGAAAAAGGTGTTCTATAAGTACTATGCATAAATAAATAAATACCAATGAGGTAAATAAGATATAGGGCGCTAAATCTCTTACTAGAATAGAACAGGCGAAAGTCACAGAAACCCATGTTTTTAGTAACTGCTCTGTGGAACTTTTCAATATCTTTTTTAAATTGAGAAATGTTCCAACCTTTCTTGATGCACTTATGTTCCAACCTTTCTTCATTCACACAATTTTAATCAGAAAACGTAATTTACTACTGAAAACACCATTTACATACATGTATCCACTTGCTGCAACACAGTCAACCATTCGAGAGTGTGGCAATGGACTTAAGGAGTGTGTGGGTTTTGGCATCAGTGAAGTGTGTGTGCATATACCTAACAAGACAGTGCAGTGTAAAACCCAATTTGGAAAGCAAAACCCTTCATGGTCTCACATACTCCAGCACTGAATCAAATAATTGATCCATTTTCTGTGTGCCCACGCAAACTACTGACATCTTAAACACTGAACACAGTATTTTTACAAATGTATTTTGAGCATTGAAATATTGTGATTTACCCAAAAATGTGTGTTCTATTTTGTTCTATTGTGATCTGTGCACGGAAATGTTAAGTTATTTGATATTTGTACTGTGCCCATCACCACCATAGTGATCTTACGCACCTGACCTTGTTCTATAGGAGGCATATTGTGACCTTGCCATCTTGTTACCAGACCATGGTCCTTCAATATGAAATGAGGAGGGTTGAGGGGAAGGGAAGCTGATAGGACATGGGGATTAGCCAGTAGGCGAATGATTCACAAGATGAGGAGGAGAGATCATGTTTGTGGCAGCTGGATGCATGTTTCTGAACTGTGATTAGCTATTGTTAGGCTTTAGAGAAAATGCCAGGCAAGTGCAGCTCGCTTCAATAACAAGGCTTAACTGTGATGGCAGTATCTAGACCAGACAGTGCTTGGCACGAGATATGATTGGTTTGTGATTGAGTGATGGACTGAGATGTGCTCAAGCAGAAAGCAAAATCAGATTTAGTAAAATGAATCAGTGATGAGAATTAATGTTGAAGTGGGTCTGGATCAAGAAACTGCATTTATAATTGCAAAGACATAAGATCATACTTTTGCTTCCTCAGTACATCTATATCTCCCAGCTGCCACCAACTCTTTGCTAACACTATTCTTCTCATTCTTGCCACACAGAGCCTTGCCCACCTCCATGTCAAGACCAGCAGTCGGTAAAAGGTGTTAAGAAGTGTTAATTGCACTTGGGAAGGACCAGTTCTCTTGCATTCTGCCTCAGGAAGAATAATCCCCAAATCCACAAGTTGTGAAGAAAACCAGAAAAGTTCTTCATTATTAAATATTGCACTTCTTATTTCAGAAGAGATAAAACCTGATGACTGGGGTCACTCCTGTAATACAGGGGCACTGCTGCATTAGATATGAACCTGTTGTCTTACCTATAATAAATGCACCCTGAAATCTAAAGAACCTGGTGTCTGTCACTCTGCTTCATTCCTAGCAATAGCTGCAAAACTGAGGAAATGATTGGAAAAGACTCAGTAGGGCCTGTGAGGTCCCCCCTTATCTCTATAGATAAGCAAGATGTGGTAAAAGACCATCATCAAAAATATCATGAAATATGTCTACAAATAAAACACTCCCCCCCCCCCCCCCGCAGCGAGAGTACTGTAGCAAGGATGCAAATGCCAAGTGTAGAACACACAACCTGAGATGTGTAATAATTATAATATTTAATAATAGGACCAATTTTAATGATGGTAATTATTCTATTAACATCAATAATAATGATGAATATGATACGGTTTATCAGTATTAATACCATTATTCCTATTGCAAAGGTATTTGATGGATTGTTTGCAAGATTATGGGGTTTTGACCAAAAACACATACATAAGCAAATATGATTACACAGGAGAGAAAGAAGAGTATGTAGAGGGAGGTCTCAATACACACACACACACACACCTCTATGCACAGTGTGTAGTCAATATATACAATCCATAGGTGGCGGTGCAGAGTGTACAGGGGGAGACAAAGGCTGGGACACAAGCCCCGAGTGGGGAAGGGAGTTGCAGTTTGAGGGCACACATGAATGCACAGATGCTGGTTATAGTGTTCATTTCTAGGTTAGGGTGTACCAGCGGTAGTGGGGTGAAGAAGATGTAGAAGAAAAAGTCAGTAGATGCACAGGGTGGGCAAGAGACAGAGATAATGAGAAGGGTGCTAGAGTCTAGAGCAAGAATAGTGACATATCACAAAATGCAGGTAGCCAAATAAGAGAGGTAAGACCATGAACTGATTTAAAGAGAAGGAGACGTTTGAAGAGGGACAATTGTTGCACAGTGATCCATAAACCATGAAAGTGGGAGGAGGGGGAGGTTGGTGGCAGCTGAGTATTGAATGTTGTGCATAGTGTTCGTTGCAAAGCTTAGAATTTCGTTGAGGAGGGTAAAATAGTAGAGAGGGAGGCCCATAAGGGGGCACAACAGTATGCACTGTGACTGAGTTCTAGGGTGGAGATGAGAGGACAGATTTTTTAGAGGTTACGCTGGTTGAGTCTGGCTGCATTAGCGAAAGAGGTGAAAAATTGCTTGAGTTTAAGGTCATTGTCAAAGAGGAGCCCCAACGTGTGAGCACTGCGAGCAGTGAAGGAAGGGAGGTTTGAGGAATTCAAATGGGTGAGAGTAAGAGGGAAGGGGCATTTGGGGCATATGGGTTTAAAACTTCAATGCTTGGAGGAGTTAAACGTGAGGCTGCATAGGGCCATCATTTGACGGATGACTGGAAGACAATTGGAGATCCTTGAAGAGGAGTTAGAGATGAAGGAAGCTAAGCAGAACAAGAATCTGCATGTCATTAGCAAATAGGTGGTACAAGGATTTGAAGGAAGAGTGACAAGGCGAAGAAGGTAAAGAGTAGCGGCACAGGGACAGAGCCGTGTGGGGCTTGCAATATGGGCGGTGTTGAAATGGATATCTCCCTGTTTCAAGAGATGGACTAACATTGCTAAGAGTGACTGGATGCCAACCACATGAGATGAGTGAAGGGTCCTAGATTCTGAGTATCGAAAGGGTAAGGAGAGAGGATTGGTAAACAGTGTTGAAGGCTGCAGAAAGGTCAGGAAGAATACGGTTTGATGTGGGTTTGAAGGTGTGGGCTGTATTGAGAAAGTTCTAGTAGTGGGTCAATGCAATATCTGTGGAGTGACAGCAATGGAGTCCAGACTGAACAGAGTCAGAATATCTAAGTGTCTGGAGATCTGTTGAAGAACATGTACTTCAGGAATTTAGAATATTGGGGGAGAAGAGAGACACACTGATCAATGGCAAGTTGTTTAATCACTCAAGGGCTTCTTGAGGATGACTTTAATTATGGATTCTTTAAGCAGGCTGAGAAGATCCTAGTTGAGAAGGAGTGTTTGCAAAGGGAAGACAGATAGGAGAAGGCTAGGGGTGCAAGGTCTTTGACAATCTGTGAATCAAAAGGATCTACAGGAGTATATGACATGTTTTCTGAATGGATAATGTGAGGCAATTCAGTATGAAAGGTTGGTGATATGGAACCAGGGGGGCATGGAATAGAAATGTACAGGGTGAAGCTGGGGACAAGGGGGAGTAGTAAGTGTGTCATGAATCTTAGATTGTTTAAAGGAGGAATAAAGGGAAATAGCTTCACTGAGAAGGAAACAATAGATGGATTGAGGGCAGTTAGGGCATGTGTGATGTACAGCAGGGGATATCTTGAGGGGATGAGAGTGGACATTAGAGATTGGATTAGAAGTGTAGTGCAACCATCAAGTGCTTCATTGTAGCAGAGCAGGAGTCGAAGGGAGCAGGATTTACACCATCACCACAGTTTTTAGGGGGTGATTCATGGGGTGAAGCAGGTCTGGGCCATGGACTGAATGGAGTAATTGTACATTGAGGGTAGTATTGTTCAAAGGGAGACCTAAGAATCAAGTAGAATTGATGGAAGCCCTGGTCAATGGTGCTAGGGTTAGAAGAGAGCATATAACATCCATCAGATAGAGCACGAGTGAGTCATGTTAAACTCGAGTGTAGGTATTTAAGGGGTGGGAGGAAACGAAAAGGGGATCCAGGGTGAAAAAAGATGTTGAAATGTAGGAGACAATGGTCAAAAAATGAGGTGTCAATAGTGAAGTTTTATGAGGGAAGGAAGAATCTAGGAAAGATTATGTCAATGGAATTGCCTTGAAAATTGGTTGGCAAATAATGGGAGTATGCCAGTGAGTAGTCAGAGAGGATAAAGTCCAATTCAGGTTGTGGGTACTTTGATGGGTACTTTGAGGAATCCTGCAAAGTAATAACTGTTACCCTGGCAAAGATCTCCTCCTATGTGGCCAGGGTACGGCGGCCTCTACCTAATCCTGACCCTGGGGCTGGTATTATGAGGGATGATTACATAGGAGGAGACGTCTGTTCCAGAGAGGTGGTGACCCCATCAGGTGAGACACAGTGTTCTTCCCTTACTAAATAAAAAGACCTCATAAATTCTAAGTCTTTGATGGCATGTTTTCACCATGAAAATCCCTCTCATTGTCAAAGCCAGAAAACCGTTCCTGAAAAACGGTCTAGCCAATATGCCATTCATACCCTCACACACATAACACAAACCTATCATCTCCTGTTTCTAATGTTTTCTTAAGTAAAATCTCTGAAAAATATCACTGTAAAAATCTTAGAAATTCTCTGAACTCCAACTCCCATGAAGCCTCAAGTACTGTGACGAGGAAGAGGAGTGAAGAGTTGATGCAGATTGAATAAAACTCAAATCTGAATGTACAGACTACTTGTTTTGAAATATCATGAGTGTGCGGGACATTTAAAAATACTGTCCGCACTCGAACTGCAGGGAGAGCAGGAGAAAGAAGTGTTAGGAGAAAGGACTGTACCATACAAGATCAAGAAGGCAGACAATGCCCGAAGGCAGCTCCCAATTACCAGAGCTACTTACTGGCATGGCGTGAGACCGGGAGAGACACTGCACGTACAGCAGGAGGACCATCAGAACTCTGGTAGCAGGCAGGGACGCAGTCGTACTGAAAGGCATCAGACTTAGATCCTGGTCGAGGAGAGAAGCTGGCGGGTGACCTGGAAGCTGTGGGGAGACCTGGAGGAAGGTCTGCAGAGTGACAGAGACTGTATTGAAGAGGAAGCTTCATCACAATGATGTGCCACAGGTCATGAAGATGACGAAACATTGGTGAGTCCACCCAGAGCCAAAGTGGACCCCGGTGCATACCGACAGGAATGTAAGCAAACAAAACAGATTCAAATATTTGAATACCGAACAAATGAAGTACAAAAGTAGAACTTGAACAAATCTCAATATATGGAATGTCAATATTGGGAAAGCTGGAACAATTTATACCTCACACAAATAGAAACACAGTGAAGTGATACAACTATGTTGTTTTAAAAGACATTGAATCTGAAAAGAAGTCCTGGTGAAAGGAACACATCAGGCATTGAACATTGATTCGGGGGGGGGGGGAATACCTGGCAGGGAATTATAACAGGGGATCTGTATGACCCAAAAAAGGGGTTCCTGGCTGGAGAGTATACCAGGTAATCCACACAAAGTGTGTAGCAAGATACCTGGCAGGAAGATATACAAGGAAATACTTTCAGGAGCGCACTCATTGCCCCAGTGAAAATGCCAGTTCCAAATTACATTGCATCATGGGAAATGTATGTAAGATATATAATATGGAATTTGTATGTCTGTATCTGGGGCAACAGATTCTAGCATATCCTTTTCTACAGAAATTACTGTTGTATGCTATTTACCAGGCCAATTAATCTTGGGTGTAGAGACGGTATTAAACATGTTTAGTCATTGTCTTGCCCTACAAGAAAATTGATGTTCATGTCAATTAAAATAGACATGATACTCTGCATCTGCTTGCCATTATTTGAAGGCTCGAATCATTTCAGGGTAATGTAGCTCATTTTAGGGTACTAACAGGGGCGCCAGCCCATTATAAGCATGTGCTGTAATCCATAGGAGGATGCAAGGTGGGTCCAACGTTCATTTCAGGTTATAGTTCAGTTTGATATTATCCTTCCTGACCCACCTGCCAGACTCGACACGAACCTTAGAACAGCTGTTCGTATGCATAACCTGAAGTTCCTAAGGCCCGAAAACGTCTCCCCATTACTGCAAGAGAAGTGGGGCGCTTTAGGAGATTATGAAAATGTGGATGACCTGGCGCTACATATTACAAATTCCCTTACTGATGTCACCAATCTGTTTGCAACTTTAAAAATCTGACACATTAAAAGTGAAGCCATCCAGAAATCTTGGTTTAATGAAGACATTCTTCTTATTTGGCAGAAGAAACGTCCAGCAGAACAGTGTTGGCGAAAAGATCGCCTGATACACCGTTAGCCAATTATAAAAACTTGGTAAAAAAATACAAGGAGGCCATTACCAAGGCCAAATCCGATGCATACAATAATAGGATTCCAAATGCCAAGTCGAGGTCAAAGGAACTTTTTTCTATCTTGCGTGACTTCAAGAGTAAACCTTCTTCCTCACCAGCACCAGTGAAAGCTAAGGACTGGTGTCAATCTATTCATGACGCATTTAATAACAAGGTCATCCTGCACCAAACCAATTTCAATGGGCATGGAACACTTGTCCTGTTCGAGGCAGCCGACAAAGAAGCGGTCCCTCCTTCATCTGTGCCCCCTGCTTTTACTTTCACCTTGTGTTCTGAATCTTTCTTTGCACAAACTATCTGAGGTATGAAACCAACTTCACGTCATAATGATGTTTGCCCATCCAGTCTTTTTATAAAATGCCTGGACTTTCTCTGCCCATGGATTACCAGGTTCATCAATTTATCATTTGCAGAGGGTAGTGTTCCGCTTTTTCTCAAAGAGGCGTGGGTTACCTCCCTCTTAAAAAAAGGAGTCTCTTGACCCATTAGTACCATACAATTACCACCCTATTACCATCGTGCCATTTCTGCTAAAGATTCTGGATAACGTTGCGCATTTGCAATTCCAGAACTTTGCAGAGGATATTCTATATATCAATAATATTCTCTTGCCCCACCAGTCTGGCATTAGGAAGGGTTTCGGTACCGAAACAGCTATGCTTGATCTCAAGTCCAATCTGTTACAGAACATTAATCAGGGGCAATTATCGGTTCTGATACTGATGGATCTATCCTCAGCTTTTGATCTTGTTGATCCTACTCTACTAGAGGTTCGACTCCATTTGGTGGTGGGCTGCTCCCCCAAAGCTGCCAGTTGGATCTCTGCTTTTCTGGGCCCCATGAATTCGAGAGTGGGGGTAGGCAAAGTCACCTCAGAACCCACAGTTGTTACCTGTGGTTTACAACAGGGGTAATGCATTTCCTCTGACATTGTTTAAAGTGTATATGATCCCGTTTCTATAACTTCTTGCCAGCCTGGGTGTCCAGGTGGCAAATTTTGCGGCTGACACCCAGGTTGTTGTGAAACTCTCAGACTCGCACCTCGAGGACTCAATAAACCTTAACATCATATATTACTCGATTCATCTTTGGATGGCTGCCAATTCGCTTGCACCGAATACAAGAAAAACAGAGTTTTTGATTGGTACCTTCAGCTCAAAACTCTATTCACTCCCTGCAAGAATGTTCTTATCCTGGGCACCTTGATACCATAAGACTCTCTGCATAGTTTAGGACGCCAAACTTTCCATTACTCGTCATGTGGCCCAGATTAGATCTTCTTGTGGTTTGATTAACAAGCTCCTGTGTAATATTCAACCCTTTCTGACTTAAGAGAATCTAGCTACCTTGGCCTCAGTCCTCATTAATACTCGCTTCGACTATTGCAACAGTGTGCTTAGTGGTTGTTTGCATTCTATCATAGCCACTTTACAGGTTACATAGAATGGGACAGTGCGGGCGGTTATCGGTATGGCTATACTAACCCACATTACAGGGTTTACTCTGGTTACCAGTCAAACTCAGAATCAAAGTCTTTACCTTTAAGCACAAGTGTGTGGTTGAACTTGGCCCCCGAGTATCTTATGGCGTGTCTTCAACCACACGCTCCAGTTCGTTCTCACATATCCCAACATGTCATCAAACTGGTTCAACCCTGATTTAGGTTGGTGAAGGTCGGCGGGCGCCGTTTCAGTGTTCAAGGCCCCAATGCCTTGAACACTGCTCCCTCTCGGCTTTAGAGCCTACGAGACGCTGGCTAAGTTTAAGAGGAATCTGAAAACGTTTCTCTTTGACTTGCCGCCGGGTTAGGATTTACTTTTGATCATGGAGTTCTCCCCACATTGACTTCTGAGTTTCTGCATTGGCCTCTCGTTTCTCGTTTTGTCGATTATCTGTGCGCGCCCTGAGGCCCATGGGCATGTAGCGCACTGGTATAAGAATTCTTAATAAATAGTGTAATAAGGAAATCTCTAAAGGTCTGTTCCAGCAAGCCAGTGTGGGACAGTTTAATGACTTGGTGTACCGTGTTACTGGTCCAATATGTTTTAAGATCGACCATTTTACATACATTTTCTTATCAAATGTCTCAACAAGTGATTTCCAATGTTTTTTTCTGAAACAAACAAATTGTGATCCATGACAGTGGACCACATATTTTTTCTTGTTTGCATTTTTTTTAAACTCTGTTTATTGTTTTCATCTTCAAAAAGACACAGCATTAAAGTCGATCAGTAGATCGCCCCTCCTCCCATCCCCCCATATGATGACTATTGATATTGATATTTTATTTCTATTACGCTCGTACACAAGTGTGTTCAGAGCACGACAAGGCGAGGGAGTGGAACAGGGGAGAACAAAACAACAATCTTACTAGCCCCAGTGACATTAAGAACGTGCAAGTGCATGGGATAGGGGGAGGGGAAAAGTGCATGGGATAGGGGGAGGGGAAATGTGCATGGGATAGGGGGAGAAGTGGAGAGTGCAGAGCAAAGGAGAAACAGATAAATAATAATTAATAAATAAATAATAAAGGCAACAAACAGTGGTAGTGCCGCCAGCAACTGGCAAGTGCTGGGCTTAAGGCAGCAGACAGGGTAGGTCTGATAAGTGCAGGAAAAAAAAAGGAGGGGGGACTGTATGGGGACAGATACAGACCCCAGTGCAAGGGGTGGCCCGGAGGCACTGCAGGAGATTGGCAGGGTGAGCAGGTACCTGGGCACAAAGGACAGAGGGTGGCCAGGTGCACAGTGCCAAGAGAGAACAGATCAGCAGGGGGAAGTGGGAGCGAAGGCAGAAGCAAAGAGGAAGGTCTTGAGGTTCTTCCGGAACCGGAGATCTTTCTCCTCAAGTTAAGAGTGGCAGGGAGGCTGTTCCAGAGGGAGGCCCCAGCCGAAGACAGAGATCTACCCCAAACTCGTTTCTTTGAAAAAAGACTGACCCTGAGGGAGTTAGATATAGAGGAGAGAAGAGCTCGAGAGGGGAGGTATTTGCAGACAGCTGAAGGTATTTTGGGCCCAGGGCCCACAAAGCATTGTGGACAATGCTGAGGGTTTTGGATTTAATCCTTGCATCCACTGTGAGCCTTCAATGGAGAGATACGATCCCAGGGATTGAGTCCAAGGACAAGCCTTGCAGTCCTGTTCTGGAGTAGTTGCAGAGGGCGGAGAGTAGAGGCAGGTAGATTTAGAAAGAGGCTGTTACAATAGTCCAACCTAGAGAGAATCAGAGCTTGGGAGACCATCGCAGGTGGGGGTAGGAGGAAGGCCAAGGGAGGCCAGCCAGAGAATGATCGGAAAGGATGGTGTAGGTGTGCCGATGAGGAGGATCTCCATCTTGCTGGCATTCAGACAAAGATCATTGGCGCCACAACAATCTTGAATGGCAGTTAGGCAATCAGAGATGAGAAAGGGAGAGGAGGTGGCCAAGGGCAGCCTGAAGATGAGTTGAGTGTTGTCAGCATAGCACTGTAAATGCGAGCAGAAAATGGCAAAGGAGTGGTTGTAAAAATCAGCAAGGGCCGGAACGAGGGTGTCAATGTGGTCCTTGATGGTTTTAGAGAAACAGGGATGAACCTGTTTTGACGAGGCTTTCATAGATCGGACTTGTCTAGCGACCTCATCAAGGGAGAAAAGAGGAAAGGACCAGAAGGAGGGTGGGCAGTGGCTGAAGGAGGGTGAGCAAGCACAGACAGAGAGGGGAGAGGGGGAGAGGGGGAGAAGTGGAGAGGGTGGACAGGATGTCCTGAGTTTTTGAGATAAAGTGAGAGGCAAGGGCATTGCAAAGAGCCTGGGAGGCAACAGGAGGAGTAAGGACGGCAGCAGGGTTGGCCAGCTCCTTGCAGATTTTAAAGAGTTTGGCCGAGTTGTTAGATGCCGCAGAGAGACAAACTTGAATGTGGACTCTCTTCTTGATGAGGACAGAGAGTCGGTATTGCCTTTGGAGCAGGCGACTAGCCAGTTTGTCAGAGGATGAACAAGAAGCACTCCATGTCCTCTCAGCCGCCCTACACTTACGTTTAAGTTTAGCTAGGTCGGAGTCATACCAGGAATTGCACTTGGATTTGGACTTCAAACAGATCCTCATGACAGGGGCAAGAGCATCAAGAATATCAGAAATTGAAGAGTAGAGCAGAGACAGGGCTGTGTCAGGATGTGAGACAACCAGAGGTGGATGGGGGGGGTGGCAGCGAAAGCCTCAGCTGACACACGCTTCATGGGCCGGATGTCCGAGAAGGTAGGTGGCCAAAATCCCCACAACCGGGGGGCAGCTCCAAGCAACATGCATAAAGTCAGCATGTGCAATGGTGCACTTGACACAATTATTTGAAGTACCTGGAAGGAATCTATGTAGCATCGCAGGTGTGTAATTAAACTGGTGTTGGTACTTGTAATGAGTCAACTTAAATCGTCTGTTGAGTGCAATCTTCCTTGTTTGCCCACAACAGTATCTCCACATTTTCTCCGCGACACTGTCCCCTAAAGCGGCTTCACACTTCCTTCTGGAAAGCTCCGCCCAACCTGCCTGAATATTCTGCCTCTTACTATATATAGTGGACACAATTCTACTACTGTCTACCCGCTCTAACAACCCATCTAGTACAGGTGCCCCCCCCCCCCCGGTTACTTGGCGAACGACGGGAACGAGTCTCAGGCTTTGTCACAGTCTACAACACAAGAAGAGATCCAATGACATGAGTGCCCCTTTGCTACGCATTACCTCTGTCATTATAAACTGTCTCTCTGGAAAGAGATCCCAAAAAGCATGATATTCCCAGGTATTTCATGCAGCATGTGAATCCTGGTTCACTGGTCAAAGGTAAGCTCGCAATATGTATAACCGGAAGCCGAGGAGAATGAACAACGTCACCTTTCGCTTTCCCCTCAATCTGAACCCATGATTTACATGTCAACTCTACCATATTACCAGGTTTGGTTGATCTTCCGGGTGCTGTCAATGCAACTGTGCGCATTAGGTGTGGTGGTGCCGGGGGATCTTTCCACATCTAGATGACTCCTATACTGTTTCGAAACCAGTAGATTAGAAACCCTGCCTGGCCCGCATCTTAATATGCCTCAAAGTCCAGTAGTGCAAGCCCCCCTGATCAAGGGCAGCGTTAACAGCTCCCAGACCACTCACGTATGCTTCCTCGCCCAAATAACTCTGGAAACCTCTGACTGCATTGTTTGGAAGTACGCCCTCGGTACCACCAGGGGCACATCTAAGAACACATTGAGAAACCTCTGTATTAAAACCATCTTACCCAGAGAGATCCTACCCTATGGGTTGAGGGGCAGCCCCATCCACCTGTCCACCTCAGTCCAAACCTGTTCCAACACCTTTGCATAATTACACTTATATAGCTCGACTGGGGACCTTGTGATGTCTATACCAAGGTACCTAGTAAGCTCCATATGCCACTGGAATCCATAGCTGTCCATAAACTGCCTAATTAAATCAGTAAGCAGGAAGAGCACTGATTTTGTAATGTTAACCTTCAGCTCAGAGAAACCCCTATATCGTAGCACATCTATCATAATCGGTCCCAGGTTATCGTGCAAGTTTTGTATATATTACCATGTCGTCCACATACAGAGAGACCACTTACTTATGTTCATATACCTGAATTCCCCTGTGGACATGTCTTTCTCTGAGTCGTTCCGCCAAGGGTTCAACTGCCAAGGCAAATAATAGGGGCAAGCAGGGGCATCCCTGCCGCATGCCTCTCTCCAATAGTATATTCAGGGTGAACTGGCCATTCATTCTGACCCTCACCACAGGTAAAGTATATAGAAGGGAGATCATAGAAATAAACTCCTCCCACATCCTCCAAGGTACCATAAAGAGAAAGGGCCATTCAACTGATTCAAATGCTTTTTCAGCATTCAGTAGTGCTGCCACTACTGATTCATCCTGTTGAACCACTGACATCAGTCCAAACATCTGTCTGAACCCATACGAGGTGGAGTGCCCGGGTATAAAACCTGACTTGTCCAACCCTACAACATTTATGCATCAACGGTGCCAGTCGTGTCATCAATACCATAGCTAGGATTCTTTTATCAAGGTTGATCAGTGAGATAGGGCAGTAGGATGAGCACTCATCTGCCGCTTACCATGGCCTCCACAACACAGCAACCAGCGCCGCTCTCATAGGCTCCAGTAATTTACCATCTCTCAGAGCCTGCTGATATCCCTCCAGGAGATGTGGGTGAGTGTCCACGCAAAATACTGATAAAATTCAGCAGTCAAGCCATCAGGCCCCAGGGCCTTCCCAGATGTCAACGCCATAATCGCCAGTTGGGTTTCCTGCACTGTTATGTGATGGTTCAACCACTCCCTCACTTCATCCATAAACCAGTATAGCACCACCTGGTCTAAATATCTGTGTATTTCAAGTTGTGACACCTGAGTTTGTGAGGAATAGAGGCGGGTGTAGAACACACTAGACTCCCGAGCAATATCAGCATCTGCATGTTGCACCTCCCTCCTCGCATTCTTAACTGAGTAGATATGTGTCTTAGGTGCGTCTGTTCTCACGGCTCTGGAAAGTAATCGCCCTGGATGTCGGCCTTCCCCATTTTGCCTAACTGCTGCCTTTCCCAACAGAAACGTCACATGTCTGAGCAATTTAATTAATTCTATCTAGTTCCTCCCTAATGGCATCACACATTTACAACTTTCCCAGAGCACCATGCCTGAGTCAATGAAGCCCACATTCTCCTCAAAAATGTTCTCAATAGCAAACAGTAACTCAGTCCGAAACACCTCATGAGATGCCCTTCACTTTTAAACATCCATGGCGGTCTCCTACCCTTCCACCCCGGTATCTCCAAGGCCAGAAGCTCTGGCACATGGTCCGATAGCATGCATGCCAGTATTGTGGCCTCGGTCACCCATCCTGTCATTGTGTCTGAAATCAAGAAATATTCGAGTCGTGATGCCGATTGGTGCACCATGGATTAAAATGTTTAACCCCCCTCTCCCTCATGCCTAGTTCGCCATATATGTCATTAAGATCCTAATTGCAACACATATCCTGCAGTTTACAAGTTGTCGTCCCCCCCGGTCCTGTCAAGGTCTGGTTCCATCACAGCATTGAAGTCCCCTGCCCACATAATCATCCAAGGCGTATGCCTATCCAGCTGTTGGTCTATCCATTCCAGGGACTCCACCGTGTCCTGATTGGGACCATCGTAATTAAACAAAGTGAGTGCTTGACCATCCACTGTTCCCAGGACCATCACCACTCACCCCTCCCTATCTTTAACCACCTCAGTGAGGCGAAACCCAACTGAGCTTCGCACCAATATGCAAACACCCATGAGTAAGAGGAGTAGGATGAGAAGAGCAAAAGCCCCTCCTTGCTTTTCCCTACACCATGTAAACCTGTCTCAACATCCAGCCCTTTTCCATATGGCTCCTATGGATTTGTATATTTTTCCCTCCTATTCTTTGATGTCACCTGTCACCACCCCCATATTTTCCATCCCCTTTCATGAAGTCACTTCCAACTTCATTACATACAAATTCACGCCCCCTTGTTCCTGGCAAACTTTAAGCTGCATGCCTGCTCATAGTCTCTTCCGGCAGCCCAGAGGAAAATGAAACATTCCCCCATTCTTCCTTTCGCTGCTTGCTGTGTATGAACAAAGAATGTGTTCCTTCCTTCACTTCAAGGCCCATCACTGTGCACTCTGAATCTCGCCTCGCAACCGCTGCTGTTCAGTTTTCAAAGTTTGCTTTATTTTCTGAATCTAGCAATCACCAGCAATGCTGCGTATTCATGGGCATGCTGCAATGTTAGTAATATTAGGGCCTGCAGCCTACAACTCAACCCCCCTTGGATTGCCCCAACACTATATGTTAGTACCCAAAGAAACCCACCTTTGTTGTCCCTTATGTTAAAATGTAGTACCCATGTTAGTAATCCATGTACTACTCAACAATACGCACAGCATATGCTGCACACATTCTTTAGCTCTCAACCTTTCCTACAGGTCTATCATGGCCTCATGATCATTACAATATTTCAGGGCACATCTGAAGGTTTGATGTATCCCACACTAGTGGACAATTTTCTTCAATAAATGATATTTCTTATTAATTTAGAATAGAGGGAACGCAAAACCTTTAAGTGAACAGAAAAAGGAAAATGTAGCAAATTACACACTCTTTTGGTCTACAATCAAATCTTTTAAATATTGTTGTCCACTGTTGTTTGTTTTGGAAACCGAGATGAACAGGACCAATTTAAAGTTCTCTATTAGGTCACGAGTGTGGTAGAGGCCAGGCAGTGCTAATACACCAGCCCACACTAGGTGTCTGCTCTACTGTGCAATCAAAAGATATAAAGGGTACCTAGTATGCTCTCGGTCCCTCAGGTAAACAATGAGTATACACAAGAAAATGGACCAGGAGCAAGAGGATAGAAAGCAACTAATCGGCCAATGTCACAACAATGTCAATTTATTTTCATGCAAGGAAAATATTTAGTGGTACTGAACAAACATAGGCATTAAAAACCAAATTGTACCGCCTATTTGCTTAACCTGCTATCTTCTTTGACAGGCACTGCCAAGAAGTGATCTGGTGTCGACAACATTTGACAACATCTGTTGCAGAATAGATAGACACACTAGTATACACATGGTGTGTAGGGACATTTTTGAATTACTGTTTAAATGTTTTGTATGTTACAAGGCCGATACATGAAACGTACAGTGGAGAAGTATGATATTTATATGTATGAATGAGAATGTGTGAAGGAGTAGATTGAATGGATTAGGAGTTATTAGGACATTTGTTCAATTTGGTTTTTAATGCCTCTGTTTGTTCAGTACCACTAAATATTTGCCATGTATGAAAAGGAATTGACATTGTTGTGAAACTGGCCGATTAGTTGCTTTCTATCCTCTTGCTTCCGGTCCATTTTCTTGTGAATACTCATTGCTCTACCGTGCAGAAAGAGGGGGGTTGCTCAAACATTATGTTTATGTGCCTCTTTGTTTAGAATCTCCAAAAGGTGTCAACCCTTATCACGTGCTAGTGATATGGATTTCTGCAGACTCAAAAACAAGAATATAGCCAGCAGCTCAGGTCATCATGGCCAGTAGCTGCCAACTGACATGACATGGACTTTAACTGTAAATTTGGAAATAGTAGGTCTTTAACCTCCAGTGCAGGTACAGTCTCTTGAAGAAAGCTGGTATTTTGAACATGCCACTGTTTTCATTTCTCTAGGTGTGTCACTCACAGCATTTGTTGTGCTGTTATTTTTTAGGTAAAACTTACTTTCCATCATTGGAATGGACTGCAAATATGAACAAAAACAAAACAGGCCTGGTGTTATCAAAAGGCAGTTTATGGCAGCTAGCAGCTCTCTGAGCAATGACTAACAGAGTTGCACCTGGTGTTTCAATTTTGGCCCTAGAATCTGTGAAACGCCCACCATGTAAAATGGGTGTCAAAAGAAACTTGGCATTTGGCGGCATAAGTCCATAAAGCAGCCTGAAAATAAATAAATAATGTATTCACCAATAACATTTCCTCATACACCCATTTGTCTCATAGGAGGAGATCTGGTTTATTGGTTACTTCATAATGTGGGAACACAGATACTTGAGTTCTGAGCACAAATCTCCTAGCAAAACAAATGTGTTTTTTGTGACCTCAGGGGTACACCTTCATCGCATGTGCCTCATTTCCCATATCCCATCAAAATTGTAAACTCTTAAACATAGTTAAAAATCATTTGTAATTCCCCATATACAAGGTGGATATATATTTTTAATGATTCCCAGAATCCTCAAGGGATGTATTTGGTGATGCTTGAGTTGTTCCTGGAACTGTACACTCATCTCTGTGGGGAAAGGTTGCACCTGACAGGTTCCACAGGGTGTGGCCCTGTTACCCAAAGCAGGAAGTGGCTGCTGAGGTAGGAACGTTGCATCAGATGAGAAACTCAACACCCTTCCTTGGGGGTAGAGGATAGGAAAGCAATTATGGCTGAGCTGTTCCTTGAAATATTTTAGGGATTTTGAAATGCTCGTTGAGATCATACTCAAAGTATATTGAACAACTTGCTGCGGGGGTGGGGGGTGGTAGTAATCGCACGTATATATGTCCCAGGCTCAGACAAGGAGGCAAGGCTCAGAGGGACTCTTCCATTATTTCACTTCTACATTTTCGGGCAACCAGTTCTAGAGACAGACATGTCAGCCAAGGGAGGATGCAAGGAACCTCAGCAGCCCCACTGCCAAGAGCCCCAGGTCCAGGGCAAGTGCCAAGAACGTAAGTAACAATATTATCAATAATGTCGACAGAGTAAAATCACTCTCTGCGCTTAAATGATTGCTGTTTACAACCCAGCCCATCTGTGCTCACCTTATCGACTTTTCAAGGATGAAGTACTGAGTGGGTGTTGCATGTATTCAAACGTGTGATATACTGGTTACAAAGAGCTCTTTACAGTGAGTGTTCAACCCACTGATCTATCTCACTGATTGTCTTACTTATTGACTTATTGTTCATGTGGTCCAACAATATGATTTGTTCCGATGGGTAAACAAATTATATTTCCGCAATGAAAAATAGTCCATGTTCACTTTGATCTTTTGTGTACATGAACTCTTCACAGTGCTATTCTAATGCACCCCTATCATAGCATTTCACCCAGCTTTTACAGTATCACCATAGATAATAATGTCTAAATCCTGATTACCTATACTTACTTATACAGCATAACACACTATTAGACTTGGCAGATCGGCACAACACCCCAGATGGCCAGAATACTTTAACACAAAAAAAGACTTTAGTATGTCAGAGGGGAGTAGATTACCTCTGTGGTAGTATGGCTCATTTACCTCAGTCCAACACAGCACAATTGCACACATGCGAAATATAATACATGGAGACAAATGCCCATCAGGGGGAACTGACAATTATTTGTGATTAAAAACAGCAGTGGTCCCAACTCTTTTGCAAAGTTATGCAATTATTTATTGTTGTTGCTTTGACACAAATATATCTAAAATACAAGTCAGTAAAAATTAACATGAGCCACTACTTAGTATTGCACTACCCCCTACCCGCCCCCCTGTCCTTTCCCTTTCCCCCCTCCACTGCACTTGCGCGATCTTAATGTCACCTGGCCTAGTAAGATTGTTGTATCTGTCTTCCCTCTGTTCACCCTCCCTTGCCTCGTTGCGCTTTGAAACACTAGTGTATAGGCGCGTTATAAATGCCATATCATATCACATCATACTTTGCAGCATAGTTGGAGAATTTTACAAAGAGTGCTCGTGCAGGAACTCGACAACACATTTTTTGAGTGCAAACGAACTGTAAAGGGATGTATGCAAAAAACGATGTCCAAATGTCTGTCAACGTGTATATGTCAAACCCAATGTTTGCTTCTTGGTGCTAGAGCAATGGTCTACAACCTCCAGCTCGCCAGCTTCAGCCCTAGCCAGATTAGTCAATGGTGAGTGATCATGGGAGTCATAGCCAACATATCTGGGGAGCCAAAGGGCGCAGACCAGTGGCGTAACACAAAATGTGGGGGCCCCCCTGCGAGTCATGCTGAGGGGCCTCCCCCATCTCGGCAACAAATCACGGTCGTGCCACACTCTGGGCCGGCCTAGATTATCACGCTTGCACAATACGCATGAACGCGCTGCTGAAGGGTATGTCGCACACCGTACTAGGAGAAAGATATAAATATGTGTTTTAATGCAATATACAGCACACTTTGAGAATAATTTGCAATTGTTTTGTAGGGTAACACCAATCCAATATATGCAAGTCACCAACGGTGCACAGGAACATTAATGCTTTGCTATTAAAAAAGCCATGCACATTGAAAACATGTCCCACTGGCTTCACAATGTAGACATGTGTAGACGCGTTATGAAATTACAGTAAAGCATGCCAGGCCACATTTATACAGACCTGGACTGGATGCACAAAAATGCCAGTCGAAGCAATAACACTCATCAAGAAGAGAGCACACATTGAAGCCCGGGTCTCTGCTGCCTCGAACAACACGGCCAAACTCTTTAAAATCTTCATGGAACTGGTCAATCCCGTTGCGGTCTCCAACTCTCTGGTTCCCTCCCAGGCCCACTGTATGGCTCTGGCCTCTTACTTCTCAGCTAAAACTCAGGACATCCTGTCCACTATCTCCTCTTCCTCGCCCTCTTCCTCTCTCGGCCCCCCTTTGGCCATCTCTACCTCTCCTCCTCCTTTCTCCTCTTTCTCTCTGACAACACCTGACAAGGTTTCTAAGACAAGTCCGATCCATGAAAGTGTCGTCCAACCAGGTGCTCCCCTGCTCCTCCAGAACCATCAAGGGCCATATTGATACCCTGGCTGCACCTTGGCCAATTTCTGTAATCACTCTTTCACCACTGTAACGTTCCCCTCTCCCCTTAAGCACTCCCTTGAGCACCCATTCCTCAAGAAGTAGTCTGCCGACAAACTATTGCCCAATCTCCATCACACCTTTCCTGGGAAAGCTCTTGGATAAAAGTTGGAAATCTCCCAGCTTACTCTCCACGTTGAATCTGTTGGTTGTCTCCATGACCATAAGTCTAGCTCCAGAGCTGCCAGAGGCACGGAAACATCTCTCCTGAATACCTGTGATGATCTCTAACCTTGATTCCAGCATTCCTTCTGTCCTAATCCTCTGTGATCTTTCCTTGACTTTTGACACAGTCAACCAAGCCATCCTGATCAATTGACTACGTTAGAACCTGGGCATCACGGATCAGGGTCTGGAGTGGCTGACCTCTTTCCTCTTGGACTGCCCCTGCCAGGTCCAACTTGGTCCCTTTTTTTCCCATCACCTCTCTCTCTCTTCCTGTGGCATTCCCCAGGGCTCTATCCTCTCACCCTGGTTTTTCAACCTCTACTTGGCCCCTTTGGCCCACCTGATCTCTACCTTCTCCTCTAACTTTCAGTGTTATGCGAATGGCACTCAGCTTTCCTTCAGGCTCCTCTCATCTCTTGCTCATTCCTGACTGTCTATCCGTGTTTCAGGATTGGTGGACCTCCAACGATATCCAAGTTAGTGCCATTAAGATGGAGATCCTTCTCATTGGGACCCCTGCCCCTGCTTTCCCTCTCTCACTCTGGCCACCCACCTTGGGCCCTCTTTATTCGCCTTCCTGCGAGGCAAAAAACCTTTTGTGTCATCTTCGACTCTACTCTCTCTTTCTCTCCTCGCATCTCGGACGTCGCCAAGAGGTCCCACTACCTACCAGCTGCTCCTCCTCAAAGGGACTCTTCCCTTTCTCACTTTCCCCCAGAAGCTCACTGTCTCCAGAGCCCTGTTTCTCTCTAGGCTGGGCTACTGCAACAGCCTCTTTCTCAAGCTACCTTACTCTACTCTCCGCCCTCTGCAACTTATCCAGAACAGGACAGCAAGACTTGTCCTTGGCCACATGCCCAGGGATCATATCTCTACAGCCCTGAAATCTCTCCACTGGCTTTCGGTGGTTGCAAGAATAAAGTTCAAGGCCCTTTGCATTATCCACAAGGCTTTCTGGGTTCGGGCCCACACTACAACCAACGCTCTCTTCCAAAATACCTTTTTTTCCTAGCCCTTCCACCGGCTACCTCCAACTCTCTAAGGGTTAGATGCTTCTTCAGGCAGAGAGTGGGGGTGGTAGATCTCTCTCTTCTGCAGATGCCTCCCCCTGGAATGGCCTCCCTGCCCCTCTGAAACTTTAGCGGACCACCTGATGTTCGGAAGCAGCTCAACACTTTCCTCTTCTCCTCTGCTTTTGCTCTCTCCCTCCCCTGCTGACCTACCTGACCTACCTGTCTGCTGTAGCGACTGGTTGCTTGGCTACCCTCAGAGTCTCACTGAGTCCAGGCTCTTTCTTGATCAGTCACCCTTGCACTGCCGATGGCCTACCGCGCACTTAGGGACTGTATCTGTAACCCTACAGTCCTTTGTTCTCCTTGCACTACCCAGAGCTGCACTGTCCTGGCTGCACTTACTGAGAGCATTACAGCCATGTTTTCCCCGCCCTTCTTCCTTGCGCTCCCCCCTCCCTTTCCCCTTGCATTTCTCATTCTCGCACTTGCCCGATTTGAATGACACAAGGCCTAGTAAGATCATTTGTCTTGTCACTCCCTCTATCTTCACTCCATTGCTTGTCGCGCCAAGAATCACTTGTGTACAGGTGTGTTATAATAGACTTTTATCATATCATTTGATCACAGATGCTCCAAAAAATATACAATGCTGCAGTAAGAATTGGCTAGACTGGCAGCACCCTAATGCCAATCTAGCCAGGTAATTACACTTAGCAGGACTGCTTTATTAGAAATGCGCAGTTAAAAACAAGTCATAGCAAATTGAAGAATAACTAGACTGGCTGCACCAAAATGCCCCTCTAGCCACTAATACCACATATCATGCCTGCTTAGCCTGGACATGGACAACCATTATTATTTATCGCACAATCCCACCTCCCACACATGCCCTCTCCCTCCCATGCCCTACCCCAACCTCCAAAATCAGCTCCTTGGCCCAGAATTACCTTCACGTCCCTCCTCCTTGTCCTAGAGCTTACGTTTGAGGCTCCTGGCCTCATAGTTAAGTACTGGGATGAGAAAGAGTGGGATTAGCTACTTAGGTAGCTAAGTCAGGCATTACCTCCATGTGCCTCTACTTCATCCCAGTGCTTGTGTATGAGGCAAGCACTGCCCCATACACAATTACAGGGACAAGAAAGAATAGGGCTAGGAGTAAAGACGATTACCAATAAGTAATTAAGGCATTAAACACAAGTAGGGTCTTAACAATATTCAGTTGACTGGGCTGCAGCACTCGCCCCAGTAATTTTGGGCTATTTTGACTCAACCCGGCTGACCTTCAGAGCAGTTGCCGGACAGAAAAGGACACCGATGTTAAATGGCACCTGGGTTAACAAGGGCCAAGCAGTTACTAACGTAAAGCATTTCACTGTTAGTACCTGCATTCAAATGCCAAATCGTTTAGGCAATTGAAATTGTGATGTATGTTTTAGCACTTTCATGGCAGGGAAGTGATTGGAAGTGTAGAAAGGGAGCAGGAGACCGTTCATTCTCACAACAGTTCATAAGTGGGTGCTTTCACACTTAAAGGAGAGAGTTAACTGCTTGTAACATTGAAGCTGCACTAGAATAGTCTCATTAAAATGCGTAAAGAAGTTAAATGCCCCCACACAAAAAAGTTTGCCTCCCCACCACCTGTGAAGTTAGCGCCTCTCCCAACATTTGAAGCATCAGCCCCCTGAAATGTAGGTTTTGTTGCGCCCCTGAGCACAAGCACAAACACCATTCACCATATACACACGCATGCACACCAGCCATCCTTACATTTAAGTGTGCACTCTTTCACCATGCAGGCACACCCAGACAGCCACTGATACATTTAAGTGTTCACCCTTTCACCGTACACGCACACACGCACACCCAGTCACCCATACATTTGTGTGCACCCTTTCACCATACACTCACACACACACGTCATGGGGTTGAGGGGAACCCTATTACTTCAAAAAGAAATTGGACCTCAGTATAAGTTTGCCGGTCCGGTAACAACGGTACCGGTAAGCTTGCCGGTACTGTTGTTACCAGATCGGCAAACTATGAGTTCTGCTCGAGGGTGCCTTCCCGCCCGTCAGGTCTAACCTGGCGGGCGTACTGGCGCCCGTGAGTAGAGCATTTTGGGTGCACCGGCACCATTCTGAATGGTGCCGGTGCATCCGATCTCCTCATTCCCATTGAACTCTATGGGGATCAAATGGGAATGGGGAGCGAGGACATGTGCTAGCGGGCCCCCCCGCACCGTGGGGTCTGCGTGGGCCCCTGTTAAGCCAGTGGCGCAGACCCATGCTCTAGAGACTGCAAAAGGGAAACACAGATTCTTTATTGTATTAGGGTGCAAGGACCTTGGTCCAAAGAAGGGTGCACAAGGCTGTTAAGGACCCTCTATCAGGTCCCATAACTCAAGGCCTGGTCATAAGGGAAAGCCACGGATTAATTGTGTGTAGAAGGCTGTGCAAGAAGTGAAAACCCTATCAAATTTGCATTGACTTTGTGGGCTTATTAGTGCCAACCAATACACTGGCTCCCAAATGAAGGGGAGGTTAGTGCATTTGGATTGGCTTGAGTAAATCACCAAGTGTTAATGCGCCCCACCTAGGAGTTATTTATTAAATAATAATGGTATTGTTTTCTAATATAGCACTACTTGCAGATCCCTCCAACCTCTACACTCTGTAATAACAGGTGATATAATTTCTCCATTTTTAATGGTACTTGGTTAATTGACCCTGGAAGGATGAAAGGCTAAGTCTTGCTTGCATTTTCAGCCTCATAAAGTGCAGGCCGCACTCATGTCAAAGATCAACATTTTACTCATGAGCTGTCCACCCTTAGAATGTAATCTGAGCTTCATTTCAGTTGTGGGCTGTGACCAATGCCATGACCATCCAAAAGGATGCCTTCTGTTTGCCCACCTACGAGCCTTGTGGTGGGAACTTCAGAATTCTTCTCTGTACTTCTTGGATTACACAGCTGCATGCACCCTTCCTCACACCATGATGCCCTTGCCCCGTGGGTGAAAGCAGACTGCCCACCTGCACTAAGAGTAATATTCAGCCACCACGGATGGTCCATCTTGTTTTGTGATTGTCCGCCTATTGCTGTTAAAAATGTTTCCAATAAATGTGATGTATTAGGAAGACCTTGATTTCCAAGCAGATGTGTCGGTGCAAATTATTTTAACCTTAATAATTTGCTTTTTTTTAGCCTGTGAACCGGTGCAGCAGTGCCAGGACCAGACTCCTAAATGTATCCCAGGTGAGAGATTACATCAGCAAAACAATCTCCTGTTCTCACCCCCGCTGCCCTCTCATCACTGAATGGACTGTGGTGCATATCCAAGGCATACTCAGCACCTGTCATCCTACCCCCAATCGCAGACCCATCTCCACCCATAAAAACTAGAACGGCAGACACGCTGTGTAAATCATCCTGGCTGGAACTTAAGCAATACAAAGCCCCTCGTGTGTTTATCCTAGATCCTTCCACACTTAAACATAACATCACATGAAATGAGAACCCACCAAGCTTATGGTAACGACTCAAAGGAAATTCTTGAGCAGGTTATGTTCCTACACACAGTGTGACTTCATTGCAGGGGAGAGCAGCATTGCATCGGCCTCTTGGGTCTCTGGTGGTGTGGCGATGGAAGGAGGCTGACTAAAGGGGGAGGCTAAGGAAGAGACCGGGATCCTAGGTATTTTTCTTTTCGTCCCAGGATGTCTATGCATTCCACATATGGGTCTTATCCGCCACATGCATTGCTGGTCAATACAGTCATATGGAAAATGGGCACTGAGTGGCCACACACAACATAACACTGTTGCATGGCCCTATCAGCAGCGGGGTCCATTTACACGAAGGGCTCAGAATGACATAGTCACTCAGACCCTTAGGTGAAATATATCCCCATTGTTGATATTTACTCATCTACAAGTGTATATATGCTATAAAACCCAACCACCACCTCTTCTCACTTGTCCTTTCTGCTTACCATGGTCGGTAGGTCTACGCTAACCAAACACACCCTTTAAGAGAGATGTGTTATTTTACAATAGAAAACTATTAGCAACCTGTGAGTCCAATAATATGGCTTCATGCAGCATAATGTATATTCTGTGCATGCTGCTACCAGCCCAAGTTAGCCAATAACTTACTGAGATTATATTTGCAAAAATGAATGGAACATAGTTTCCAACATTTTACTCTTACTATGTAAATTAGGAGAAATCTGTCAGCCACCTGTAGATAAATATGCATATTGTGTTGCTTACCTATGAAATAACAGACTGCTATGCCGGCTCCTCTCCGCTGCCCCATTCTGTCCACCTGTTTGAAAATGTTAGTTGATATCTCTTCTTTTGTAAGATGTGTATATTCATGCATGAGCAGGGATCTAACCAACATCACAGCACGCTGTGACCTGCAGAAACAAGTACACACAAACAAAACCATCTGTGACCCAGTGCAAATATAACATCTCATAATCTTATAAAAAAAGGAATATAGTTGAGAATAGAAACTGTTTATTGTTTGAAAAGGGACTTCTTGATGTTCACGTATTTGCCTGCCACCCACGGGTCTCTTCAGCGGGCATGCATTCACTCAACCAGCAAAAGGCTGAACTTTACATTTAATATAATTTCCTTTCTTTCATTTCACACTAACTAAGCTTGCTCTAAGCAAGCCCTCTCATCCCTGGAAGCACCTGGAGATAACATCCCCTGCCAAAGATCAAAAAGGGGGCCGTGTAGTAGGGAAGCCAATGTCTGAATCCCAGAATTTCAGGAAGTAGTGTTTTCACAATTACACAATACTGGCCCTCCTCCATGGAAACATACTGCAACGTATGATCAGTGAATTGAGTCGAGAGGCCATCATGTGCCACAGCACGAAAATGCCTGCATATCTTTGGAAGGTCATTTTTATAACTGTCTCATTTTACATGTGAAAATAAACCGCAAATAATACGAGATTGTAGTTAAAAAAGCTTATGAAGCAGTGAAACCTAAACAACACCAAACATCTAGAACAGCATTTTAAGGCGTTCCACTCTAGTACAGACCTGAAACTCTGGATGTTAAAACAGTGCTTAAAAGGTTTGGGGGAAATGTCCACTCTGGCAGAAAATGTCCCTAAAAAAGGCATTCTTTGTGTTCACAGCATCAGGAAAATAGGCTCAACTTCTGGCTCCTAAATTATGCTATTCAAGACCTTTTGATGTGCAGTCTTCTTCTACTATTTATTTATTTAAAACACGTCCCAAACAGTATTTGTCTCTCTGCTGGATTTTCTCTTTTTCAAGCATTGCTGTACTTATTGGTGTTAGCTTCATTTGGTGTTCCATATATATTGTACTGTTGTTCATGTTTGAAAAGCGCATTGGATAAAGGTGTTCTATAAGTACTATGCATAAATAAATAAATAAATAAATACCAATGAGGTAAATAAGATATAAGGCGCTAAATCTCTTACTAGAACACAACAGGCGAAATTCCCAGAAACCCATGTTTTTAGTAACTGCTCTGTGGAACTTTTCAATATCTTCTTTAAATTGAGAAATGTTCCAACATTTCTTCATGCACACAATTGTAATCAGAAAACGTAATTTCCTACTGAAAACACCATTTACATACATGTATCCACTTGCTGCAACACAGTCAACCATTCGAGAGTGTGGCAATGGACTGAAGGAGTGTGTGGGTTTTGGCTGTTTATAGTGATAAAATCGAATCACATTATGTCGAAAGTCATAATGTCGAAAAAATAAAGTCGAAAAAAAAAATGCGAATTTCTTTTTTTGGTTGTTTTTTGTTTGAAATGGGGGGGTTCCCCCTAAACCCCCCTTATTTTGTTTGTTTTACCCCTTTTTTTACCCCCGGAACCCAAAAAAAAACATGTAAATAAAAAAATAAAACGTTCAACTTTTTTTTTCGACTTTTTTTTTCTTCGACGTTATCAGGCCGATTCATGGAATTAATGTGCACCGAAAATTTCGGCGCAAGCGTGCGAAAACGTGCGATTTGCAGTGAAAGAGTGAAAATCGCAGTGCAAGTGCGAAAATCGCAGGGAAACCAGCGCACATCGATTCATGGAAGTCCGTGCGCGAGAAAAATATTGGATGTGCGCTGAAAAAGTGCGCGCCACACGCCGGCGCACAGGTCATCTAACGGCGTGCGCCACGGCCACAGCGAAATAGCACATAGCGCGGCGCACATAACAAAAGTAGGCGGAACACGGGGCGTGACACTCGGAATGGGGAACAACTCGTGAAAATATGGGCGTCACGGGGGAAGTACAGGAGGCAAGTGCGCGGAACGCCCACATGCTCGCCCACAACACGTATTCATGGAATCGAATAGGGCAAACCAGCGCAGGAGCAATGACCCGCACAGGCCCATACACGTCCGCCACACGAAAGCAGGCGGTAGCGTCCCTGCGCATGAAAATAATGTGCGCCAAAATGTGCGCTAACAAAAAGCACGTATACACAGCTCTGATGAAAGTCCGATACTGTGGCCCTCTAGGACAAATGACGTGCAAAGGGGTACGCGACAAACACGGAGACCCGCTGTGTGAATAATAGCCTGTGCTTGTATTTCGTGGGTGCGCTGGAAGTTTTACACGCGATCGGGCCTGGGGGAGCGGGGTACGAGTATTTCAGGGGCTCGCAGGAAGTTTAACACGCGATCGGGCCTGGGGGAGCGGGGTACGTGTATTTCAGGGGCTCGCGGGAAGTTTAACACGCGATTGGGCCTGGGGGAGCGGGGTACATGTATTTCAGGGGTGCGCCCGAAGTTTTACACGTGATTGGCCTGGGTACGTGTATTTCAGGGGTGCGCCCGAAGTTTTACACGTGATTGGCCTGGGTACGTGTATTTCAGGGGTGCGCAAGACGTTTTACACGCGATTGGCCTGGGGGAGTGGGTACGTGTATTTCAGGGGCTCGCGGGTGGTTTTACACACGATCGGGCCTGGGGGAGCGGGGTACGTGTATTTCAGGGGCTCGTGGGTGGTTTTACACGCGATCGGGCCTGGGGGAGCGGGGTACGTGTATTTCAGGGGTGCGCATGCGTTTTCACATGCGATCGGGCCTGGTGGAGCGGGGTACGTGTATTTCAGGGGCTCGCAGGTGGTTTTACACGCGATCGGGCCTGGGGGAGCAGGGTACCACTCACCGTCTGCCTTGCGTGTAGAAGAACGCGTAGCCAAAACCCCCCCGCTGTGAGGTAATAGCGTGTGAACCCCAACGCCTGCAAAACACATGCACCGCACCCCACGAAAAGCGCGTACAGAGCAATGGAAATCCACGTGGGATCTTCAAGCCCTGCCAGGGCAACGCCCGTGCGCGATATGTCACAGACGCGCTTACGCGCTAAGGGCCTTTGGTCCAATGGAATCGCGAATGCGTGCTGACGGGCTTACGCGCTAAGGGCCTTTCCTCGAATTACACGCTGAGGTGCAGAATTTCCACGTGCCAAATCACTCCGTATCAAGCTGGCCACGCGTAAGCACACGGAAGACCACGCTCCTGCCCAAAAGGCCGAATTACTGCCCCCCAGAGCCCCGAGCAGCCTCCCACGAGCCATCTGCTGCTGCCTGCCTGCCTGCCTCCTGCCACCGTGCCCTGCCATTTGGTGCCTGCACATCAGCCATCTGCAGGGGTCCAGTTGCTGTGTCCACTCTTGCTGGAACAGAAGACTCCCGACTGGGATACCATCGCTCCACAGCCCATCCCCAGGACCCAGTTGCCCACCCACGCCTGCCTCAGGGGTCGCCATGTCGGGGCAAACACCATCCGAGACCACTGGCGACCCCCAGCCAGAGGGGCAGAGGGCCACCAGCTTCATTCAGAAGGAAGTTGGTGTCCTGGTGGAGCATGTCCTGGGGCATTATGATGCCCTCTTCGGATCATCACGCGCTGACAAGGAAGGACGGGACAGGATCTGGACGGACATCGTGACTGCCATCAACACAGAGGGGGTGGCAGTCCAACTATTCCATCATGTCAAGAAGCGCTGGGAGGACTTCAGGTCCAGGACCCTCAACAAGGCCCGGCGCCTCTTGAAGGCAGCGGATGCTAAGGGGCGCCGGGGCCACTGGTCGGAAGATCAGATGAGGGTCCTGGAACGCATATCCCCAGCGCTCCATGTCCAGGTCCTTGAGAGGCAGACCCGTCTGGAGTCGAGCGGTAAGTGGCCAAGCATTGCTGTGTGAGACAGGACATGTTGCAGTGTGCTGGTTGTCTGATACTTGCCTGTATGTGTGACACAGGCCATGTACGCGTGTGTGTGTGTGCAGGGACATCATTGTCATGCATGTGAGACCAGTAATGTGTGAAGCACACAGTTGGTGTATGTGTTTAAATGCTACATGGGGAGCCCTATGCGGAATGGACACATGAGAGCATGCCAGTCTCTGTTCCTGGACATGGGTGGGGGTGAGGGATGGGTGATGATGCCATGTACATGTATGGTGTCCATGTCTGTGTGTCTGACCTGCGTGTATGTGACTTGTCAATACCATGGATGCATGACACATGTCTGTGTCAATGTTCTGATTCACTGATGCACCCTAGCTATCCTTGTATCCACTGTGTCTGGGGTGTACGAGTCCAGATGGATGAAAGTACAGTGAAGTGTGAATGTGATAGGCATGACCCATGATGCATGTGAGTTCAAAAACAACATTGTATGTTTCAAGAGTCCCTTGGACATGTTTGCTTATGTCCATAGCATGCGCCATGCCTGTTACTGCATGTGTTTTGCCTGCACTGACCCATGTGTTGTGGAGGGACATGATGGAAGTGATCTTTGACAGTGCCACTCATCTGCTATTGCTTCCTGTCTAGGGGACCATTGTACAGTACCCTGATGCTTGTGTTCTATGTCTCCCTCTACACAGCGCAAAGTGGCGGGGATGCCCCCACGGCTGCAGCGGAAGGGGTGGGTGATCCCCCACAGGGGCCTGCAACGGCGGAAGACGGTGTGGAGCCATCCAGGTTGGTGGTTTCCACAGAGGAGGAGGAGGCCGCTACTGAGCCGCACATGTGGCCTGGTGGCGGCATCCCTGCTGGTGCAAGTGGTGCAGTCCAGGGGCAGGGGCAGGAGGCAGCACAGGTCGCCATGGAGGTGCCTGTGCATGTCATTGTCCCTGACACTGACTGCACCACCATGCACCAGCAGGGATGCCCCATCCCAGGCCCGTCCGCAGGTAGGGGGGGATGTCCATGTCATCTGACTCCCCTCCACCTGCAGACGAGGGGACCCCTGGCCGTATGGAGAAGGTCCTGATTGGTGTCGCGTTGCGCACGGGTGTCATTCGTGATGAGGTGCGTGCTTCCCGGGGGGAGCACGCACGTCATCACGAAGAGCACCGTGCCAACGTGGCCCAGTTGGGAGCGGTCGTGGTCAGGGGTCTCGTACATGTGTCGGGCACTCTGGCGACCCTCTCCTCCTCTGTGAAGGCTATGCGCCAGTCGTTCTCCATGCCGTCTTCCGGCCCAGATGCCACCAGGGCCCCCTGTGGGCCTGCCCCGACCAATGCAGCCACCTCGGTGGGGATCCCATCCCTGCCACAGTCGGGAGTCGGAGGTCCAGCAGGGGTGGACACACCAGCAACTGGACCCCATCAGATGGAGGATGTGACGGCATCATTGGGCAGGGCACGTGCACAACGGCGTCGTGGATTCCATCAGCCTGGATGCCGTCGTGCTGGCACAGGCAGTTGCGTCGGAGGCAGCGGCAGGCTCAACTTTGGAGGCATCATGGCTTGGGGCCATCAACATCAGGGGTGCAGGCATCGGCCGGAGGGCAGGAGAACCCTGGAATGGGAGTGGCTTCCGTGTGGGAGCGGTTGGGCCAGCAGATAGGTGCGGAGCGGCAGCGGGCAGAGGAGGAACGGCTCACAATGGTCAGGGCGGAGGGCGCTGAGGCGGGCTGAGTGCCTCGAGGGTCTTCGCAGGGAGTTGGAGCTGGACACAGCATTATCCCTGCGAGACCTCGGGCCAGGGAACATGCCCGCCTCCAAGCCATTGAACAGGAGTTTGATGATGCCCTGGCCCATGACAACAACCAGTGAGTCGTCGGACTAGCCCGCTGCCCTTGTAAATAGTTATGTAGTTAGTGTTAGGTTTCCTTTGCTTTTTTATTTATTTTGGACCTTTTGGACAATGGACCACATTTTTGTATATAGTTTTTTTATTAGGTAGTATTTTTAGATAGGTTTCATTTCTTCAGTTGGGATCATGGACCCTGGATTGTTTATCTGTATATAGTTGACTGTTGGATTTGAATTTTTTTTTTGGATTTACCCATGGAGCAATGGTTTTCGGTTTTGTTTTTCCCTTGGATTTACTTTTTTGAACTGTGACTTTGGACACATTTCCTTTGGATTATGATTTGTGGTTTATCATTATTTTACGGACATGCTGCTTTTGGTTTTTGATTCCCATTGTCGTTTGTTTATTTTTAATTCCATTTATGTTGCTTTTAATACATTTTTTTTCATCAAACTTCAATGTGTAGTATCATCTCATTGGTTTCATGCATATCATGATATGGGTTTTGACATTAACTTACACACATTGTGTGTATGTGAGGGACATGTATTTATTTACATACTTGCCATTGGGGTTGTATCATGTAATTGGCATTTCTAAGTGGGTGGATGCAATACTTGGGTGGGTGTTTGGCATGTGGAGGCTGCCCATAAGGGCCAGGGATCTAGATTGTGATGACGTGTTCGCTGGGAGACATGTGTCAGGGCCTGCTGGCAGGTGCCCCGCAATGCTGGGGGGTGGGGGTGCAGGGGGACATGAGTGGGACATGAGTGGGGGCCTGCTGGCAGGTGCCCCGCAATGCTGGGGGCGCAAAGGGACATGAGTTGGTGATCAGTAGTGCAAGGAGACAAGTGCCTTTGCTGGGGGGCATGCCCATGTTGGGTGGGCTGACTGCGGGACATGACCAGGGATGCAGGGTAGTCCCCTGTGGTGTGGGCTGCCTGCAGGGGCCGTGGAGGGTGTACAGGGAACACCTGGGAGGACCCACACGGCCAAATCACATGTAGGACGGCCCGGCACCCCCGAAATACACGTACCCTGCTGAAATTGTGTGTGAAACTTCCCGCGCACCCCAGTAATACACGTACCCTGCTGAAATCGCGTGTGAAACTTACTGCGCACCCCAGTAATACACGTACCCTGCTGAAATCGCGTGTGAAACTTCCCGCGCACCCCTGAAATACACATACCCAGGCCAATCGCGTGTGAAAACACCCGTCCACCCCTGAAATACATGTACCCAGGCAAATCGCATGTGAAAACACCCGTGCACCCCTGAAATACACGTACCCAGGCCAGTCGCGTGTGAAAACACCCGCGCACCCCTGAAATACACGTACCCAGGCCAGTCGCGTGTGAAAACACCCGCGCACCCCTGAAATACACGTACCCAGGCCAGTCGCGTGTGAAAACACCCGCGCACCCCTGAAATACACGTACCCAGGACAATCGCGTGTAGAACTTCCCGCGCACTCCTGGAATACACGGACACTGCTCCCCCAGGCCCGATCACGTGTGAAGATTCCAGCGCACCCCTGAAATACACATACCCAGCCCAATCGCGTGTAGAACTTCCCGCGCACCCCTGGAATACACGTACACCGCTCCCCCAGGCCCGATCGCGTGTAAAACTTCCCGCGCACCCCTGAAATACACTTACCCAGCCCAATCACGTGTAACACTTCCCGCGCACCCCTGAAATACACGTACCCAGGCCAATTGCGTGTGTAACTTCACGCGAACCCCAGTTATACACGTAACCGCTCGCACAGGCCCTTTTGCGTGTGGAAGTTACCGCTTGGCGTTTGCTTTTTGGCAGTCCGGTAAACTGGTTTTGGGTTGTCGCTGACCTTTGCGCTGGATTTGGGATTTTGATGCCTTTTCCTTGCGCAAGGGCATTCTTGGGCACGTAACTGGCGCTGCTGCAGGGTCGCTGCACCACTCTGCGCCACGGTTGGTTTCGGAGGCTAAAATCCATGAATACGCTGTGTGCTGGAATGGATTTTATCGCACGCGGCTGGCGCAGTCTATGGCACGGGAACACTGTGCGCCAGTCGCCTGCGCCACTTTTGTGCGAATTTCCATTAATTACCCTGTATGTCTTTCGACATATTGTTTTCGACTTATTGACTGCACACCGGTTTTGGCATCAGTGAAGTGTGTGTGCATATAACTAACAAGACAGTGCAGTGTACTGCCGAATTTGGAAAGCAAAACCCTTCATGGTCTCACATACTCCAGCAATGGATCAAATAATTGAGGAATTTTCTGTGTGCCCACACAAACTACTGACATCTTAAAAATTGAACACAGTATCAAAGTATTTTTACAAATGTATTTTGAGCATTGAAATATTTTGATTTCTCCAAAAATGTGTGTTCTATTGTGTTCTATTGTGATCTGTGCACAGAAATGTTATGTTATTTGATATTTATACTGTGCCCATCACCACCATAGTGATCTTACGACACCTGACCTTGTTCTAAAGGAGGCGTATTGTGACCTTGCCAGCTTGTTACCAGACCATGGTCCTTCAATATGAAATGAGGAGGGTTGAGGGGAAGGGAAGCTGATAGGACATGGGGATTAGCCAGTAGGCAAATTATTCACAAGATGAGGAGGAGAGATCATGTTTGTGGCAGCTGGATGCGTGTTTCTGAACTGTGATTAGCTATTGTTAGGCTTTAGAGAAAATGCCAGGCAAGTGCAGCTCGCTTCAATAACAAGGCTTAACTGTGATGGCAGTATCTAGACCAGACAGTGCTTGGCACGAGATATGATTGGTTTGTGATTGAGTGATGGACTGAGATGTGCTCAAGCAGAAAGCAAAAACAGAATTAGTAAAATGAATCAGTGATGAGAATTAATGTTGAAGTGGGTCTGGATCAAGAAACTGCATTTATAATTGCAAAGACATAAGATCATACTTTTGCTTCCTCAGTACATTTATATCTCCCAGCTGCCACCAACTCTTTGCTAACACTATTCTTCTCATTCTTGCCACACAGAGCCTTGCCCACCTCCATGTCAAGACCAGCAGTCGGTAAAAGGTGTTAAGAAGTGTTAATTGCACTTGGGAGGGACCAGTTCTCTTGCATTCTGCCTCAGGAAGAAGAATCCACAATTCTACAAGTTGTGATGAAAACCAGAAAAGTTCTTCATTATTAAATATTGCGCTTCTTATTTCAGAAGAGATAAAACCTGATGACTGGGGTCACTCCTGTAATACAGGGGCACTGCTGCATTAGATATGAACCTGTTGTCTTACCTATAATAAATGCACCCTGAAATCTAAAGAACCTGGTGTCTGTCACTCTGCTTCATTCCTAGCAATAGCTGCAAAACTGAGGAAATGATTGGAAAAGACTCAGTGGGGCCTGTGAGGTCCCCCCTTATCTCTATAGATAAGCAAGATGTGGTAAAAGACCATCATCAAAAATATCATGAAATATGTCTACAAATAAAACACTCCCCCCCCCCCCCCCGCAGCGAGAGTACTGTAGCAAGGATGCAAATGCCAAGTGTAGAACACACAACCTGAGATGTGTAATAATTATAATATTTAATAATAGGACCAATTTTAATGATGGTAATTATTCTATTAACATCAATAATAATGATGAATATGATACGGTTTATCAGTATTAATACCATTATTCCTATTGCAAAGGTATTTGATGGATTGTTTGCAAGATTATGGGGTTTTGACCAAAAACACATACATAAGCAAATATGATTACACAGGAGACAAAGAAGAGTATGTAGAGGGAGGTCTCAATACACACACACACACACACACACACACACATGAGTCTATGCACAGTGTGTAGTCAATATATACAATCCATAGGTGGCGGTGCAGAGTGTACAGGGGGAGACAAAGGCTGGGCCACAAGCCCCGAGTGGGGAAGGGAGTTGCAGTTTGAGGGCACACATGAATGCACAGATGCTGGTTATAGTGTTCATTTCTAGGTTAGGGTGTACCAGCGGTAGTGGGGTGAAGAAGATGTAGAAGAAAAAGTCAGTAGATGCACAGGGTGGGCAAGAGACAGAGATAATGAGAAGGGTGCTAGAGTCTAGAGCAAGAATAGTGACATATCACAAAATGCAGGTAGCCAAATAAGAGAGGTAAGACCATGAACTGATTTAAAGAGAAGGAGACGTTTGAAGAGGGACAATTGTTGCACAGTGATCCATAAAGCATGAAAGTGGGAGGAGTGGGAGGTTGGTGGCAGCTGAGTATTGGATGTTGTGCATAGTGTTCGTTGCAAAGCTTAGAATTTCGTTGAGGAGGGTAAAATAGTACAGAGGGAGGCCCATAACGGGGCACAACAGTATGCACTGTGACTGAGTACTAGGGTGGAGGATGAGAGGACAGATTTTGTAGAGGTTACGCTGGTTGAGTCTGGCTGCATTAGCGAAAGAGGTGAAACATTGCTTGAGTTTAAGGTCACTGTCAAAGAGGAGCCCCAACGTGTGAGCACTGCGAGCAGTGAAGGAAGGGAGGTTAAAAGGAGGTTTGAGGAATTCAAATGGGTGAGAGTAAGAGGGAAGGGGCATTTGGGGCATGTGGGTTTAAAACTTCAATTCTTGGAGGAGTTAAGCGTGAGGCTGCACAGGGCCATCAATTGACGGATGGCTGGAAGACAATTGGAGATCCATGAAGAGGAGTTAGAGATGAAGGAAGCTAAGCAGAACAAGAATCTGCATAACATTAGCAAATAGGTGGTACAAGGACTTGAAGGAAGAGTGACAAGGCGAAGAAGAAGAGTAGCGGCACAGGGACAGAGCCGTGTGGGGCTCGCAATATGGGAGGTGTTGAAATGGATATATCCCTGTTTCAAGAGATGGACTAACATTGCTAAGAGTGGGTGGATGCCAACCACATGAGATGAGTGAAGGGTCCTAGATTCTGAGTATTGAAAGGGTAAGGAGAGAAGATTGGTAAACAGTGTTGAAGGCTGCATAAAGGTCAGGAAGAATACAGTTTGATGTGGGTTTAAAGGTGTGGGCTGTATTGAGAAAGTTCTAGTAGTGGGTCAATGCAATATCTGTGGAGTGACAGCAATGGAGTCCAGACTGAACAGAGCCAGAACATCTAAGTGTCTGGAGATCTGTTGAAGAACATGTACTTCAGGAATTTAGAATATTTGGGGAGAAGAGAGACACACTGATCAATGGCAGGTTGTTTAATCACTCAAGGGCTTCTTGGGGATGACTTTAATTATGGATTTTTTAAGCACTCTGGGAAGATCCTAGTTGAGAAGGAGTGTTTGCAAAGGGAGGACAGATGGGAGAAGGATAGGGGTGCAAGGTCTTTGACAATCTGTGAATCAAAAGGATCTACAGGAGTATATGACATGTTTACTGAATGGAGAATGTGAGGCAATTCAGTATGAAAGGTTGGTGATATGGAACCAATGGGGCATGGAATAGAAATTGAAGGGTGAAGCTGGGGACAAGGGGGAGTAGTAAGTGTGTCATGAATCTTAGATTGCTTAAAGGAGGAATAAAGGGAAATAGCTTCACTGAGAAGGAAACAATAGATAGATTGAGGGCAGTTAGGGCATGTGAGATGTACAGCAGGGAATATTTTGAGGGGATGAGAGTGGACATTACAGATTGGATTCAAAGTGTAGTGCAAGCATCGAGTGCTTCATTGTAGCAGAGCAGGAGTCGAAGGGAGCAGGATTTACACTATCACCACAGTTTTTAGGGGGTGATTCATGGGGTGAACCAGTTCTGGGCCATGGACTGGATGGAGTAATTGTACATTGGTGGTAGTATTGTTCAAAGGGAGAACTAAGAGTCAAGTAGAATTGATGGAAGCCCTGGTCAATGGTGCTAGGGTTAGAAGAGAGCATATAACATCCATCAGATAGAGCACGAGCAAGTCATGTTAAAATCGAGTGTAGGTATTTAAGGGGTGGGAGGAACCGAAAAGGGGATCCAGGGTGAAAAAAGATGTTGAAATGTAGGAGACAATGGTCAGAAAATGAGGTGTCAATAGTGAAGTTTTATGAGGGGAGGAAGGATCTAGGAAAGATTATGTCAATGGAATTGCCTTGAAAATTGGTTGGCAAATTATGGGAGTATGCCAGTGAGTAGTCACAGAGGATAAAGTCCAATTCAGGTTGTGGGTACTTTGATGGGTACTTTGAGGAATCATGTGAAGTCATAACTGATACCCCGGCAAAGATCTCCTCCTATGTGGCCAGGGTACGGCGGCTGATACCTAATCCTGACCCTGGGGCTGGTATTATGAGGGAGGATTACATAGGAGGAGACGTCTGTTCCGGAGAGGTGGTGACCCCATCAGGAGAGACACAGTATTCTTCCATTACTAGAGAAAAAGACCTCATAAATTCTAAGTCTTTGATGGATTGTTTTCACCATGAAAATCCCTCTCATTGTCAAAGCCAGAAAACACAAACCTATCATCTCCTGTTTCTAATGTTTTCTTAAGTAAAAGCTCTGAAAAATATCACTGTAAAAATCTTAGAAATTCTGTGAACTCCAACTCCCATGAAGCCTCAAGTACTGAGACGAGGATGAGGAGTGAAGAGTTGATGCAGATTGAAGAAAACTCAAATGTGAATGTGCAAACTACTTATTTTGAAAGATCACAAGTGTGCAGGACATTTAAAAATACTGTTCGCTCTCGAACTGCAGAGAGAGCAGGAGAAAGAAGTGTTGTGAGAAAGGACCGTACCAGAGAAGATCAAGAAGGCAGACAATGTCTGCAGGCAGTTCGCAATTACCAGAGCTACTTACTGGCGTGGCGTGAGACCGGGAGAGACACTGTAGGTACAGCGGGAGGACCATCAGAACACTGGCAGCAGCCAGGGATGCAGTTGTACGGAAAGGCATCAGTCTTAGATCCCGGTCGTGGAGAGAAGCTGGTGGGTGACTTGGAAGATGCGGGGAGATCTGGAGGAGGGTCTGCAGAGTGACAGAAACTGTATTGAAGAGGAAGCTTCAATCCGTTGATGTGCCACAGGTCGTGAACGCGACGAAACACTGGTGAGTCCATCCACCCAGAGCCACAGTGGACCCCAGTGCATACCGACAGGAATGTAAGCAACCATAACAGAGTCAAATATTTGAATACCGAACAAATGAAGTACAAAAGCAGAACTTGTTTGTTTGTTTGTTTGTTTGTTTATTATTTGTAATGCGCAGGCATACCCTCGGGTAACAGTGCGCAGCATTTACATGAGATTACGAAGCTTAGTTACAACAGACAACATTATGTACATACGCATATTAGAAGTAAAGCAGGATATATACATATATGCAGATAAGCAGTAGTTGGTAAACACATTGGGCCGTACAATATATACAAATGACAGGAGTATAGAGACTATGCACCTGGATGAATTTAGTGGGCCTGCGTTTTCAACCATAGAATGAACTTGGATCGGAAGTTCTGATAATGCAGGTCCATTCTGAGAGTGGGCGGTAGGTAGTTCCACAGTTTAGCTGCTTTCACCGGGAAGCTGTTCCCCCTACGGTAGAGCGTTGTAAATTGGGTACAGAGAGGCAGTCTTTATAAGCTGTTCTTGTAGGTCTCAGGGAGGACTGTCTATGAAATCTGTCAGTCAGATAAATAGGGGCAGAACTTGAACAAGTCTCAATATATGGGATATCAATATGGGGAAAGCTGGAGCAAGTTATACCTCACACGATAGAAACACAGTGAAGTGTTACAACTATGTTGTTTTAAAAGACATTGAATCTGAAAAGAAGTCCTGGTGAAAGGAACACATCAGGCATTGAACATTGATTCGGGGGGGGGGGGAATACCTGGCAGGGAATTATACCAGGGGATCTGCATGACCCAAAAAAGAGATTCCTGGCAGGAGAGTATACCAGGTAATCCACACAAAGTGTGTAGCAAGATACCTGGCAGGAAGATATACAAGGGAATGCTTTCAGGAGCGCACTCATTGCCAGTTCCAAATTGTATTGCATCAAGGGAAATGTATGTAATATGTAATATGGAATTTGTATGTCTGTATATGGGGCAACAGATTCCAGCATATCCTTTTCTACAGAAATGACTGTTGCATGCTATTTACCAGGCCAATTAATCTTGGGTTTAGAGAGGGTATTAAACATGTTTACTCGTTATCTTGCCCTACAAGAAAAGTGATGTTCATGTCCATTAAAATAGACATGATAGTCTGCATCTGCTTGCCATTATTTGAAGGCTTGAATCATTTCAGGGTAATGCAGCTCATTTTAGGATACTAACAGGGGCACCAGCTCATTATAAGCATGTGCTTATATCCATAGGAAGATGCAAGCTGAGCCCAACGTTCAGTTTGGGTTATAGTTCAGTTTGATATTATCCTTCCTGACCCACCTGCCAGACTAGACACGAACCTTAGAACAGCTGTTCGTATGCTTAACCTGAAGTTCCTAATGCCTGAAAACGTCTCCCCATTACTGCAAGAGAAGTGGGGCGCTTTAGAAGATTATGAAAATGTGGATGACCTTGCACTACATATTACAAATTCCCATACTGATGTCACCAATCAGTTTGCAGAGTTAAAAATCTGACACATTAAAAGTGAAGCCATCCAGAAATCTTGGTTTAATGAAGACATTATTCTTATTAGGCAGAAGAAACGTCCAGCAGAACAGTGTTGGCGAAAAGATCGCCTGATACACCGTTAGCCAATTATAAAAACTTGGTAAAAAAATACAAGGAGGCCATTACCAAGGCCAAATCCGATGCATACAATAATAGGATTCAAAATGCCAAGTCGAGTTCAAAGGAACTTTTTTCTATCTTGCGTGACTTCACGAGTAAACCTTCTTCCTCACCAGCACCAGTGAAAGCTAAGGACTGGTGTCAGTCTATTCACGACGCATTTAATAACAAGGTCATCCTGCACCAAACCAATATTCAATGGGCAAGGGACACTTGTCCTGTTCGAGGCAGCCGACAAAGAAGCGGTCCCTACTTCATCTGTGACTCCTGCTTTTGCTTTCACCTGTGTTCTGAATCTTTAATTGCATAAAGTATCTGAGGTATGAAACCAACTTCGTGTCAGGATGATGTTTGCCCATCCATTCTTTTTATAAAATGCATGGACGTTCTCTGCCCATGAGTTACCAGGTTCATCAATTTATCATTTGCAGAGGGTAGTGTTCCACTTTTTCTCAAGGAGGCGTGGGTTACCTCCCTCTTGAAAAAAGGAGTATCTTGACCCATTAGTACCAGACAATTACCAAACTATTACCAACGTGCCATTTCTGCTAAAGATTCTGGATAAGGTTGCGCATTTGCAATTCCAGAACTTTTTAGAGGATATTCTATATATCAATAATATTCTCTTGCCCCACCAGACTGGTATTAGGAAGGGTTTCGGTACCAAAACCGCTATGCTTGATCTCAAGTCCAATCTGTTACAGAACATTAATCAGGGGCAATTATCGGTTCTGATGCTGCTGGATCTATCCTCAGCTTTTGATCTTGTTGATCATACTCTACTAGAGGTTTGACTCCAGTTGGTGGGAGGCTGCTCCCCCAAAGCTGCCAGTTGGATCTCTGCTTTTCTGGGCCCCAGGAATTCGAGGGTGGGTGTAGGCAAAGTCACCTCAGAACCCACTGTTGTTACCTGTGGTGTACCACAGGGGTAATGCATTTCCCCTAACATTGTTTAACGTGTATATGATCCCGTTTCTATAACTTCTTGCCAGCCAAATTTTGCGGCCGACAACCAGGTTGTTGTGAAATTCTCTGGCTCGTACCTCGAGGACTCAATAAACCTTAACATCATATATGACTCAATTCATCTTTGGATGGCTGCCAATTCGCTTGCACTGAATACAAGCAAAACAGAGCTTTTGATTGTTACCTCCAGCTCAAAACTCTAGTCACTCCCTGCAGAGTACAAGAATGTTCTTTTCCTGGGCACCTTGATACCAGTGGCCAAAAATGTTAAGACTCTCTGCATAGTTTTGGACGGCAAACTTTCCATTACTCATCATGTGGCCCACATTAGATCTTCTTGTGGTTTGATTAACAAGCTCCTGTGTAATATTCGACCCTTTCTGACTTAAGAGAATCTAGTTACCTTGGCCTCAGTCCTCATTAATACTCGCCTCGACTATTTCAACAGTCTGCTTAGTGGCTGTTTGCATTCTATCATAGCCACTTTACAGGGTACGTAGAATGGGGCAGTGTGGGCAGTTATCGGTATGGCTATACAAACCCACATTACAGGGTTTACTCTGGTTACCAGTCAAACTCAGAATCAAACAAAGTCTTTACCTTAATGCACAAGTGTGTGGTTGAACTTGGCCCCCGAGTATCTTATGGCGCGTCTTTGACCACACGCCCCAGTTCGCTCTCTCAGATCCCAACATCTCATCAAACTGGTTCAACCCTGATTTAGGTTGGTGAAGGCCGGCGGGCGCCGTTTCAGTGTTCAAGGCCCCGATGCCTTGAACCTGCTCCCTCTCGGATTTAGAGCCTACGAGACGCTGGCTAAGTTTAAGAGGAATCTGAAAACATTTCTCTTTGACTTGCCACCGGGTTAGGATTTATTTTTGATCATGGAGTTCTCCCCACATTGACTTCTGTTTGTCAGAGGATGAACAAGAAACACTCCATTCCTCTCAGCCGCCCTACACTTACGTTTAAGTGTAGATAGGTCGGAGTCATACCAGGAATTGCACTTGGCTTTGGACTTCAAACATTCCTCATGACAGGGGCAAGAGCATCAAGAGTATCAGAAATTGAAGAGTAGAGCAGAGACAGTCTGTGTCAGGATGTGAGACAGCCAGAGGTGGAAGGGGGGGAGGTGGCAGCGAAAGCCTCAACTGACACACGCTTCATGGGCCGGATGTTCGAGAAGGTAGGTGGCAGTGTGGGGTAGGCTTGGCTTGGGGGGAAGAGATGTTAAGGTGAGAGGAGAGGAGGGAGTGATTGCTCCCGGAGAGAGGAGTGGTCAGAGGGATGGAGAGGGGGAGGTCAGAGGAGATCAAGACATCAAGTGTGTGCCCTAGAGTGTGTTCCATCTTCATTTGAATTTATACACATTTCAGTACCCAAGCAAAACAGAGCAGCAAGTTAATCATACCATTCCTCCATTTACATGACTCCTCCAGTGGAATTGCTTCCCCATAACATTTGCAGGATTGTGCCCTCCCCACTGTATCCCACATGAGCTCCACCGTATCTGGCAGAAGTAAGGGAGATGAGGGGAAGAGCCCCCTCTTACCATAAACCTGTACCTCCTGGCAGTGATAGTCTTCCCTCCATCCCCCCAGTCCTCATTCACTTTAGATTCAAGATTGGTCCCCCTCGGGGTCTGATGCCGGACATTGTGCTTGTGCAATCAGATAGTGATTGTATGGGTCCCATATGTCCTTAGGTATGGCACAGGGGTGCACTAATCTGCCGTATTCTGTTTCCATCTCGTTACAATATAGAATATTGTCTTTCCACTTGTCTACCACAGGACCACAAGGCCTGCCCTACACCATTGACACTCTCCTTTAGCCAGTAGTAGTAGTAGCACGCTAATCTTCTTACTTTTTTTAAAACAGTTATTTTTGCATTTTTCCAAACTTATTACATTAACAATCACACCTCAAAGGGGTGTGTTCCCAAAGCGCCCGACCAACCTCCCCCCCATGCCCTACCCACACAGTCTGTCAACCCTTGCCGTAGTTCAACCCCTCCTCCATGTGGATAAGTACTTATGCCGTTTTTTTTTGGCTTGGCTAAGGTTTGTGTCCCTGCATCAGGTGCCGAGTTCTCCTGTCGAGGACGATGCATCATCGGCTCTTTCGTTGATTAGGAATGCCACGAACGGGCCACAGATGTCGGGAGGTCGTGCGTGTTGTGGCAGTGTTTTGATGAAATCAGACTCGACGTCTTGGCAGTAAAGGATGTCTTTCCGCCAGTCTGCTACCGATGGGACTGGCCCCCGTCCCCAGGTCATGGCGACTCTTCTGCGGGCCAGGGTCAGTAGCACACCTGTCAGTTTCCTCACAGCTGGAGAAAGTTGTTGCGTCATCCCGAGGAGTGCCACCATTGGGACGGGTTGCGATTCTTCTCCTATAATTGTCGACGTGGTCTGAAAGACTTGGGACCAAAAGAGTGATAACTTGGGGCAGTCCTGGTGTACCCCTAGTAAGGCCATCCCTGGTTGCGAGTCCACCTTTTCCCCTACTATATCATTCATCATCGGAAAAACCTGTTCCCAGAATCACCACAACTATGGGGCAGCTCCAAGCCACATGCATAAAGTCAGCATGTGCAATGGTGCACTTGGCACAATTATCTGAAGTACCTGGAAAGAATCTATGTAGCATCGCAGGTGTGTAATTAAACTGGTGTTGGTACTTGTTATGAATCAACTTAAATCGTCCGTTGAGAGCAATCTTCCTTGTTTGCCCACAGCAGTATCTCCACATTTTCTCCGGGACACTGCCCCCTAAAGCGGCTTCACACTTCCTTCTGGAAAGCTCCGCACAACCTGCCCGAATATTCTGCATCTTATTATATATAGGGGACACAATTCTACTACTGTCTACCTGCTCTAACATCCCATCTAGTACAGGTGACCGCCCCCCCCGGTTACTTGGCGAAGGATGGGAACAAGTCTCAGGGTTTGTCGCAGTCTTAAACACAAGAAGAGATCCAATGACGTGAGTGCCCCTTTGCTACGCATTACCTCTGTCGTTATAAACTGTCCCTCTGGAAAGAGATCTCAAAAAGCATGATATTCCCAGGTGATTCATGTAGCATGTGAATCCTGGTTCACTGGTCAAAGGTATACTTTATATACTTTACCTGTGGTGAGGGCCAGAATGAATGGTCAGTTCACCCTAAATATACAATTTGAGAGAGGCACGGGGCAGGGATGTCCCTGCTTGCCAATACAAATAATTTTTCAGCATTCAGTAGTGCTGCCACTACCGATTCATCCTGTTGAACCACTGACATCAGTCCAAACATCTGTCTGAACCCATACAAGGTGGAGCGCGCCAGTATAAAACCTGAATTGTCCGACCCTACAACATTTACGCATCAATGGTGCCAGTCGTGTCATCAATACCTTAGCTAGGATTTTTTTATCAAGGTTGATCAGTGAGATAGGGCGGTAGGATGAGCACTCATCTGCCGCTTACCAAGGCCTCCAAAATACAGCGACCACCGCCTCTTTCATAGGCTCCGGTAATTTACCATCTCTCAGAGCCTGCTGATATCCCTCCAGGAGATGTGGGCGAGTTTCCATGCAAAATACATGTACAATTCGGCAGTCAAGCCATCAGGCCGCGGTGCCTTCCCAGATGTCAACACCTTAATCGCCAGTTGGATTTCCTGCACCGTTATGGGACGGTTCAACCACTCCCTCTCTTCATCCATACACCAGTATAGCACCACCTGGTCTAAGAATCTGTGTATTTCAAGTTGTGAAAACTGAGTTTGTGAGGAATAGAGGAAGGTGTAGAAAACACTAAACTCCCGAGCAATATCAGCATCTGCATGTTGCACCTCCCTCTTCGCATTCTTAACTGAGTAGATATGTGTTTTAGGTGCTCTGTTCTCACGGCTCTGGAAAGTAATCGCCCTGGATGTCGGCCTTCCCCGTTTTGCCTAACTGCTGCCTTTCCCAACCGAAACGTCACATGTCTGAGCAATTGAATGAATTCTATCTAGTTCCTCCCTAATGGCATCACACATTTAAAACTTTCCCAGAGCACCATGTCCGAGTCAAGCAAGCCCACATTCTCCTCAAAAATGTTCTCAATAGCATACAGTAACTCAGTCCGAAACATCTCATCAGAAGCCCTTCACTTTTAAACACCCATGGCGGACTCCTACCCCTCGGCCCCGGTATCTCCAAGGCCAGAAGCTCTGGTGCATGGTCGATAGTATGCATGCCAGTATTGTGGCCTCAGTCACCCATCCTGTCATTGTGTCTGAAATCAGGAAATAGTCGAGTCGTGATGCCGATTGGTGCACCGTGGATTGAAACGTTTAACTCCCCTCTCCCTCATGCCTAGTTCGCTATATACGTTATTAAGCTCCCAATTGCAACACATATCCTGCAGTTTACAAGTTGTCCCCCCACCCCTGGTCCTGTCAAGGACTGGTTCCATTACAGCCTTGAAGTCTCCTGCCCACATAATCATCCAAGGTGTACGCCTATCCAACTGTTGGTCTATCCATTCCAGGGACACCACTGTGTCCTGACTGGGACCATCATAATTAACCAAAGTGAGTGCTTGACCATCCACTGTTCACAGGACCATCACCACTCAGCCCTCCCTATCTTTAACCACCTCAGTGAGGTGAAAACCAACTGAGCTTCGCACCAATATGCAACCC